>NW_026961012.1:600000-950000 GCF_021018805.1 Prinia subflava | reverse complement strand
CGCTGCGCAGCTTCGGCTTCGGACAACGCGGGCCGGCCTCGTCTCGCGTCCCCGTTTTCTCGCCCTTTTTTTTTCTCTCTCGGCTCTCGGGGAGGCCCGCGCCCCCCTTTCCCAACCACCTTCGGAGACTCGGCCTCGCGCTGGAAAGTCACAACGCGCGCGGCGCGCGGAACGGGGTTCGGCTGGGGCTGACCCGCCCCCGAGGCCGACCCCCCGCCCGCCGACCGGTCACGGGCGAGCGCGACCGGCCGCCGGCGAGGTTGGGCCGAAGGGAGCCCCCCGCTCGGGGAAGCGAGCCCACTCCGACACGTCCCCCCACCGGGCCGCGCGGAAAGCACCGGACGTGCTAGAGGAGACAGCGACCCGACGAGGCGGGCGCGGCCCGGACACCGAGGCCCCTCGGCCGGGGCGGCTCGCTCTGCAGCAGGCGGCAGCGCGACGAAGGAGCACCGTGCGGCGCACGGAACGGGCTCTAGTCCCCCGCGTCCGTGCCATGCTTTTTTCCCCGGGTTCGTCCCGCCCTTTTTTCTTCGTCTCTCTCGCCTTCTGGGACCGTCACGGCTCAGCTCCGGCCGCACCACCGCCCGGCGCTGCTAGCGGCCGGCACCCACGGGCGCTACACGGACCAGGGCCGGCACCGGCAACCTCGCGTGGTTTCGAAAGGACACCTGAAGGCTGACGGGGCCACACGGCAGTCACACAGCCCGGGACGGTAAAGACGCCCCCCCGGCAGCGGGAGGGGCGACACCTCGCCTGCGACGGGAAGCGAATTGGAAAGGAGACCGCCCTGCCCGAGCACCCGACACTCCCGTGAGCTCTCCCCATGACAGAGAGAACCCCGGAAAGTGCCGGGCCGCCGGGGGCCCTTTCCGACGCGACCCGAAAAGCCTCATCGATCGAAAAGAGCGGCCGCACGAAGGGCAACGAAGGCCCAGCGGCGGCCGCGGTCCTGGGACAACAGCAACGGCTGCCCGGCCGGCAAGGCGGGCAACCCGGCACCGCGTAGCTGTGCGAGCAACAAGAGCGGGACACGTCCCCGAGAGACCCCGACGCGCCCGAGGCCGCCGGCGCCGGCGGCCCGACAACGACACCCCTTGCACAGCCCGGTCACGGCAGAGGAGGAACGCGGGGGGTGCCGCCACCCACCCGCGGCCGCGGACGGAGGTTTCCTGAGCGAGACAACGGCGGGACGGGACCGGCTGGGTAGGGGGCGACCGCGGCGAGCCACGTTCCACTCCCCCATCCCGGCCGGGGAACCCGTCCGAGCGTGCGAGAAAAAACGCCACCGACCACACCACGGGCCACCGGCTTTCGCCCGCCTCGCAGCGATCGGCTTCCCCCTCCGGAAAAAAGTCGGGGGGGGACGGCAAAAGAAAAAAAAGCACACAGCGCGTCGTGCGACCCGTGCTAACCACGGAGGGCCGCGGGGGCCCGGGGGGGGACGGTCGGGAAAGAGAGGCCCGCGCCTCTCAACGCTTCTTTCTGTCCCCCCAGCCACCGCACACAACCTCGCCTTCAGGGCCCCACGACCCCTCGGTTCTGTCGCACGCGCCTCTCGGTGCCGCGGCTTAGGGCCACGAGTAAAAAAAAAGTACGAGAAAGCAGGCCAGGCGGGCGGCCCCCACTCCGCCCGCACACGCGCCTAGAAGAGGCGGACCTGCTCGAAAGAACCCCAGCCCGCCGGCAACCACGGCAGCCGGGGCAGGCCAGACACCACAGGCCGCCCCCTGCATCGTGGCTCTTTCGCGCCGGTCGCGACCGAAGGGCGAGGCGCCGCCGCCTCGCCCACGACATTTCCCAGGGCTCTCTGTCGGGTTCGAGTCCGCAAAGGCTAGGGCGAGCCGGCCACCGCGGCCGGCCGCCAGCCCCGCGAGAGTGCGCCCGCTACGCGGGTCCCCGGCTTAGGGCCGAGGAAGGGGGACGACTTCAACGACACCCGGCGGCGGGGAGGGCGGGACGGGGTGCCGCCACCCCGTCCCCGACACAGCCTCAGCGGGCCACTCCCGTCACCGAGCCCCTCGAGCAACCGGAGAAGGGCCGAGGCAAGGCCGCACGCCCCACGGAACGTCCCCGCGGCACTCCCGGAACACGGAACACACGCTGGGCAAACAAGTCGGGAGGAGCGGGGAACGAGGCGCCGCCACCTCGGCCCACCGGGCCGTCCTCGGGGATTCTCGGGGAAAGCGGGGGACACCAAGCAGAGGGGCCCGGCACCCACCCCGCGCACCCTCGGCTGTAGGCCACCGCCGAAAAATACCCGGCAGAGCGGGCCCCGGCTTAAGGCCGGGCGATCTAAGGGACGAGGCGCCGCCGCCTCGCCCGCCACCATCGTACGCCTGCGGAGACGTAGGTGAGAGCCCGCGCCCTTCACCATCCAAGCCGGCATCAGCCGAGCCGGAGCGGGGGACGCTCGCGGCTCCTCCTTTCTCTCTCTCTCTCGTCGACCCTTTGGGTCTCTCTGTACCCACTGACTGGGCAAGACGGGAACCCGGACGAAGCCACGCGACTCGTCCCACACCAGGCGGCACTTACTCGGCCCGGGCGACCGCACGCGCAGACGCCGCTCCTCCGCCTACGGACACAGGCACTGAACAGCCTGGGGGATGCGGCCCGCCACTCGCTCCCACTATACGGACAGACGAGTCCGAGGCCGCCGGCGAGCCCAAGAGAACGGCAAGTACGCCACCGGGGAGGAGCGCCGGCGCGCCCCGCCTCTTACGATGAGGTAACTGGAGGCAGCCACAAACAGCGACCCCTTGGTGCACTTCCAGGAGCCCTGCGGCGACCACGTCTACCCGGCGCTTGCCGAAATGCGACTAAGTCCCGCCGGAGCCGGGTAGACCATCTCGCCGCACTGCCGCCCGCTACCGCCGCGCCACGCCGACGGCTCCGGGCACGGCCGCCGCCGGCCGCCGGCCTCGGAGCCGGGTAGACCTGGCATCCGCCCGCCACCTCCCGGCTCCGGGGTAGACCTCCTCGCCGCGCCACGCCGACGGCTCCGGGCACGGCCGCCGCCGGCCGCCGGCCCCGGAGCCGGGTAGACCTGGCATCCGCCCGCCACCGCCCGGCTCCGGGGTAGACCTTCTCGCCGCGCCACGCCGACGGCTCCGGGCACGGCCGCCGCCGGCCGCCGGCCCCGGAGCCGGGTAGACCTGGCATCCGCCCGCCACCGCCCGGCTCCGGAGTACACCTTCTCGCCGCGCCACGCCGACGTCTTCGGACACGGCCGCCGCCGGCCGCCCGCCCCGGAGCCGGGTAGACCTGGCATCCGCCCGCCACCGCCCGGCTCCGGGGTAGACCTTCTCGCCGCGCCACGCCGACGGCTCCGGGCACGGCCGCCGCCGGCCGCCGGCCCCGGAGCCGGGTAGACCTGGCATCCGCCCGCCACCGCCCGGCTCCGGAGTACACCTTCTCGCCGCGCCACGCCGACGTCTTCGGACACGGCCGCCGCCGGCCGCCCGCCCCGGAGCCGGGTAGACCTGGCATCCGCCCGCCACCGCCCGGCTCCGGGGTAGACCTTCTCGCCGCGCCACGCCGACGGCTCCGGGCACGGCCGCCGCCGGCCGCCGGCCCCGGAGCCGGGTAGACCTGGCATCCGCCCGCCACCGCCCGGCTCCGGAGTACACCTTCTCGCCGCGCCACGCCGACGTCTTCGGACACGGCCGCCGCCGGCCGCCCGCCCCGGAGCCGGGTAGACCTGGCATCCGCCCGCCACCGCCCGGCTCCGGGGTAGACCTTCTCGCCGCGCCACGCCGACGGCTCCGGGCACGGCCGCCGCCGGCCGCCGGCCCCGGAGCCGGGTAGACCTGGCATCCGCCCGCCACCGCCCGGCTCCGGAGTACACCTTCTCGCCGCGCCACGCCGACGTCTTCGGACACGGCCGCCGCCGGCCGCCGGCCTCGGAGCCGGGTAGACCTGGCATCCGCCCGCCACCGCCCGGCTCCGGGGTAGACCTTCTCGCCGCGCCACGCCGACGGCTCCGGGCGCGGCAGCCGCCGGCCGCCGGCCCCGGAGCCGGGTAGACCTGGCATCCGCCTACCATCTCAGAAGCCCACAGCCCCTGTAGCGCCTGACTGCCGGATTGCTCCAGCAGCCCCCTCCCGCCTACCTGATGAACCCCATTTCAAGACCGAGACATATTTTGGGGGGGTGTATTTTATTTTATTTTATTTTATTTTATTTTATTTTATTTTATTTTATTTTATTTTATTTTATTTTATTTTATTTTATTTTATTTTATTTCATTTCATTTCATTTCATTTCATTTCATTTTAATTTTCTGAAAGAACGCTACTTCTACTCTCTTGAAACAAGAAAGTTTTCGGGGAAAAATACTCTTTGCAAACTTGATTTACTTTCGCTTTGCGCCCACACCACTTCCAGCCGAGCTGATGGGCAGGCTGTGCCCTGTACTCGGCCTGCTGACACACTGAACCACCAAAACGGCGTCGCCACCCCCACCCGCCCTCCTCGGGACGCTACACAGCCCCCCTCTCTCCCCCCCCCAACCCCAAACGGAGGGGGGGACAGCGGGGAGCATCACCAGGGGAGGTTTGGCTGCATTCGCATATCTGTGACCCCACAGCAATGGAAACAAACATGTTCCTCAGTATGATACCACAGCAGTTGAAGCTCCAGCATTCCCCTTTCTGTGACATCACAGCAGAGGCAGCCACAACATTCCCCTTTTCCAGGAAATCGCAGCAGTTGCCATTCCATGAGACCATGTGCCCTTCTCTGTGACACAACAGCAGAGGCAGCCACAACGTTCCCCTGTCTGTGACACCACAAGGGTTACGGTCCCAACATTCTACGTTCTATGTTAACACAGGGTGGTAGCCCTAACATTTGCCTATCTTTGACACCACAGAAGTTGCAGCCCCAGTGTTACCCTCTCTATGACACCACAGCGGTGGCAGCCCCAGTGTTCCCCTCTGTAAAATACTACAGGGGTTGGCACCAACAAAGTTCCTCTATCTTTGACCCCAAAGCAGAGGCTGCCCCAACATTCCTCTGTGTGAGCCACAGCAGGAGAGTCCCAGCATTCCCCTCTTCGGGACACGTTAGCAGGGGCAGTGACAACATTCCCCCCTCTGTGACACAATAGCAGTGGAAGGCCCACCTTGCCCCTCTCTGGGAAACCAGAGCAGTGGCAGCTCCAGCATTCCCCTCTGTGTGACAGTGTACCTGTGGCGAACACAAGTCTCCCTTTCTGAGACACCATGGCACTTGAAGCCCACAAAACACTCTTTCTGTCAAATCACAGCTGTGGGAATCCCAACATTGTCCTCTCTAGGGAACCACAGGAGTGGCAAATGCAACATTACCCTCTCTGTGACACGTCACCAGTGGCAGCCCCAACATTCCACTCTCTGTGACACTGCAGTGGTGGCAGCCTTAAGTCCTCCTCCATGTGACGCCACAGCCGTGGCAACTGTGGTGTTCCAGTGCCTGTGACACCTCAGCAGAGGCAGCTCCAAGAACTCCACTCTATGAAAAAACTGTTGTGACAGCCCAAACATTCCCCTCTCTATGACATCACAGCAGTGGCAGCCACAATGTTTTCCTCAGTATGACACCAAAGCAGTGACAGCCAAGTGGTTCCCCCCTCTGTGACCCCACAGCAGTGTAAGTCTCAACTTCATTTTATCTGTGACCACACATCAGCATCAGCCTCAGCTTTCGCCGTTCTATGACACCACAGCAATAGTAGCCCAAACATTCCCCACTCTATGACACCACAGCTGTTGCAGTCCAAACATTTTCCTCTCTGTGCCACCACAGCCGTGGCAGTCCTGATGTTCTGCTCTCTGTGACACCACTGCAGTTGCAGCCTCAAGTTCCTGCTCTGTTACAATGCAGCTGTGGCAGCAGCACTAGAAAAGAAGCAGAAGCCATAGAACAAGAAGGGACGGAGCAGAGAAGGAGCAGTGGAACAGTGGTAGATGAGCAGTGTTGGAGCAGCACTGGAGGAGTGCTGGAAGAGTGGGACAGGAGCAGAGGAACTGTGCTGGAACAGCACACCACAACTTTTGAGCAGCAGTGCAGTAACCATGGAAAATGCACGACAGTGGTGGGACAGGAACCACAGCCATGGAACAGTGGTGGCGCAGGCCCCGCAGCCGTGGAGCTGTGCCTGAGATGCCGAAGCTGCGGGACACAGAGCGGCTGCGAGCGCTGTGTCCTGCAGGAGCCGGCCCTGCACACCAGAGCGATGCCTGTCAGGCTGACCCAGAGTGGGGGGCAGCTTCAGGAATTGCTGGGGGGCACTGCAAGGTGCAGAGAGAGTGCATTTCATGGTGACTTCAAGGTTTGATCCTGGTCCTTGTGGCCGCTTTTGTGCTGCCAGGACTATTCCAGTTCATCTGAAGTCATTACCTCAGGACAAACTTGGGACAAAAGCAATCCAACTGCCTTCTTGACTGCAGGGAAACACATCTTGGGAGAAGTTATATGATTTCTGATTTAGGAATCAACCTGGCTCATTTATTGGACCATGGTTTTGGTCTAAACCAGGGACAATTTTCCAATTACTGTCATTAGGCGTGAAAAAAGAAGGACATGCCTCACCATCACTGTGTTGCAAACTCAGTGAGAAGTTTTTGTAGTCATAATGAGGAAGAAAATAATTGGAATTCCCTCCTGCTTCCTCTCCATTGGATTTTTGCTGTGGTCAGATCAGATTATTAAAGGCTGAGTGAGTCTTCCTGAGCAATCCTTTGCTCTCCGGGCACTGCTCAGCTCTTGGAATGGAAACAGGGAGTGTGATGTTGTCATTGCTGCCCTGTCAGGGTACCAATGGGCAGCTGCTGCTCTTGGACCCAACAGCAAGCCTAACAGAGAAGGATCCTCTGAGGTCTTGGCAAAGCCAAACAGCTCTTTAACCTTCTCCATCCTCAAGGCATCACTGCTGAAAGCCCAGGGGCTCCTGGATGGACCCTTGATGGACCCAGTGCGGAGGTGGTTCCTGCCTGTGATGAACGGAGCCTCAGGGCCCATCCCACGAGGAGGATTTGGCCACTCCTTCCTGGTGAGACCTTCCTGGGCCTCCAGCAGACAGGCTGTGGCATCCTGCTGTCCCTCCAGAAATACGGATGGATTCTGCCCCTTTGGAATGGGGCTTTCTGAGCACACTCTGCACCAGTGTCCACCAGAGCTTGATGCTGCCTTGGGCCTGCTCTGCCAGGCCAGTGATGCCACCCATGCCAGGAGCCCTGACTGTCTCTTCTGGATGCTGGGATGGAAACAGGGCCCCTCTCTGCTGCTCAGGGAAGGGATTGGTGGGGTTTGTTCCTGCCAAGCACAAGTGCCTAGAGACAGGTGCCAAGTCTGAGCAGCCCTTCTGCTCTGCCCCACAGACACTGGAGCAGGAGCTGTCATGCAGAAATGCTTTGTGGCCTTTGGGTCTCCTTCCAGGTTCTGTAGCGGTGCTTCCCCACTCCAGGGAAGTTTCAAGTTCAACTTCCTCATGTCCAAGCTGCCAGGGCCGCAGACAGAACCAGGGGACGACACATGGGCTGTGCCACCAGTGCCTTTCCCTGGAGCAGGAAAGTCCAGCTCTTTCATGCTGAGACAGTGGTGGAGAGGAGAGGGGAAACTCATTGTACCCGACATGCTGGAGCACGTGTAGGGACAGTTTCTGCAGAGTTGAGACACAGCCCTGAGGGAAGCAGGGACATTCTCAGGGGTCCCCAAAGCTGGGGGCCAATCCAGCTGCACTAGGAGCCTCCGTGTGTGTCCAGCTCCTTCTGCCTGGGTTGTTGGCACATGGGCAGTTGGCATCCAGTTCCAAACCTCTGACGGATCTCCAGGGAAACCTGGACCTCTCCTTGGCCAAAGTTCCTCAATCAGGACCCTGTGGACACTTCCTCAATTCCTCTCCAAGGTGATGTCAACACACCAATGACGTCACAGCACTTGTCCCTCTGGTCAAGAGTCCCTCACGGGGACACTCTGCTCTCTCATCAATGGGGCACAAAGCAGCAACATTCCAGAGGAAAGCCTTCCCCCGTGGGCACTGCGGCTCCTTGGGCAAGGTCCAGAGCAAACAATCAAGGCAGTGGCCTGAAATGTTTTCCCAGCTGGGCCACCACAGATCTCTCATGGATCCACAGTGTCCCTGTCCAAAGAGAGAAGCAGAAGCCTTCACTAATGCCCCACAATGTCAAACAGGAATCACAGCCATGGAAGTGACTCGGGTTCCACTTCTCTGTGGCTTTTTCCTTCCTGGAACCTGGGACAGGCACCTGGATACTCCTGGGAAAAACAACCAGGGACACTGGTATTCCATGAGGCTCCGGCACAGCTCCTTTGGGCTTCAGAATGCAAACCAGGTTTTCATCCCAAGCCTTTGATCCGCACTCTGGCTCTCCTCAAACTATGAGGGTCAGGTCCCAAACAGGGCCACAGCAGGGTTTTATGCCTCGGCAAAAGTTAGAAGAGTTGGATGTGGTGAATAACTGAAAAAGCAGAAGTTTCAAAACCCTTGAATTTAAGAGGCTACAACAAGAAAGTTTGAAGGTTCTATGGTCCATTATCCTCTGTCTTCCTGCTCTTCATTTGGCACATTCCAACTCCAGAGCAGATTATTAGAAACAGACCTGCTGGAAGAGTTGAAGGCTCCTTCCCAGAGAGAGGAAGAAAGAGGGAAGGAGGGCAAACAATTGCAATTGTTTTCTTCATTATGACTACAAAAACTCTTCACTCAGTTTGCAGCATCCTGATGGTGAGGCACCTTCCTCACATTTTCTCCCTTACATTTCCCACCTTTTTCCCCTTTTCTGCTTTCTACCCTTTTCCCTATAATTTCCCATCTTTTTGCTCATGTGTTCTGTCCATTTTTGCCTTGCATTTCCCACCCTTTTCTCCTCTCATGTTTCCACCTCTTTCTCCCCTTATGTTCCCCACAATTTGGTCCCCTCATGTCTCCTGCCCTTTTGTTCCCCCACATTTCCCAGCCCTTCCTCCTCCAATTTCCTGCCCACTATTCTCACTTTTCTTCCCAATTTGCTCTGCCAGCTTTAACATAATTGCTTCAAAAATGATGCACTATATTTGTAGGTAGAGCTCCCAGTGTGGTGCAGTCAATAACATTTTTGTAATCTATGGAAATATTTTATTCAAAAATGAATATACATCTAACGAATATATATCATGCATTCTTAAGGTATATAAATCATATACATGAGATAGTATATATAATTTATTAATTACTAATACAACAATTATATATTATCTATTATATTAACATAATTTAATTACTGTAATTCTTTTCTTCTATAGTTCATATAGATAAGGAAATGAACTTTCTAGAACTATAGTTGGTTCTAAAAGGACTGCTTGGGGCTGAATGCAGTGTTTTTAGGGGGAAAAGGAGGGAATTAGGGAGCTGTGAGGGAGGTGGTCACATGATTTGAGGTGGGGGGGGTTAAGATTTGGGAGAGTCACTCAACTTTGGGGGACCTGGTTTGAGGGTCTCATAATGGGGATCTGAGTTTTGGGGAGGGAGGTGTCAGATTTCAGGGCTTGCAATTTGAACAGATCGTGAGAATGGGGTTCAGATTTGGGGGCGGGGGGGCTACGTGATGTGTGAGGGCTCAGTCTTGGGGTCTTAATTTTTTGGGGGGTGAAAACTGTGAGGTCATATTTGGGAAGCCTTGGACTTAGAAAGCCTCATGATTTGGGGAAGGGGTCTGATGTTCCCCAAATACACACAAATACACACCCAAGCAGGGTCCCCCCAAATTCCCACAGAATCCACAATCCACAGGGCAAGGATTTGCTGTGGCCATGGCAGTGTAAAGGAAAAGAAGCACCCCTGGGTTTATGTCATGTTCCTCACCATTTTCCCTTTTTGTCTCATGTTTCCCACCCTTTTCCCCTTAAGTTTCCCATCACTTTTCCTCTTACACTTCCCACCCCTTCTGTCCCTTCGCATTTCCCATCCATTTTGGCCTCATGTTGACTGCTTTTTTCCCCCTTGTCTTTTACACCCATTTTTTCTCCCATTTCCTTTCCTTTTCCTGTGTCACATTTCACGCCCTTTTCTCTCCTCGTGTTTTCCACGCTTTTTCCCCATCATGTTTACTGCCCTTTTTCTGCTCATGTTTCCCACCTTTTCTCCTCTTCTGTTTCATGCCTTTTCTTCTTCTCAGTTTCCAATCTTTTTTTCTCATTTACTGTCGTTTTTGCCTTCCATTTCCTTCTTTTTCCTCCCCTCACATTTCCTGCCTATTTCCCCCTCACTTTTCCAGCCCTTTCCTCCTCACATTTCTCACCCACAATTCTCGCTTTTCCCTCCAAGTTTCTCTGTGAGCTTTAACATAATTGCTTGCATATTGCTTCAAAAACGGTACACTTTACCTGTGTGGTGCAGTCATTGTCACTTCTGTAATTCATTTAAATTGATTATTTGAATTAAAAAGCTAATATTTATCTAACAAATATATCATACATATATATATAAATATTATATATACATATATAATATATTATACATATTATATATGTGTATATATATTTTTATAAATATAAATATAACTATATATAATATCATACATATTATAATAAATATTCCTAACATATATGTTTTATACATAATTTTCATATATATATTTATAATGTATAGAATTTAAATGTTTTGTTTAATGTACATAAATTATTATTTATAAGGTAATTCAGCTCCCAGAACTAAATATGGTGTGGACAGGTCTGTAGCTGGGCATGGATTCAGCCACACCAATTCCTCTCCGAGGATTTTGGACAGCCAGGTCTGAGCACCAAGGATCCTTCTCTCTGGCCCCCAATATTTCAGATTCTCTGACAGAAGCAGAGCCCACATCAGCCCCTGTGTCTGCACAGGAGGGGCCATCACAAGGCCTGGGGAGATGAGCAGATGTACCAGGGGATGTGCCATGTACAGGGATGCAGCCCAGCACAGCTTCTCTTCCCTTTCTGCTGACAGAAGAACATGAAGTGGGTGCAGAGACCATCCAGGGCCATGAAGCAGCCTTTTCTGTCCTGAATGACTTGGAAAGATGTGCCAGCAGCTTTCCCAGGACGGGCATCTGGATCTCTCCACAGGCTGCACCTCTGTCCTCATTTTGACCAGCCTGGGGGGGAGGCAGAAAGGCAGAATGCTGAGGACAGGCAGCTCAGCCATCTGGCAGGGGCCAGGAGGGGACTGGCCACGAGCCCGGGGTTCTTCTAGACCACCTCAAACTGTGCTCAGGGGCTGTGGGGAATGGGTCCCTACAGGTCCAGGCGATGGTGGAGTCAGCAGTCACAAAAAAGCCAGCTTGCACTTTGAGGAGGACCTTAGAAAGCTGCAGGGGAGCCCCACAAGCAGACACCCAGTGCAGCAGCAGCAGGGGCTCAGCTGTGCTCTTGATTCACACTGGCACCATCCCTGCAGGCTTTTTGTGCCTTCAAGCAAAGCCTGCAGGGCAGCTCCTGCCTGCAACATCTAATTGCTGGACCCCGCCACTTGGAAAACATATCCTGGAAGTACATCCTGGAATACTGAAATATCAAAATAGATCACAATAGCCTATAGAATTGTACAGGACAAAATATGAATTTATGACTGTTAAGTATTGAATTGTGACGTTAAAACTAGAAATGGAAACTGCTGAGAAAGCTTATGAATATGTATGAATATTGCCAATAAAATCCCAGCAAGTCCAGCAATTGATGGGCAGTCAGAAGGGAAAATCCTTCCACTGTAGCCAGCACGCTGTCTTTGCTCAACATGTTACTACCATGTCAATTAATGAATTATTAAATTGAATTGCTGCTTGATATATTAGCCGTGTCAAGCTTTTTATTTCTAACAATTTGGTGGAGAATGCGGGCAACTCCAATCCATTGGGGGAAGCCCCTGGTCTCGGGGAGGCGCCCCACCTTGCAGGCTCTTGCCTCAGGTGGCCCTGAGTGACTGGGGAATCTTTCAGAGAGAAGGAGATCCTTCAGGTAAATTGTGAGCAAAAGATTTTGAGCTCCCCGATAAGACTGCAGTAAAATTCACCTGTAATAACTCGTGCACAGAGACCCAGGTGAGAAAAGAAGGCTGTAAGTATCGCTTGGTTAGGTGGGGTAAGAACGGGTACACACGTGTGAGAGTGCGAGTGGTGTGTGTGAGACGTGGCCTGGCCATGCAGTGATTGTGGAGTTCTTCTAACCTTGGTTCCATTTTCCTGCGAGGATAGCGGCAAGTGAAGGAACGAAGCAAATGGAGGAAAAAAAGAATTCTTTTATGTAAAAAGATCAGGGGTGGGATGCGGCAAAAGTTGGGGAGGATTTCTTCATAGTGAATTGGAGGCAGGAGGTGGTACTGGTTGAAGAGACTTTTAATTAAAAAAATCCTAAACAAGTGAGAAATAGGAAGGCCTTTCATTACTGAAGACAGAAAGAGTGTGGTAGAGGCAAGTGAGAGAATACCCGTTTCTTAGGGTGGGTCAATGCCAAGGCAAGGACCCAGGGGTTGGTATAAACCAACAGGAAAATAGCAGTACTAAAGGTACTGGGAAAGGAGGGAGCTTTTTACCACAAGACAGTCCCCTGGAGTTAATGTTAAAATTTTAGGATGAATGTAAATCCAGGAAAGGAAAAAGTAAAGAGAAAATTATACAATACTGTATGATGGAATGGACTAAAGAAATTATACAACCTGATTATTTGTACTGGCCAATGTACAGGTCATCTGAGGAGTGGATCTGTCAGGCCCTGAGTTCCTGTGTAAATAAAAAGGATCCCATGAACCAAGAAGAGAGCGATTATGCTGCTTTATGGCACATAAAGGTCCTGGCCTTCTCCCCTGTAGGCTTTCAAAACCAAAAAGGAGAAGAATCCATGGGACCACTTACACAACCTCACCCCATTATCTATCACAACCAGCTGCCCCACCAGAGGTGCCTAATCCAGTACCCCCAGCACCTCAAGCCCCTGTGGCTCCAGCTGCTCCACCAGAGGTGCCTGAGCCAGCACCTCAAGCCCCTGTGGCACCGCTTGCACCTCAAGCCCCCATGGCTCTGCCTCGTCCTCCAGATTCACCACCTGTACAAAGAAGCAGGGACACAGTTCGGGCAGAAAGGTGCAAGGACAGTGATGATGAGATCAAAAGGGGCCAGTTGTAACCATTAAAGAAAGTACTGATAGTAAGATACCAAAGAGGGAAGGGGGTGACAGCTATTAGATATGTATCAGTACCACTGAACACTGGGGATGTGAGAGCCTTTAAAAAGGAAATGGGGATGTCTGATAGACTAGATCAGTTCCTGGAGCCCAAGAGAAGCCACAATTAAGCTATTAAACTTCTTAGAGAAAAAGGGTTTGAAAGCTTCAGTGTCCACGTTGCAATTTGTAGAAGCAGAAATGAAATATTTGGGTCATTAGTTAAGAAAAGGAACAAAGAAACTGGACCCCGAATGAGTATCGGGCATTCTTGCCTTACCTTCTCCCAGAAGAAAGGGAGAGATAAGACAGCTGGTAAGGCTATTAAAGTATTGTAGGCAGGAGATAAAAAAGTATAGTCAAAAAGCAAAATTTTTATATGAGAAGTTAACTGGAGGACTGGTTCATGATTGTGTAGAGTTAATTGAATTACAAACTAAAGTAAGACCAGATTTAACTGAAATAAAAACATAAAATTATTTGAAGAGGAGAAATATTTTATCAATAGCTCCTCCAAAGTATTAGAAAGGAAGCAGAGGTCAGGATATGCAATTGTAAAGGGAGGAAACATGTCAATAGTAGAAAAGAAAAGGTGAAGTTTCAGCTGGTCCGCACAAGCCTGGGAGTTATATGTGTTATACCAGGTTTAGAACTGTTAAAAGACAAAGTGGAGGCTATTTCTACAAAGTATACTTCTAGAATTGTACATACTTTTAAGAAGATTTGGAAAGAGAGAAGTTGGATCAATACCCAAGGAAAATGGTTAATCAATCAAGAATTAATACTTAAAGTGCTTGAATCATTAGAAGGACCAGAAAAAAAAAATAGCCGTTCCACATGTAAAAGGTCACCAAAGAAGCACAAGCTATTTAGCAAGAAGAAATAACATAGCTGACCAAGCTGCAAAACGAGGCAGCTTTTGAATTGAAGGAAACAATTCAGTTGAATATTATAACAAAAGTTCAAAGAGAACTCCAAAAAATTGTATAGCTCCCAAGAAGCTATAAAGAAATTAGATACTAAGAAAGAACAAAGAAAATGAATACTCTTAGATAAGTGGGAAATTTTGCCCAAAGCCTATGCACAAAAGATTTTGAGCCAATTACATCATACTCATTAAAGAACCAGAACCTTGTGTGATCACTTTTTTAAGTATTATGGGTGTATTAGGATTTTTTGAAATAGCAAAGCAAGTAACATGGGGGTGTGTTACTTGTCAGAAAGTCAACCAAAAGGTAATGAGGCAACCCACAACAGGGGGGGTAAGAAAATAGCCTATGAACCTTTTGAAAGAGTTCAGGTGGATTATACTGAGCTTCCAAAAGTCAGTAAGTAGAAGTATCTCTTAGTAGTAGGAGATCAACTAACTCACTGGCTAGAACCTTACTCAGCTGTAAGGGCTACAGCCAAATTTGTAACTAAAATACTATTACAACAAATTATTCCCCGATTTGGGGTTTTTCGAGCCATTGATTCTGATCAAAGCTCCCATGTTACCTCTAGTGTCATCAAACAGGTAACACAAGCCATAGGTATTTCCTGAGAATACCAGACCCCCTTGGCTCCCTCAGAGCTCTGAGAGGGAGAAAAGAAGGACCAAACTATAAAACAGCAATTAACCAAATTAATGATTGAAACCAGAATGTCCTGGATAAAATGTTTACCTTTAGCATTACTTAATATAAGAACACTTCCTAATGCAGATACTGGGCTATCAGCATATGAAATGCTTTATGGAATGCCATATTCCCAGGAGATACCCCAAACATCAGTAATAGTTAAAGATATGACTATTCAGAAAATATATCCAAACAATTAGACAACATGTATTAGAGTTGAGAGAAAAAGGAATATTGGCTCCATCTACCCCTCTAGGATTTAGCATACATAAAATAAAACCAGGTGATTGAGTGCTGGTTAAAAGCTGCAAAGAAGAGAGCTTATCTCCGAAAAGGGAAGGCCCATATTTAACCCCTTAAGCACTGATACAGCCATCCAGACTGCAGAGAAAGGCCGGACCCACAAATCACGATTAAAGGACCAGTGGGACCACCAACAGAGGCACCGGCCGAGCCTCAGTGGAAAATCACTTCTGCTCCTAAAGAACTGAAAATAAGACTTAAAAAAGATTGATGCATGTTTTAGAAACTCTTATACCTGAGGCTTCAGAATCAAAACGTTCCAAGAGAAGTGAAATGTCCTACTCAGAACTGTAAATGTTTTCCCTGGGGTTGTTTCAGGTGCACTAAGTGTCAGAAATTGTGGTATACAAACTTGGTGCTCGGAGCAAGGATCCCTAGTACCCTTTGCTGGAGTTGTAGAGAAGAGAAAGAGACAAGTAGAACACTAAGGGCTGCAGTAGAGAAAAGATACATCAAAGTAAGTGATAAAGATTGGTGGAGAACCTGGCTGCACGGTACACGGGCTGGGATTGATGTGCAGGAAGAAGCAAAAGCAAAATTGGAAAGAATTGAGTGTGATTACAACAATTAGATATCAGACAGATACTGAATTGAAGTAAAGGAGTGGCACAGAGCTAAACTTCAGTGGGCCTGGCAACAATTCTCAAGTAAGAATAAATAGAGGGCAAGACCAGATTGACCTCTGCCTTTGCCACCAAGAAGATGAAAATCCCAACTGTTGGCAGCAACCCAATAGGTTGGAGGGGTGGAAAGGCACGTCATACTGGACCTCTCATCATACACCTGATCATGTGCGTAAGCACTGCCGTGGCAATTGACAATTGTCACCCGTGTCACCAGTGGGTGAAATGGAGAGGAGTTACAATGGTATCCTTTGTTGGTCACACCCATAGAAACAAAGGTGGTTATGATGAAAGTCAGTTAAGTGTTTGTGAAGAGCAAGGGAGTTTTAGATGGCAAGGAATTTAGGAGCAAGAGGAGAAGCTGGCCGTCATTACCAGACATGTCCAAGAGGAGAATATATATGTTTTACCAAAGCAGGTATGTGGAAATACACTGGTGGGGGAGGAGTTCAAGACCAACATGAGGAGAATTTAGTGCAGAAAGCAGTAGAAGGGTTGAAAACCCACTCTGAATCTAAAGTTGCTTCCCCAAATTTGTATAAGAAATTAAGGAAACAGCTGCCAGAGTTAGACCTTTCCACTTTTAGACACAATTTGTTTATCAGTTTAATGCAACTAATTGAAATAGAATTAAATGTTTCCAAGTGCTGAATTTGTGGTGGGACCCACAGGACAGAGCTTGGCCTTAGAGAGGAGAAGGGTTAGAAGTAGCACAAATTTTAAAGTAGAACTGAACAGGAATTACAAAACCTGAAAAACAGCCAGAAAGATGGGTATTGACAAATGTAGTGATAGGCCAAGAATGCATAGCCAAGAAAGGGAAAGCTTTTGAGACAAAGGTAGGGGAAACCCCTTGCAGGAAAATGTAGACCACAAATATCTCTAAAATCAGTGGTAGCCACAAAAAAAAAACTGAGAGGTATTTCAGTAACAAACAAATGCCTGCTAAACAATAGAATTCTATCCTTCAAGCTCCATGGTGAGACCAGTTGTTTGGAAGAGGGGCTTAGTGAAAGAAAATAGTATTTCTAATATGGTGTTCATTGACTGGATTGTTGTTTTTACCTTGCTGAATTCCACGCTTTGTTTGGCTTATCCACTCTGTGATTCAAAGTGTGCAGGTCGCTGTGATGCCAGCAGACCTTGAACTAGCTACAGGGGAATTTGGCCATTTTAGGAAAATATCTAAAATATCCAAAATAATGAAATCGAAGAAAAAGGACAAAGAAGGAAAAGTTTCTGAAGGGTGGGGCAGGCAATGGTGAGGCAGGGGGGACCCAAAGACACTGGGCTGGAATGAACTGCAGAGGCAGAGGGACTGGGGATGTGGAAGGGCCCCCGTGGGGGATGCAAGGGGAGAAGAAAGGAATTGCAGTGTAGGGACATGGGAGGGCAACAGAGGGGCTTGGAGTGGACAGAATGGATGAGGGGAAAACAACAAGACTGAGAGAGGGTTTGGGAGTGGTGGGTGAATCCAGGAATGATGCCAGGATACACCACTGCAGTGGCCAGGGAGAAAAAAAGAAAGAAAGTGAGGGGGGGAAAAAAGGAAAGAAAGGAATTGGGAATGATCAGTGCAAGGGCATTCATAGACCCTGGGCAGGACAAAGAGAAGTGCCCAGGGAGAAGATTTCTGAAGACACCAAGAGGATGGGATGGGAGGCTACATAGGGCAGGATGTGGTGACATCACGGCCTCACCTTGGCCTGTGCCAGGGAGCACAGCAGGATGGAGAAGAGCAGGGCCACGCTGAGCACAGCCACCTTCATCTTCCTCTTGCACTGGCAGCATTGGCTGAGGCTGCACCAGGGTGAGGAGCACCTTAATCCTTCCCAGGACTCCTCCCTGCCCCTCCCTGACAGCCCCCAGGCCAAAGCCTGGCTTGGCACAGACACCCAGTCCTGACCACAACCCCAGCCCTAACACAGAGTCCTACCCACACGTGGCATGCCTCCAGCCCCCTCACCCGGCACCCCTCCAGCTTCCTGCACAGGGCAGCTGCACTTGGAAGGGCCCAGGCAGCTGCAAGGGCCAAGGGGTGGGGCAGGTAGCCAGAGACAGGTGGATCCCTACTCCAACACAATCCATCTTCCACCAATCCCTCAGAGCGCTGGGGGATTGTGACCACCTGAAGACAAGGCTGAGGTTTGGGGAATTACTCAGGTGTGTCTCTTCCCACATCCCCACTACTCCATTGCTCAGCACTGCAGGTGCCAAACTGCTCCAGTCTCCAGCCCATAAGCAGATTCCAGAGAGGAATATCTTCTGCCCTGTCCCTCACCCTGTCACACTTGAAGCCACTGTGCCCTCCCAGAGCACATGTGTCCTACTCTGCACAGCTGCTCTGCATGGGAGGAGCCAGGGACCCCATCTCCAACAAGGCTCTTACTCAAGCACTGTCCCTGCCTGGGACCTGCCCACAGCTCTTGTGGCCCTTGTCCCCACACGGGGTCTCTGTGCTGGCCCAGAGCAGGATGTGCCTACCCTGCAGGATTTGGCTGAGTGGGTGTTTATCCCCAGGCAGCCCCTCAAAGACAGCTGGGCAGAGGTGCCCAGTCAGGAGGATGGATGTCAGTCCCCTGCCACCATCTCTGATAAGCTCCTTTTAATCAGGGTCTAGGCACCAGGAAGAAATTGAGCATTCTGGGGCATCCAAGAAGTGAGAATCCACTGAGAAGTTGTTCCTGAGATCTCTCCATGACTTCAGTTTTTGTCTGACATTGCATGACATTAGTGAAGGCTTCTGCTTCTCTCTTTCACAGGGACACTGCAGATCCATCACAGATGTGTTGTGGCTCAGCCGGGAAAGTGTTTCAGGTGACTGCCTGGACTGTTTGCTCTGGAACTTGTCCAAGGAGCAGCATGGCCTAGGAAGATTTTCCTGTGGAGTGTCCCATTGATGAGAGGCCACAGTGTCCCTGTGCTTAGGGATTCTTACCAAATGGACAAATACTGTGACATCATTGGTGTGCTGACGTGGTCATGGAATGGAATTGAGAAACTGTCTGCAGGGTCCTAATTGCAGAACAAAGGCTGAGAGAGGTCCAGGCTTCTTTGGAGATCACTGCCAGTCTTGGGGATGGCACTGGACAGCCGCTGACCATGTGTCAAGAGCCCAGGAGGAATGAGCTGGACATGCACAGAGGCTCTCAGTGTGGCCAAATTGGCCTTGCAGCTTCAGAGATATCATGGGGATGTCCCTGCCTGCCTTGGGGTTGTGAATGAGCTGAGCAGAAACCGTCACTACAGCTGCTATCAGCATTTCAGGAAGGAGATGTTTTGCCTCTTTGAGTGTTACTTCTGTGTAAAATATTTGCAACACAGTCCTCAGCACAGAAAAGACTCAGAGTTCATGGAGCATTTCCAGAGGAGGCTGAGATGCTCCAAGTGTTGAAGCACGTCTGTGACAAAGACAGGCTGGGAGAGTTGGGGCTGTTCAGCCTGGAGCAGAGAAGGCCATGGGGAGACTCCAGTGTCACCTTGCAGGACTTCAAGGCACCTCAGAAGAAACATGGGGAGAAATGTTTTGGTAGGGCCTGTTGCAACTGGAGAAGGGGAAATGGTTTTCAACTGAAACAGAACAAGTTCACACTGGACAAAAATGCAGACATTTTGGATGCTGAGGGTGATGAAACACTGGCACAGGTTTCCCTGAGACCCAGTGGATGCCCCATTCCTGGAAATATTCCTGGCCTTGTTGTGTTGGCTCTGAGCAACATGATGGAGCGAAAGATGTCCCTGCTCCCATCCCACAGGTGGCACTGTAGTGTCAGCTACCAGACGGGTTGGTGTCTCTTGTAGCATACAAAGCACCCACAGAGCAGAGAAAAAACTCAGCACCACCATTGACAGGAATGTCCTGCCATGGACATGGCAATATTGTGCATCAATAGGCTCAGGCAGCCCAGTTTTGCCTCTCTGCAGATGGACACAAGTGTCAGAAGAGACTGAGAGCCAGGAGGATGCACAGTGTCTCTGAGACCTCTTGGTTCCCTGGGGGCCTAGAGTAGCCCAGGTTCCCTTTGGTTCCATGAGGCCCCACAATGTCACAAAGATCCCTGGACACCACAAGGCCCTGAGGTATCCCAAAGGATCCTGGGTTGCAGCTGGCCTGGCTGTGTCACAAGGAGCTCTGGATTCCATCAGACCCCACAGTGTCACAGGGTCCCCTTGTTCCCACAAGCCACAGCATCCCAATGGCTCCTGAGCATCTTTGGGCACCAGAGTGTCAGAGCATGCCCTCAGTTCCATCAGCTCCACAGTGTCACAGTGTCCCCTTGGTTCCATTTAGTCCTGCAGTGTCACATCGATGCCTGGCAACCAGGAAACCCTGAGGAATCACAATGGATGGATCCATGAAGCCCCACAGTTTCACCGTCTCCTCTTGGTTCCAGGAGGGCCAATGGCCCCAAAGAGGCCTCTGGATTCGAAAGGACCCTGGAGTGTCCCAGGAGTCCCCAGAGTGTGACAATGTCCCCAGCAGTAGCCAGAGTGTGACAGTTTCCTCAAGAGGCTGTGCTGTGTCACAGATGAGCAGCAGGAGTGGGAGTAGCACAAGGGGAGGTTTGAGAGCATGACTCTGACCCCACAGTGGTAGAAACAAAAATGTTCCTCACTATGGTACCACAGCAATTGAAGCCCCAGCATTCCCCTTTCTGTGACAACACAGCAGAGGCAGCCACAACATTCCCCTTTCTGGGAAACTGCAGCAGTGGCCATACCATGATACCATCTGCCCTTCTGTGTGACACTACTGCCAAGGCAGCCACAATGTTCCCCTGTCTGTGACGACACAAGGGTGGCAGTCCCAACATTCTACGCTCTGTGGCACCACAGTGGTGGCAGCCCCAGCATTGCACTGTCTCTGACACCACAGCAGTGGCAGCCCCAAGGTTTCCCTCTCTATGAAAGCCCAGCAGAGGAAGCCCTAACATTCCCCTCTCTGTGAAACATCAGCAGTGGCAGCCCAAACGTTCCCATCTGGGCCACCACAGTGGTTACAGAGCAAACATTCCCCTCTCTCTGACATCACAACTGTGGCAGACACAAGTCCCCCTGTCTGTGACAACCAAAGCAGTGGAAGCCTCAAAGTCCCCTGTCTGTGACACCACAGCCGGGGCAACACCAGCGTTCCCCTCTCTGTGACACAGGAGCAGTGGCAGCCCCAAAGTCAGTGTCACCACAGTTGTTACAGAACCAAGTCCCACTCTGTGTGACACCAAGGCAGTGGAAGCCCCAACGTCCTACACTCCGTGACACCACAGAGGTGGCAGCAACAACATTACCCTCTCCAAGACATCACAGCTGTAGCAGCCCCAGTGATTTCCTCTCTAGGAAACCACAGGGGTGGCATATGAAACGTTGTCCTCTCTGTGACACAACACCAGTGGCATTCTCAACATTCCCCTGTCTGTGACACCACAGAGGTAGCAGCCCCAGCAATCCTCTCTCTGTGACACTGCAGCGGTGGCACCCTGAAGTCCCCCTCCATGTGACACCACAGCAGTGGCAACCCCACTGTTCCAATGCCTGTGACACCTCAGCGGTGGCAGCTCTAAGATCTCCATCGCTATGACAAAAGAGGTGTGGCAGCCCAAACATTCTCAACTCTGTGGTACCACAGCGGTGGCAGTCCCAATGTCCTGTTCTCTCTGACATCACTGCAGTTGCAGCCCAAACTTCCTTCTCTCTGTAACACTGCACCTGTGGCAGCAGCACTAGAAAAGAAGTAGCAGCCATGGAACAAGAAGAGATGGAGCAGAGAAGGAGCAGTGGAACAGTGGTAGATGAGCAGTGTCAGAGCAGCGCTGGAGGAGTGCTGGAAGAGTGGGGCAGGAGCAGAGGAACTGTGCTGGAACAGCACATCGCAACTTTAGAACAGCAGTGGAGTAACCATGGAAAAGGCACAACAGTGGGGGGACATGAACCACAGCCATGCAACAGTGGTGGCACAGCACCATCAAGCTCATTTCTTCTTTCCTGAACAACTTGAAAAACAGATGGCCCAGCAGCTTCCCCAAGACTGGCATCCACATCTGTCTGCTGCCACCAATTCTGTTCTCATTTAGACCGGCCTGGAGGAAGCAGGCAGAAGAGAAGAAGGGCTGAGGG
The DNA here is from genome assembly GCF_021018805.1 of Prinia subflava. NCBI lineage: Eukaryota > Metazoa > Chordata > Aves > Passeriformes > Cisticolidae > Prinia > Prinia subflava. Next base: position 928,174 of record NW_026961012.1, on the reverse strand, counting down.
TGGGCAGCTGAGGCCTTGCAGCCACCTCAGAGCTGTGGCTGTAGCAGAGCACAAGGATGGCCTGGCTGCAGGGCGGTGGGTCCTCAGCTGCGCACTGCAAGGGTCTGTAGCAAACGGCTCAACAGCCCAAGCCTGCCCATGACCCTCTCCTGCACTGCAACTGTGTCAAAGAACAAGTAGTGCAAGAGAAGGTGGGAAGAGAGAAGCTGCAGGGGAGCCCCACCAGCAGACACCCAGAGCAGCAGCAGCAGGGGCTCAGCTGTGCTCTTGAGACACACTGGCACCATGCGTGCAGGCTTTCTGTGCCTTCAAGCAAAGTCTGCAGCTCCTGCTCTTGCCTGTGGCCCTGGCAAGCATGGTCCAAAGGCCGCAGGAAAAGGTGGTAGGCAGCAAGGAAGTGAGGGTCTGCTGTGTGCTGCAATGTGGTCCAGCAGAGGCTGGGCCAAGCCCTGCTTCCCCAGGGCAGCTGGGGAACATCCCTGCATGTCGCTCTATGTGAAAGCACTGGGGACTGTCCTGGTTCCTGCCTCAAAGGTACTATGTCCGGCCGGGGACAGCTGGTCTACCCAGAAACTGCCCAGCAGCTACTGAGTCCAGCCAGGGACAACTGGTCTACCCGGCCTTTGCTGACCAGGTCCGAGGTCCTCCCGGAGTGAACTGATCTACCCAGCCATATCCAAGCAGGTACTGAGTCCGTGCCGGGACAACTGGTGTACCCAGAAGCTGCCGCCGAGGGAGTAACTGTGGCTGAAGACAACTGCTCTGCACGGACACTCTTTCCACCACACCCGCACACGGGCAAGGGAAGCGTATCCCAAGCGCCGCCGGCCACAGAGCCAAGACCCCGCCCCGCGTGTCGGGCCCGGGTGGAGCGCGGCTCCGGGGTCCCCTGTCGGCCCCGGCCCGCCCAGAGAGGACGAGCAGGAGGAGAAAGAACGCACAGCACATGCATGCACGCCGGAGGGGCGGCACGGCCCAGTGAGGGAGCGAGGGAGCCTGCGGGAATGTGGCTGCATTATACGGACAGACGAGTCCAAAGCCGCTGACGCCCCCAAGAGAACGACTCCTGCCTGAGCGGGCTGGCGCACCGATGCACACCGCCTCCTACGGTGATGAAACTGGAGGCAACCGCAAACAGCGAGCCTTGCTCAACTTCCTGCAGCCGTGGCGAAACCAGGTCTACCTAGCCCCAGCGCAAACCAGCCCAAGTCCCGCGGGGGCGGATAACACCTCTTCGCCCCGTCACCGCCCGTCACCGCAGCGCCACGCCGACGTCTGCGCCGGAGGCCGGCCGGCGGCGCCGCTCCCGGAGCTGGGTAGACCTGGCCACCTGGGGCCGCCCGCTCCGGGGTAGACCAGCTCGCCTTGCTGCCGTCCTATACCACAGCGCAACGCCCCTTTCCGAGGCCGGGGCGGGCAGGCACAGCCAGCCCAGGAGCCGGGTACACCTGGCCGCCCGCCACCTCACGGCTGCGAGGTAGACCAGCTCGCCCCGCTGCCACCCGCCGCCAACGCACCACGACGACCGCTCCGGGCACATCCGCCGACAGCCGCCGGCCTCGGACCCGGGGACACCTGGCATCCAACTACCAGCCCGGAACCCCACAGCCCCGCCAGCGCCTCAGTGCCCAATGGCTCCAGCAGCCCTGTCCCGCCCATTTCAAGACCGAGACATATTTTAGACTTAACCCCCCCCGCGCAATTTCCTTTTTTTCTTCATTTTTGGGGAGAGTGGGGGGGAGTTGTGTGTTGGGTGGAGGTATGGGGGAAGGGGGTTAGTGAATTTAATTTAATTTAATTTAATTTAATTTAATTTAAATTTATTTTATTTTATTTTATTTTATTTTATTTTATTTCCTGAAAGATTGGTACTTCTACTCTTTTGAAACAAGAAAGTTTTCTGGGAAAAAGTCTCTTTGCAATCTTTATTGCTTTCCGCTTTGCGTCCAGACCACTTCCAGCCGAGCTGATGGGCAGGCTGTGCCTTGTACTTGGCCTGCTGACACACTGAATGACCAAAACGGCATCGCCACCTCAACCCGCCCTCCTCGGGATGCTACACCGCCCCCCTCTCTCCCGCCCCCAACTCCAAACATAGGGGCAACAGCGGGGAGGAGAAGCACGTCCATGCGACGGAACTCGGCAGCAAGCCGCGGGCTCCTGGCGCGACTTGCCTGCTCCCACCTCGCCCTCCCACTGGAAGATTCCGTGGCGGGGCAGCCACCAGGGGGGCGCCCACTTTCGGGTCGGTCGGAGATGAGCAGATGTAGCAGGGGATGTGCCGTGTACAGGGATGCAGCCCAGCACAGCTTCCCTTACCTTTCTGCTGACACAGGAACATGAAGTGGGTGCAGAGACCATCCAGGGCCATAAAGCAGCTTTTTCTGTCTTCAATGACTTGGAAAGATGTTCCAGCAGCTTTCTCAGGCCTGGCATCTGGATCTCTCCACAGGCTGCACCTCTGTCCTCATTTTGACCAGCCTGCGGGGGCAGGCAGAAAGGCAGAATGCTGAGGTCAGGCAGCTCAGCCATCCAGCAGGGGCCAGGAGGGGACTGGCCACGAGCCCGTGGTTCTTCTAGACCACCTCACGCCGTGCTCAGGGGCTGTGGGGAATGGGTCCCTACAGGTCCGGGCGATGCTGGAGTCAGCAGTCACAGAAAAGCCAGCTTGCATTTTGAGGAGGACCTTAGAAAGCTGCAGGGGAGCCCCACAAGCAGACACCCAGAGCAGCAGCAGCAGGGGCTTCACCGTGCTCTTGAGATACACTGGAACAATCCCTGCAGGCTTTTTGTGCCTTCAAGCAAAGCCTGCGGGGCAGCTCCTGCTCTTGCCGGGGGCCCTGGCAAGCGTGGCCCAAAGGCTGCAGGGAAGGTGTTAGGCAGCAAGGAAGTGAGGGGCTGCTGTGTGCTGCAATGTGCTCCAGCAGAGGCTGAGCCAACCCCCGCTTCCCCAGGGCAGCTGGGCACCCTCCCTGCAGGGCGCTCTGTCTGCAGGGTACTGGGGAGTGTCGTGGTTCCTGCCAAACAGGTACTATGTATAGCCGGGGAAAACTGATCTACCCAGAAGCTGCCCAGCAGCTACTGATTCCAGCCAGGGACAACTGGTCTACCCCGCCTTTGCTGACCAGGTTTGGCCGAGGTGAACTGATCTACCCAGCCATATCCAAGCAGGTACTGAGTCCGGCCCGGGACAACTGGTGTACCCAGAAGCTGCCGCCGAGGGAGTAACTGTGGCTGAAGACAACTGCTCTGCACGGACACTTTTACCACCACACCCGCACACGGGCAAGGGAAGCGTATCCCAAGCGCTGCCGGCCACAGAGCCAAGCCCCCGGCCCGCGTGTCGGGCCCGGGTGGAGCGCGGCAGAGGGGCCCCCTGTCGGCCCCGGCCCGCCCAGAGAGGCCGAGCAGGAGGAGAAAGAACGCACAGCACATGCATGCACGCCGGAGGGGCGGCACGGCCCAGCGAGGCAGCGAGTGAGCCTGCGGGGATGTGGCTGCATTATACGGACAGACGAGTCCAAAGTCCCCAAGAGAACAACTCGGACCGGACCGGGCTGGCGCACCGGCGCACGCCACCTCCTACAGTGATGGAACTGGAGGCAGAGCCACAAACAGCGAACCTTGCTCAACTTCCAGGAGCCGTGGCGAAACCAGGTCTACCCAGCCCCAGCGCAAACCAGCCCAAGTCCCGCGGGGGCGGATAACACCTCTTCGCCCCGTCACCGCCCGTCACCGCAGCGCCACGCCGACCTCTGCGCCGGAGGCCGGCAGGCGGCGCCGCAGACCTCGGAGCCGGGTAGACCTGGCCACCTGGGGCCGCTCTGCTCCGCGGTAGATAAGCTCGCCTCGCTGCCGCTCAACACTGCAGCGCCACGCCCCTGTCCGCGGCCGGGGCGGGCAGGCGCAGCCGGCCCAGGAGCCGGGTAGACCAGGCCGCCCGCCACCTCCCGCCTCCGGGGTAGACCTGCTCGCCGCGATGCCGCCCGCCACCAACGCGCCACGCCGACGGCTCCGTGCACGGCCGTCGGCCGCCGGCCCCGGACCCGGGTACACCTGGCATCCGCCTACCATCCCGGAACCCCACAGCCCCGGTAGCGCCTCAGTGCCCAATGGCTCCAGCAGACCCGTCCCACCTACCCCATGAACCCCATTTCAAGACCGACACATATTTTACACTCAACACCCCCTCCCCCCGCCATTTTCTTCTTTTCTTCTTTTTTGGTGGGAGTGGGGGGGGAGTTGTGTGTTGGGTGGAGGACGGGGGGGGGGGGGGGGGGGGTTCGGGAATTTCTTTTCTTCTTTTCTTTTCTTTTCTTTTCTTTTCTTTTCTTTTCTTTTCTTTTCTTTTCTTTTCTTTTCTTTTCTTTTCTTTTCTTTTCTTTTCTTTTCTTTTCTTTTCTTTTCTTTTCTTTTCTTTTCTTTTCTTTTCTTTTCTTTTCTTTTCTTTTCTTTTCTTTTCTTTTCTTTTCTTTTCTTTTCTTTTCTTTTCTTTTCTTTTCTTTTCTTTTCTTTGTATATCCTGAAAGAATGGTACTTCTACTCTATTGAAACAAGAACGTTTTCTGGGAAAAATACTCTTTGCCATCTTTGTTTATTTTCACTTTGCATCCAGACCACTTCCAGCCGAGCTGATGGGCAGGCTGTGCCCTGCACTCGGCCTGCTGACACACTGAACCACCAAAGCGGCGTCGCCACCCCCACCCGCCCTCCTCGGGACGCTACACAGCCCCCCTCTCTCCCCCCCCCAACCCCAAACTTAGGGGGAACAGCGGGGAGGAGAAGCACGTCCATGCGACGGAACTCGGTCGCATTCCGCGGGCTCCTGGCGCGACTTGCCTGCTCCCGCCTCGTCCCCCATGGGCAGAGCCTGTAGCGGGGGGGGCCATCAGGCGGGCGCCCGCTTTCGGGGCGGTTCTTTCACGGTCCGCAGGGGTCTTCGGCCCTCGGTGCAGGTCTGAAGGGCCACAGGGGATCGGGGCCGAGGCGCCCGGGGCCGGCACGAAGCTGCTGGCTGTCGGCCCGCGTTCACAGGGACAAAGTGACCCACGCCCCCACTCCCCACACTCGCACCCCAATGCCTCATTCTCAGACTGACACACGCACACAACCACTCACACCTGCACCAACACACACACACAAACACACACACACAAACACAGACACACACACAAACACAGACACACACATGCACGCACGCGCATAATCTCGCATGCCCTCTCTCCCCATCCCTGCCCTGTTGTTCGCAGCCCCAAATCGATGGTTGGGGGCACCCCGCCCTCCACCATCAGCCTCCCTGGCGCTGCCATCAGAAGTCTCCCGCGCCTGCCTAGGCCCCCATCGAGCAGTTCACACAGCGGCAGACACAGGCTAACGCTGGGGCTGCCACTGCTGCAGTGTCATAAAGAGGGGAATGTTTGGGCTGTCACACCTCTTTTGTCACAGAGATGGAGATCTTGGAGCTGCCACCGCTGTGGATGCACAGACATTGGAGCACTGAGGTTGCCACTGCTGTGGTGTCCCACGGTGGGGGACTTCCGGCAGCCATTGCTGCAGTGTCACAGAGAGTGGAATGTTGGGGCTGCTACCTCTGTGGTGTAACAGACAGGGGAATGTTGTGGATGCCACTGGTGGTGTGTCCCAGACAGGGCAATGTTGCATTTGCCACTCCCGTGGTTTCGTAGAGAGGAGAAACATTGGGGCTGCCACAGCTGCGATATCACAGCAAGGGTGTCTGAGGGCTTCAGGCACTGTGGTGTCTCAGAAAGGGAGACTTGTGTTCACCACAGCTTCGCCATCACATGGAGGGGAATGTTGGAGCTGCTACTGCTGTGGTTTCACAGAGAGGGGAAAGTTGGGCCTTCCACTGCAATTGTGTCTTCAGCCTCCCTGGCACTGTCTTCAGACTTCTGCCGCCCATCAACAGTTTGCGGTGCCCCGCCCTCCATCATCAGCCTCCCTGGCAGTGCTGTCAGATTTTTCCCGTCCCTGCCTAGGCCCCCATCGACCAGTTCACACAGCAGCAGTGGAGGCAGGTCAGGAGCCTGCTGCAGAGGCCCGGCTGGCGGGGGGCTGCAGGTGGCGGCGGCGGCATGCTTAGCACTGTTGCTTTTTGAAGAATCTTTCTGTTCTGCTCTCTTTCGGCCTTTCTGTATGACGTCGTTTCTTCCCACTCACCCCCGGCCCCGGTCAAGCGCGTGGCACGATGGCAGCGCGGCGAGGGGCTAAAGGGAGCAAGCGATGCAGAAATCAAGGCCGGCTACCAGGCTGCTGTCTGTTTGGGCACAGATGTGGCGGGCACACCGCCGGCTCCTAAAGGCTCCCCCTTCCCCTCTCAGGGAACGATTGGGGCAGCGGTTGGGGGTGGCGGTAGGACGTGGCCAGAGAGGGCTGGGGAAGTGTGCGGCAGGGCTCGCCAGCGGCTGCCAGCACACGGAGGCGGCAGGAACAGCGCAGCGCATGGGACCGCAAGTCGGCCGCCTCGGACCGCACGGCGCTCGGGGTGAAAGAGCAGGTGCGAGCCGGTGCACTTGCAGCCACGTGGACATGCCGGCCGGCGGGACGTGCGGGCAGCCCGCCGATCACGTGCTCACCGGCCTGCACGGGGCCACGGGGCTGCACCTCCGGTCTGGGAGAGCCGGGCTACCCAGGGCTCGACAGCCAGGTACCAAGGCCGGCCAGGGACAATGGACCTACCCAGCAGGTCCCAACCAAGTACTAAGTCCAGCCAGGGACAACAGGTCTTCCCAGCAAATGCCCACCAGTCTTGAAGTCCAGCTAGGGAGAACAGCTCTACCCACCATTTGCCCACCAGTTACCTGTCTGACAGCGGACAAGGGGTGTACCTAGCAGTTGTCCATTAGGTACTAAGTCCGGCCAGGAACAACCGGTCTACCCTGCTAGTGGCCTTTAGGTGCCAAGTCCAGCAGTGAATAACTGGTTTACCCAGCACTGGTCCACCAGGTCTCAGGACCAGCAGCGTTCAACAGGTCTACCCTGCAATTGCCCCCCAGGCACTGAGTCCGCCGGGACAGGGGTATGAATATGCATTTGTATTTTGTGTATTTAACTTTTTTGTAAAGAAAAGGCTTTGCAATTTCCTGTGATTTTGGCAGTGAGCATTAGGGAGCTATCCCACGCACTGCTCAGTGTCACAATAAATATGCACTTTCTAACTTGACCTATTAGAGAGTTCTTTGTCCATCACAGTTGGATATTGATATTAGATCGATATTCATATTTTAATAAATCACCCTCACAAGCACACACCTGTCTTTCAAACCAGGACACCTGGCCAGCAGAATATCAGGGCAGTAGAAATGCAGACACGTGGACCCACACTCACCAACACAACTCTAGCTTTGCTGAAGGGGTTTATTGATAATTCAAGAGAAATGTCCCTGGGCTCAAGGGAAAACAGGGGACTCATTCAGGGATGATCATCTCCTGATGCCTGTGGAGCGCACTGGACATGAATGTCATCAACTCCTACAGTCCTAAAACACAGAGCCCAGAACGTGACCCACCAGGACCCAACGGGACAGGAGAGGGGCCTTGTCCCCACCCCTCTCTCTGTGGGCACTGCTGACTGAGCCATGGAGAGCAAGAGCCAGGCACTTCTGCAGCAAAGCACCCAGCAGCTTTTCAGCCACAGGGGGCTGGGTGTTGGGCAGGATGAAGTAGAAAGACCTTGTAAATATGATGGTTTAGATTCTGGGAGTATGAGATCAACAGGCGAGATAGAAATGAAAGAAAGCTTTGAGATTTAAGGTGTGGGGTACAGGGCCATCAGCTAGTGAACAATGGTGTGCCTAGCTGAGGGCCATCTCCCTTGATTAAACAATACCCTTGTGCTTGCCAAAGGTAATGGGACAGTTCTATTGGCTGTATGTAAATGTTGTGAGATTGGTATCTTGTATTAGATTGGTTGGTCCAACACAGACTATTCAACTTGGAAAGACATTTATTGTATGGTATTCAGAACCTCCCCTTCTTTCCCTGCTCTTTTCCCCCTCTTTTCCCTCCCTCTTTTCCCTCTCTCTTCCCCCTCTTTTCCCCTCTTTTCCGGCTCGCCTGGCCTGCTTTAGCTGTGCCTAGCAGCTACAAGCAGGGCCCTCACAATAAACCACGTGCTACTACAGTGGCTTTGCTTATAGAGATACTTTGTCACCAACTCTGCCCTCACTGAGAAGCTTCTAGAGCTGGGGACAAAAAGGACTCGTTGGAGACACAGTGGGGGGCACTGGGCTGCACTGGGAAGAAAGGGGAAAGGGAGGGCACCCGTGGGGAAGGGACCTGTGGGCAACAATGAGGTGCAGGAGCTGCTGTGCTCCTGGCCAGAAGCACTGGGGTCAGGACCAAGAGGCACAGCTTGGGCAGGGGCTGTGTCCTGGGCCATGCAGGGGGGTCCTGGGGTGACAGGGCTGGGAGTGCAACAGGGGTCCTGGTCACTGGGGGTTCCCTGGCAAAACTCCAAGGTTCAGGGGTGTTAGGTGGGTAGGGTCAGTAGGGGCACACTTGGCTGTGCTGGGACAAACTGGGATGGCCTGGAGTGTGGAGGCCATGCAAGGGGAGGGTCTGACAGTGACAGAACTCGTGGTACCCACCAGTGGCATCTTTAGGATCTCAACATTGTCTAAATCCACCTGTAAAGACCAGGAGACCTGGCTGGTCAATGGGATGCACCCAGTGCCAGCAAGGGATGGAGGGAACTAAACTGTGCCCTGATTCCCAGACTGGGTGCCCTCCAATCTCACCCCTCACTCATCTCCCAGAGATAATTTTCAGTTCTTTGCAGGAGTGTCTGGGAAAGAAGAGCAAACCGTGGTTCTGGATTGGAACATGGGGCTGTGGGGCACCAAGGGTGCAGGGACCAAAGGAGGTGGGGGTGGGGAAGGAAAGGTGAGGCAGGGGGGACCCAAAGACACTGAACTGGAGTGAACTGCAGAGGCAGAGGGACTGGGGATGTGGAAGGGGCCCCGTGGGGGATGCAAGGGGAGAAGAAAGGAATTGCAGTGTAGGGACATGGGAGTGACCCAGAAGGGCTTGGAGTGGACAGAATGGATGAGGGGAAAACAACAAGACTGAGAGAGGGTTTGGGAGTGGTGGGTGAATGCAGGAATGATGCCAGGAGACACTACTGCAGTGGCAAGGGAGAAAAACAAGAGACTGAGGGGGGAAACAGGGAAAGAAAGGAATTGGGAATGATCAGTGCAAGGGCATTCATAGACCCTGGGCAGGACAAAGAGAAGTGCCCAGGGAGAAGATTTCTGAAGACACCAAGAAGATGGGATGGGAGGCTGCATGGAGCAGGATGTGGTGACATCACGGCCTCACCTTGGCCTGTGCCAGTGTGAAAAACGTGAGATGATTAATTCATGTTCTTATGGTAAATTGGAAAATTATAAAGCTGTATATATTTATATCAGGTAAAAGTCTATGTTTCAGGAAGTTTCTGCAGCAGATGGTGAAACTGAGCACCCTGAAAATCAGGAGTCTCCATTCAGAAGGGAACAAAAGACTTTGCAGCCTTCTCAAGTATTGGGAGGAGACCTGTTGAGATGAGCCGGTATCAGCAACTCACACCTCTATGGCTCAGAGCAGAGACTCTCACCGATCAAATGCTACGTGCCAACAGGGACTCTCACCGATCAAATGCTAAGTGCCAGCAGGATCATCACACACTTCTACGACAGTTAAATTACTCAAAGCAAGGACTAACTCTGGACATTAGCATTTGAATGTGCCAAGGGACCCTTTCGGGATTTAGTATAAACAAAGTTAATGGCCAGTGCTTAGTGAAACAATGGGAGAAAGGTTGCCGAGGGAGAAGTTAAGGGTATTTAAGTTAAGCCTTTGGGTGGGCAAAGCGTGAACCCAGCTAGAGACACTGACTGCCAGGTTCCGTGTCTCTGGGGTCACCCTTGGCTCAACTTTTCCCGGGAGAAATTCTGTCAAGTAAGTGTCGCTGTTTGTAGGGTTCGTATTGTTTTGTTTTTATTGCTTAAAATTGGTATATTGGATTCCAAATTTTGTGATTTGAATTTTAATAAACCAAATTATTGAATTTGGCAATAAATTTGTCCTGGGATTTATAACAGGGCAGGATGTGGTGACATCACTGCGTCACCTTGGCCTGTGCCAGGGAGCATAGCAGGATGGAGAAGAGCAGGGCTACGCTGAGCACAGCCACCTTCATCTTCCTCTTGCTCTGGCAGCATTGGCTGGGGCTGCGCCTTAATCCTTCCCAGGGTGAGGAGCACCTTAATCCTTCCCAGGACTCCTCCCTGCTCCCTCCCTGACAGCCCCCATGCCAAAGCCTGGCTCGGTACAGACACACAGTCCTGACCACAAGCCCAGCCCTAACACAGAGTCCTACCCACATGTGGCATGCCTCCAGCCCCCTCACCCGGCACCCCTCCAGCTTCCTGCACAGGGCAGCTGTCCTTGGAAGGGCCCAGGCAACTACAGGGGCCAAGGGGTGGGGCAGGGACCCAGAGACAGGTGGATCCTTACTCCAACACAATCCATCTTCCACCAATCCCTCAGAGCGCTGGGGGATTGTGACCACCTGAAGACAAGGCTGAGGTTTGGGGAATTACTCAGGTGTGGGTCTTCCCACATCCCCACTACCCCATTGCTCAGCACTGCAGCTGGACCCAAACTGGTCCACACCCCAGCCCATAAGCAGATTCCAGAGAGGAATATCTCCTGCCCTGACCCTCACCCTGTCACACTTGAAGCCACTGTGCCCTCCCACAGCACATGTGTCCTACTCTGCACAGCTGCTCTGCATGGGAGGAGCCAGGGACCCCATCTCCAACAAGGTTCTCACTCAAGCACTGTCCCTGCCTGGGACCTGCCCACAGCTCCCCAGGGCCCTTGTCCCCACACAGGGTCTCTGCAATGCCCTGGCCCTGGGCTCAAGCCAGTTCTGGCCCAGAGCAGGATGTGCCTACCCTGAGGGATTTGGCTGAGTGGGTGTTTGTCCACAGGCAGACCCTCAAAGACAACTGGGCAGAGGTGCCCAGTCAGGAGGATGGATCTCAGTCCCCTGACACCATCTCTGATAACCCATGTTAATTCAGAGTCTGATGCACCAGGAAGTCATTGAGTATTCTGGGGCATCCAAGAAGTGAGAATCCACTGAAAAGTGGTTCACAAGAGCTCTCCATGACTTCAATTTTTGTTTGACATTGCATGACATTAGTGAAGGCTTCTGCATCTGTCTTTCCACAGGGACACTGCAGATCCATCACAGATGTCTTGTGGGCCAGCTGGGAAAGCATTTCAGGTGACTGCCTGGACTGTTTGCTCTGGAACTTGTCCAAGGAGCTGCAGGGTCCAGGAAGATTTTCCTGTGGAGTGCCCCATTGATGAGAGGCCACAGTGTCCCCGAGATTTGGGATTCTTGACCAAATGGATAAATACTGTGACATCATTGTTGTGCTGATGTGGTCTTGGAATGGAACTGAGGATGTGTCTGCAGGGTCCTAATTGCAGAACAAAGGTTGACAGAGGTCCAGGCTTCCTTGGAGATCACTGCCAGTCATGGGGATGGCACTGGACAGCCACTGCCCATGTGTCAAGAGCCCAGGAGGAATGAGCTGGACATGCACAGAGGCTCTCAGTGTGGCCAGATTGGCCTTGCAGCTTCAGGGACATCATGGGAATGTCCCTGCCTCCCTTAGGGCTGTGTATGAGCTAAGCAGAAACCGTCCCTTCAGCTGCTACCAGCATTTCAGGAAGGAGGTATTTTGTCTCTTTGATTGACGGTTACTTCTGTGTAAAAATTTGCAGCATAGTCCTCAGCACAGGAAAAACTCAGACTTCATGGAGCATTTCCAGAGGAGGCTGTGATGCTCCAAAGGTTAGAGTACCTCTGTGACAAAGACAAGTTTGGAGACTTGAGGCTGTTCAGCCTGGAGCAGAGAAGGCCATGGGGAGACTCCAGTGTGACCTTGCAGGACTTCAAGGCATCTCACAGGAAACATGGGGAGAAATGTTTTAGTAGGACCTGTGACAACTGGAGAAGGGGAAATGGTTTTCAACTAAAACAGGATAAGTTCAGCCTGCACAAAAGACAGACATTTGGGATGTTGATGGTGATGAAACACTGGCACAGGTTTCCCTGAGACCCAGTGGATGCCTCATTCCTGGAAATATTCCTGGTCCTGATGGGCTGTGAGCAACATGATGGAGCAAAAGATGTCTCTGCTCCCACCCCACAGGAGGCAGTGTGGTGTCAGCTACCACAGGGGTTGGTGTCACTTGTAGGATAAAACACACCCAGAGAGCAGAGAAAACACACAGCACCACCATGGACAGGAATGTCCTGCCATGGACATGGGAATATTGTGCATCAACAGGCTCAGGCTGCCCAGTTTTGCCTCTCTGCAGATGGACACAAGTGTCAGAAGAGACTGAGAGCCAGGAGGATGCACAGTGTCTCTGAGACCCCTTGGTTCCCTGGGGGCCTAGAGTAGCCCAGGTTCCCTTTGGTTCCATGAGGCCCCACAATGTCACAAAGATCCCTGGACACCACAAGGCCCTGAGGTATCCCAAAGGATCCTTGGTTGCAGCTGGCCTGGCTGTGTCACAAGGAGCTCTGGATTCCATCAGACCCCACAGTGTCACAGGGTCCCCTTGTTCCCACAAGCCACAGTGTCCCAATGGCTCCTGAGCATCTTTGGGCACCACAGTGTCAGAGTATGCCCTCAGCTCCATCAACTGCACAGTGTCACAGTGTCCCCTTGGTTCCATTTAGTCCTGCAGTGTCACATCGATGCCTGGCAACCAGGAGACCCTGAGGAATCACAATGGATGGATCCATGAAGCCCCACAGTTTCACCGTCTTCTCTAGGTTCCATGAGGGCCCATGGCCCCAAAGGGCCTCTGGATTCGAAAGGACCCTGGAGTGTCCCAGGGCCCCTATAGTCCCAGGAGTCCCCAGAGTGTGACAATGTCCCCAGGAGGCCCTGCAGTGTCACAGATGAGCAGCACAGGAGCAGGACCAGCACCAGGGGAGGTTTGGCAGCATTCCCATATTTGTGACCCCATAGAAGAGGAAACAAAAATGTTCCTCACTATGTTACCACAGTAGTTGAAGCCCCAGCATTCCTGTTTCTGTGATGCCACTGCAGAGGCAGCCACAACATTCCACTTTCTGGGAAACTGCAGCACTGGCCATTCCATGAGACCATGTGCCCTTCTCTGTGACACTACTGCAGTTGCAGCCATGATGTTCCACTGTCTGTGACACCACAGATCAGCAGCTCCAACCCTCTCCATGACACCACAGCAGGGGCAGCGTTCCCCTCTCTATGATGCACAAGCAGTGGCAGCTCCAAAGTTTCTCTGTCAGTGAAAGCACAGTGGTTACAGCCCCAAGTGCCACTCTGTGTGACACCACAAGTGGAAGTGAAAGCCTCAAGTGCTACTCTCTGTGACACCACACAGGTGGCAGCCCCAGCAATCCCCTGTCTCTGACAACACAGAGGTAGCAGCTCCAGCATTCTGCTCTCTGTGACGCTGCAGCCAAGGCAGCCTGAAGTCCCCCTCTGTGTGCCACCACAGCCATGGCAACCCCAATGTTCCAATGTCTGTGACACCACAGTAGTGGCAGCTCCAAGTTCTCCATCTCTATGACAAAACAGGTGTGACAACCCAAACATTCCCCTCTCTATGACACCACTACAGTGGCAGCCACAACATTCTCCTCTCTTTGACACCACAGCAGTGACAGCCAAAGCATTCCCCTGTCTGTGACACCACAGGTAGCAGCCCCAACTTCCCCCTCTCCATGACACTGTGGCGGTTGTAGGTCCAGCGTTCCCCTCTCTGTGACCCCACAGCAGTGGAAGCCTCAACATCCTTTTGTCTGTAACCACACATCAGCGGCAGCCCCAACATTCCCCTCTCTATGATACCACAGTGGTGACAGCCCAAACATTCCCCACTCTGTGACACCACAGCTGTGGCAGTCCCGATGTCCTGCTCTCTGTGAAACCACTGCAGCTGCAGCCCAAACTTCCTTCTCTCTGTAACATTGCACCTGTGGCAGCAGCACTAGAAAAGAAGTAGCAGCCATAAAACAAGAAGGGACAGAGCAGAGAAGGAGCAGTGGAACAGTGGTAGATGAGCAGTGTCAGAGCAGCACTGGAGGAGTGCTGGAAGAGTGGGGCAGGAGCAGAGGAACTGTGCTGGAACAGCACACCACAACTTTTGAGCAGCAGTGCAGTAACCATGGAAAAGGCACAACAGTGGTGGGACAGGAACCACAGCCATGGAACAGTGGTGGCGCAGGCCCCGCAGCCGTGGAGCTGTGCCTGAGATGCCGAAGCTGCGGGACACAGAGCGGCTGCGAGCGCTGTGTCCTGCAGGAGCCGGCCCTGCACACCAGAGCGATGCCTGTCAGGCTGACCCAGAGTGGAGGGCAGCTTCAGGAATTGCTGCGGGGCACTGCAAGGTGCAGAGAGAGTGCATTTCATGGTGACTTCAAGGTTTGATCCTGGTCCTTGTGGCCGCTTTTGTGCTGCCAGGACTATTCCAGTTCATCTGAAGTCTTTAACTCAGGACAAACTTGGGACAAAAACAATCAAACTGCCTTCTTTACTGCAGGGAAACACATCTTGGGAGAAGTTTAATGATTTCTGATTTAGGAATTAACCTGGCTCAATTACTGGACTATGGTTTTGGTCTAAACCAGGGACAATTTTCCAATTACTGTCATTGGGCGTGAAAAAGGAAGAACATGCCTCAGCATCACGGTGTTGCAAACTCAGTGAGAAGCTTTTTGTAGTCATAATGAGGAAGAAAATAATTGGAATTCCCTCCTGCTTCCTCTTTCCCATTATATTTTTGCTGTGGTCAGATAAGATTATTAAAGGCTGAGTGAGTCTTCCTGAGGAATCCTTTGCTCTCCAGGCACTGCTCAGCTCTTGGAATGGAAACAGGGAGTGTGATGTTGTCATTGCTGCCCTGTCAGGGTACCAATGGGCAGCTGCTGCTCTTGGACCCAACAGCAAGCCTAACAGAGAAGGATCCTCTGAGGTCTTGGCAAAGCCAAACAGCTCCTTAACCTTCTCCATCCTCAAGGCATCACTGCTGAAAGCCCATGGGCTCCTGGATGGACCCTGGATGGACCCAGTGTGGAGGTGGTTCCTGCCTGTGATGAACGGAGCCTCAGGGCCCATCCCACGAGGAGGATTTGGCCACTCCTTCCTGGTGAGACCTTCCTGGGCCTCCAGCACAGACAGGCTGTGGCATCCTCTGTCCCTCCAGAAATACGGATGGATTCTGCCCCTTTGGAATGGGGCTTTCTGAGCACACTCTGCACCAGTGTCCACCAGAGCTTGATGCTGCCTTGGGGCTGCTCTGCCAGGCCAGTGATGCCACCCATGCCAGGAGCCCTGACTGTCTCTTCTGGATGCTGGGATGGAAACAGGGCCCCTCTCTGCTGCTCAGGGAAGGGATCGGTGGGGTTTGTTCCTGCCAAGCACAAGTGCCTAGAGGCAGGTGCCAAGTCTGAGCAGCCCTTCTGCTCTGCCCCACAGACACTGGAGGAGCAGGAGCTGTCATGCAGAAATGCTTTTGGGGCCTTTGGGTCTCCTTCCAGGTTCTGTAGCGGTGCTTCCCCACTCCAGGGAAGTCTCAAATCCAACTTCCCCATGTCCAAGCTGCCAGGGCTGCAGACAGAACCAGGGGACGACACATGGGCTGTGCCACCAGTGCCTTTCCCTGGAGCAGGAAAGTCCAGCTCTTTCATGCTGAGGCAGTGGTGGAGAGGAGAGGGGAAACTCATTGTACCCGACATGCTGGAGCACGTGTAGGGACAGTTTCTGCAGAGTTGAGACACAGCCCTGAGGGAAGCAGGGACATTCTCAGGGGGTCCCCAAAGCTGGGGGCCAATCCAGCTTCACTAGGAGCCTCTGTGTGTGTCCAGCTCCTTCTGCCTGGGCTGTTGGCACATGGTCAGTTGGCATCCAATTCCAAACCCCTGACTGGCACGGATCTCCAGGGAAACCTGCACCTCTCCTTGGCCAAAGTTCCTCAATCAGGACCCTGTGGACACTGCCTCAATTCCTCTCCAACGTGATGTCGACACACCAATGATGTCACAGCACTTGTCCCTCTGGTCAAGAGTCCCTCACGGGGACACTCTGCTCTCTCATCAATGGGGCACAAAGCAGCAACATTCCAGAGGAAAGCCTTTCCCCGTGGGCACTGCGGCTCCTTGGGCAAGGTCCAGAGCAAACAGTCAAGGCAGTGGCCTGAAATGTTTTCCCAGCTGGGCCACCACAGATCTCTGATGGATCCACAGTGTTCCTGTCCAAAGAGAGAAGCAGAACCCTTCACTAATGCCCCACAATGTCAAACAGGAATCACAGCCATGGAAGTGATTTGGGTACCACTTCTCTGTGGCTTTTTCCTTCCTGGAACCTGGGACAGGCATCTGAATACTCCTGGGAAAAACAACCAGGGACACTGGTATTCCATGAGACTCAGGCAAGGCTCCCTTGGACTTCAGAATGCAAACCAGGTTTTCATCCCAAGCCTTTGATCCCCACTCTGGCTCTCCTCAAACTTTGAGGGTCAGGTCCCAGACAGGGCCACAGCAGGGTTTTATGCCTCGGCAAAAATTAGAAGAGTTGGATGTGGTGAATAATTGAAAAAGCAGAAGTTTCAAAATCCTTGAATTTCAGAGGCTACAGCAAGAAAGTTTGAAGGTTCTATGGTCCATTATCCTCTGTTTTCCTGCTCTTCATTTGGCACATTCCAACTCCAGAGCAGATTATGAGAAGCAGATCTGCTGGAAGAGTTGAAGGCTCCTTCCCAGGGAGAGGAAGAAAGAGGGAAGGAGGGCAAACAATTGCAATTGTTTTCTTCATTATGACTACAAAAACTCTTCACTCAGTTTGCAGCATCCTAATGGTGAGGCACCTTCCTCACATTTTCTCCCTTACATTTCCCACCTTTTTCCCCTTTTCTGCTTTCTACCCTTTTTTCCTATCATTTCCCATCTTTTTGCTCACGTTTTCTGTCCATTTTTGCCTTGCATTTCCCACCCTTTTCTCCTCTCATGTTTCCCACCTCTTTCTCCCCTTATGTTCTCCACAATTTGGTCCCCTCATGTCTCCTGCCCTTTTGTTCCCCCACATTTCCCAGCCCTTCCTCCTCCCATTTCCTGCCCACAATTCTCACTTTTCTTCCCAAGTTGCTCTGCCAGATTTAACATAATTGCTTCAAAAATGATGCACTATATTTGTAGGTAGAGCTCCCAGTGTGGTGCAGACATTAATATTTCTGTAATCTATGGAAATATATTATTTTATTAAAAATGGATATACATCTAATGAATATGTATCGTACATTCTTAAGGTATATAAATTTTATACAGGAGATAGTATATATAATCTATTATATACTAATACAACAAATATATATTATATGATATTTTAACATAATTTAATTACTATAATTTTTAAATTATATAGATAAGGAAATAAATTTTCTAGATCTATAGTTGGTTCTAAAAGGACTGGTTGGGGCTGAATGCAGTGTTTTTAGGGGGGAAAGGAGGGAACTGGGGAGCTGTGGGGGAAGTGGTCACATGATTGGGGGTGGGGGCTAAGATTTAGGAGAGCCACTCAACTTTGGGGGACCTGGTTTGAGGGTCTCATAATGGGGATCTGAGTTTTGGGGAGGGAGGTGTCAGATTTCAGGGCTTGCAATTTGAACAGATCGTGAGAATGGGGTTCAGATTTGGGGGCTGTGGGGCTACGTGATGTGCCAGGGCTCAGTCTTGGGGTCTTAATATTTTGGGGGCTTAGAACTGTGAGGTCAAATTTGGGAAGCCTTGGACTTAGAAAGCCTCATGATTTGGGGAAGGGGTCTGATGTTCCCCAAATACACACAAATACACACCCAAGCAGGATCCCCCCAAATTCCCACAGAATCCACAATCCACAGGGCAAGAATTTGCTGTGGCCATGGCAGTGTAAAGGAAAAGAAGCACCCCTGGGTTTAGGTCATGTTCCTGACCATTTTCCCTTTTTGTCTCATGTTTCCCACCCTTTTCCCCTTAAGTTTCCCATCACTTTTCCTCTTACACTTCCCACCCCTTCTGTCCCTTCATATTTCTCATCCATTTTGGCCTCATGTTGGCTAATTCTTTTCCCCCTTGTCTTTTACACCCATTTTTTCTCCTATTTCCTTTCCTTTTCCTGTGTCACATTTCATGCCCTTTTCTCCCCTCATGTTTTCCACGCTTTTTCCCCATCACGTTTCCTGCCCTTTTTCTGCTCATGTTTCCCACCTTTTCTCCTCTTCTGTTTCATGCCTTTTCTTCTTCTCAGTTTCCAATCTTTTTTTCTCATTTACTGTCGTTTTTGCCTTCCATTTCCTGCTTTTTCCTCCCCTCACATTTCCTGCCCATTTCCCCCTCACTTTTCCAGCCCTTTCCTCCCCACATTTCTCACCCACAATTCTCGCTTTTCCCTCCAAGTTTCTCTCTGAGCTTTAACATAATTACTTCCATATTGCTTCAAAAACGGTACACTTTACCTGTGTGGTGCAGTCAGTGTCATTTCTGTAATTGATTTAAATTGTTTATTTCAATTAAAAAGCTAAAATTTATCTAAAAAACATATTACACATATATATATACATATTATATATACATATATAATATGTTATACATATTATATATGTATATATATATAAAATATATATATCAATATATATAATATCATACATATTATAATATCTATTCCTCATATACATAATGTATATGTTTTATACAGAATTTTCATATATATATTTATAATGTATAGAATTTAAATGTTTTCTTTAATGTACATAAATTATTATTTATAAGGTCCCAGAACTAAATATGGTGTGGACAGGTCTGTAGCTGGGCATGGATTCAGCCACACCAATTCCTCTCTGAGGATTTTGGACAGCCAGGTCTGAGCACCAAGGATCCTTCTCTCTAGCCAACCAATATTTCAGATTCTCTGACAGAAGCAGAGCCCACATCAGCCCCTGTGTCTGCACAGGAGGGGCCATCACAAGGCCTGGGGAGATGAGCAGATGTACCAGGGGATGTGCCGTGTACAGGGATGCAGCCCAGCACAGCTTCTCTTCCCTTTCTGCTGACAGAAGAACATGAAGTGGGTGCAGAGACCATCCAGGGCCATAAAGCAGCCTTTTCTGCCTTGAATGACTTGGAAAGATGTGCCAGCAGCTTTCTCAGGACGGGCATCTGGATCTCTCCACAGGCTGCACCTCTGTCCTCATTTTGACCAGCCTGGGGGACAGGCAGAAAGGCAGAATGGCTGAGGACAGGCAGCTCAGCCATCCAGCAGGGGCCAGGAGGGGACTGGCCACAAGCCCGTGGTTCTTCTAGACCACCTCACGTCGTGCTCAGGGGCTGTGGGGAATGGGTCCCTGCAGGTCCGGGTGATGGTGGAGTCAGCAGTCACAGAAAAGCCAGCTTGCACTTTGAGGAGGACCTTAGAAAGCTGCAGGGGAGCCCCACAAGCAGACACCCAGTGCAGCAGCAGCAGGGGCTCCACCGTGCTCTTGATTCACACTGGCACCATCCCTGCAGGCTTTTTGTGCCTTCAAGCAAAGCCTGCAGGGCAGCTCCTGCCTGCAACATCTAATCGCTGGAGCCCGCCACTTGGAAAACATATCCTGGAAGTACATCCAGGAATATTGAAATATCAAAATAGATCACAATAGCCTATAGAATTATACAGGACAAAACATGAATTTATGACTGTTAAGTATTGAATTGTAACATTAAAACTAGAAATGGAAACTGCTGAGAAAGCTTATGAATATGTATGAATATAGCCAATAAAATCCCAGCAAATCCAGCAATCAACGGGCAGTCAGAAGGGAAAATCCTTCCACTCTACCCAGCACGCTGTCTTTGCTCACCATGTTACTAACATGTCAATTAATTAATTATTAAATTGAATTGCTGCTTGATATATTGGCCATGTCAAGCGTCTCATTTCTAACAATTTGGTGGAGAATGCGGGCAACTCCAATCCATTGGGGGAAGCCCCTGGTCTCGGGGAGGTGCCCCACCTTGCAGGCTCTTGCCTCAGGTGGCCCTGAGTGACTGGGGAATCTTTCAGACAGAAGGAGATCCTTCAGGTAAATTGTGAGCAAAAGATTTTGAGCTCCTGGATAAGACTGCAGTAAAATTCACCTGTAATAACTCGTGCACAGAGACCCAGGTGATAAAAGGGGGCTGTAAGTATCGCTTGGTTAGGTGGGCTAAGAACGGGTACACACGTGTGAGAGTGCGAGTGGTGTGTGTGAGACGTGGCCTGGCCATGCAGTGATTGTGGAGTTCTTCTAACCTCGGTTCCATTTTCCTGTGAGGATAGCGGCAAGTGAAGGAACGAAGCAAATGGAGGAAAAAAAGAATTCTTTTATGTAAAAAGTTCGGGGGTGGGATGCGGCAAAAGTTGGGGAGGATTTCTTCATAGTGAATTGGAGGCGGGAAGTCGTACTGGTTGAAGATACTTTATAGTAAAGAAATCCTAAACAAGTGAGAAAATAGGAAGGCCTTTCATTACTGAAGTCAGAAAGAGTGTGGTTGAGGCAAGTGAGAGAATACCCGTTTCTTAGGGTGGGTCAATGCCAAGGCAAGGACCCAGGGGTTGGTATAAACCAACAGGAAAATAGCAGTACGAAAGGTACTGGGAAAGGAGGGAGCTTTTTACCACAAGACAGTCCCCTGGAGTTAATGTTAAAATTTTAGGATGAATGTAAATCCAGGAAAGGAAAAAGTAAAGAGAAAATTATAAAATACTGTATGATGGAATGGACTAAAGAAATTATACAACATGATTATTTGTACTGGCCAATGTACGGGTCATCTGAGGAGTGGATCTGTCAGGCCCTGAGTTCCTGTGTAAATAAAAAGGATCCAATTAAGCAAGAAGAGAGCGATTATGCTGCTTTATGGCACATAAAGGTCCTGGCCTTCTCCCCTGTATGCTTTCAAAACCAAAAAGGAGAAGAATCCATGGGACCACTTACACAACCTGCCCCCATTATCTACCACAACCAGCTGCCCCACCAGAGGTGCCTAATCCAGTACCCCCAGCACCTCAAGCCCCTGTGGCTCCAGCTGCCCCACCAGAGGTGCCTGAGCCAGCACCTCAAGCCCCTGTGGCTCCAGCTGCCCCACCAGAGGTGCCTGAGCCAGCACCTCAAGCCCCTGTGGCACCGCTTGCACCTCAAGCCCCCATGGCTCTGCCTCGTCCTCCAGATTCAGCACCTGCACATAGAAGCAGGGACACAGTTCGGGCAGAAAGGTGCAAGGACAGTGATGATGAGATCAAAAGGGGCCAGTTGTAACCATTAAAGAAAGTACTGATAGTAAGATACCAAAGAGGGAGGGGGGTGACAGCTATTAGATAAGTATCAGTACCACTGAACACTGGGGATGTGAGAGGCTTTAAAAAGGAAATGGGGATGTCTGATAGACTAGATCAGTTCCTGGGGCCCAAGAGAAGCCACAATTCAGCTATTAAACTTCTTAGAGAAAAACGGTTTGAAAGCTTCAATGTCCACGTTGCAATTTGTAGAAACAGAAATGAAATATTTAGGTCATTAGTTAAGTAAAGGAACAAAGAAACTGGACCCCGAATGAGTATCGGGCATACTTGCCTTACCTTCTCCCAGAACAAAGGGAGAGATAAGACAGCTGGTAAGGCAATTAAAGTATTGTAGAAAGGAGATAAAAAAGTATAGTCAAAAAGCAAAATTTTTATATGAGAAGTTAACTGGAGGACTGGTTCATGATTGTGTAGAGTTAATTGAATTACAAACTAAAGTAAGACCAGATTAAACTGAAATATAAAATAAAATTATCTGAAGAGGAGAAATATTTCATCAGTAGCTCCTCCAAAGTATTAGAAAGGAAGCAGAGGTGAGGATATGCAATTGTAAAGGGAGGAAACATGTCAATAGTAGAAAAGAAAAGGTGAAGTTCCAGCTGGTCCGCACAAGCCTGGGAGTTATATGTGTTATACCAGGCTTTAGAACTGTTAAAAGACAAAATGGAGATTATTTATACAAAGTATACTTTTAGAATTGTACATACTTTTAGGAAGATTTGGAAAGAGAGAAGTTGGATCAACACCCAAGGAAAATGGTTAATCAATCAAGAATTAATACTTAAAGTGCTTGAATCATTAGAAGGACCAGAAAAAAAAATTAGCCGTTACACATGTAAAAGGTCACCAAAGAAGCACAAGCTATTTAGCAAGAAGAAATAGCATAGCTGACCAAGCTGCAAAACGAGGCAGCTTTTGAATTGAAGGAAACAATTCAGTTGAATATTATAACAAAAGTTCAAAGAGAACTCCAAAAAACTGTATAGCTCCCAAGAAGCTATAAAGAAATTAGATACTAAGAAAGAACAAAGGAAATGAGTACTCTTAGATAAGTGGGAAATTTTGCCCAAAGCCTATGCACAAAAGATTTTGAGCCAATTACATCAGCATCCTCATTGAAGAACCAGAACCTTGTGTGATCATTTTTTTTAAGTATTGTGGGTGTATTAGGATTTTTTGAAATAGCAAAGCAAGTAACATGGGGGTGTGTTACTTGTCAGAAAGTCAACCAAAAGGTAATGAGGCAACCCACAACAGGGGGGGTAAGAAAATAGCCTATGAACCTTTTGAAAGAGTTCAGGTGGATTATACTGAGCTTCCAAAAGTCAGTAAGTAGAAGTATCTGTTAGTAGTAGGAGATCAACTAACTCACTGCGTAGAAGCTTACCCAGCTGTAAGGGCCACGGCCAAATTTGTAACTAAAATACTATTAGAACAAATTATTCCCCGATTTGGGGTTATTCGAGCCATTGATTCTGATCAAAGCTCCCATGTTACCTCTAGTGTCATCAAACAGGTAACACAAGCCATAGGTATTTCCTGAGAATACCAGACCCCCTTGGCACCCTCAGAGCTCTGGGAGGGAGAAAAGAAGGACCAAACTATAAAACAGCATTTAACCAAATTAATGATTGAAACCAGAATGTCCTGGATAAAATGTTTACCTTTAGCATTGCTTAATATAAGAACACTTCCTAATGCAGATACTGGGCTATCAGCATAGGAAATGCTTTATGGAATGCCATATTCCCAGGAGATACCCCAAACATCAGTAATAGTTAAAGATATGACTATTCAGAACTATATCCAAACAATTAGACAACATGTATTAGAGTTGAGAGAAAAAGGAATATTGGCTCCATCTACCCCTCTAGGATTTAGCATACATAAAATAGAACCAGGTGATTGAGTGCTGGTTAAAAGCTGCAAAGAAGAGAGCTTATCTCCTAAAAGGGAAGGCCCATATTTAACCCCTTAAGCACTGATACAGCCATCCAGACTGCAGAGAAAAGCTGGACCCACAAATCACGATTAAAGGACCAGTGGGACCACCGACAGAGGCACCGGCCCAGCCTCAGTGGAAAATCACTTCTGCTCCTAAAGAACTGAAAATAAGACTTAAAAAAGATTGATGCATGTTTTAGAAACTCTTGTACCTGAGGCTTCAGAATCAAAACCTTCCAAGAGAAGTGAAATGTTCTACCCAGAACTGTAAATGTTTTCCCTGGGGTTGTTTCAGGTGCACTAAGTGTCAGAAATTGTGGTATACAAACTTGGTGCTCGGAGCAAGGATCCCTAGTACCCTTTGCTGGAGTTGTAGAGAAGAGAAAGAGACAAGTAGAACACTAAGGGCTGCAGTAGAGAAAAGATACATCAAAGTAAGTGATAAAGATTGGTGGAGGACCTGGCTGCACGGTACACGGGCTGGGATTGATGTGCAGGAAGAAGCAAAAGCAAAATTGGAAAGAATTGAGTGTGATTACAACAATTAGATATCAGACAGATACTGAATTGAAGTAAAGGAGTGGCACAGAGCTAAACTTCCGTGGGCCTGGCAACAATTCTCAAGTAAAAATAAATAGACGGCAAGACCAGATTGACCTCTGCCTTTGCCACCAAGAAGATGAAAATCCCAACTGTTGGCAGCAACCCAATAGGTTGGAGGGGTGGAAAGGCACGTCATACTGGACCTCTCATCATACACCTGATCATGTGCGTAAGCACTGCCGTGGCAATTGACAATTGTCACCCGTGTCACCAGTGGGTGAAATGGAGAGGAGTTACAATGGTATCCTTTGTTGGTCACACCCATAGAAACAAAGGTGGTTATGATGAAAGTCAGTTAAGTGTTTGTGAAGAGCAAGGGAGTTTTAGATGGCAAGGAATTTAGGAGCAAGAGGAGAAGCTGGCCGTAATTAGCAGACATGTCCAAGAGGAGAATATATATGTTTTACCAAAGCAGGTATGTGGAAATACACTGGTGGGGGAGGAGTTCAAGACCAACATGAGGAGAATTTAGTGCAGAAAGCAGTAGAAGGGTTGAAAACCCACTCTGAATCTAAAGTTGCTTCCCCAAATTTGTATAAGAAATTAAGGAGACAGCTGCCAGAGTTAGACCTTTCCACTTCTAGACACAATTTGTTTATGAGTTTAATGTAACAAATTGAAAAGAATTAAATGTTTTAAGTGTTTTAATGTTTAATTAAAGTGCTGAATTTGTGGTGGGACCCACATGACAGAGCAATGGCCTTAGAGAGGAGAAGGATTAGAAGTAGCACAAATTTGAAAGTAGAACTGAACAGGAATTACAAAACCTGAAGAACAGCCAGAAAGATGGGTATTGACAAATGTAGTGATAGGCCAAGAATGCATAGCCAAGAAAGGGAAAGCTTTTGAGACAAAGGTAGGGGAAACCCCTTGCAGGAAAATGTAGACCACAAATTTCTCTAAAATCAGTGGTAGCCACAAAAAAAACCTGAGAGGTATTTCAGTAACAAACAAATGCCTGTTAAACAATAGAATTCTATCCTTCAAGCTCCATGGTGAGACCAGTGGTTTGGAAGAGGGGCTTAGTGAAAGAAAATAGTATTTCTAATATGGTGTTCATTGACTGGATTGTTGTTTTTACCTTGCTGAATTCCATGCTTTGTTTGGCTTATCCACTCAGTGATTCAAAGTATGCAGGTCGCTGTGATGCCAGCAGACCTTGAACTAGCGACAGGGGAATTTGGCCATTTTAGGAAAACATCTAAAATATCCAAAATAATGAAATGGAAGAAAAAGGACAAAGAAGGAAAAGTTTCTGAAGGGTGGGGCAGGCAGTGGGGAGGCAGGGGGGACCCAAAGACACTGAGCTGGAGTGAACTGCAGAGGCAGAGGGACTGGGGATGTGGAAGGGGCCCCTGGGGGATGCAAGGGGAGAAGAAAGGAATTGCAGTGTAGGGACATGGGAGTGCAACAGAGGGGCTTGGAGTGGACAGAATGGATGAGGGGAAAACAACAAGATTAAGAGAGGGTTTAGGAGTGGTGGGTGAATGCAGGAATGATGCCAGGAGACACCACTGCAGTGGCCAGGGAGAAAAGCACGAGACTCAGGAAGGGGGAAAAAAAGGAAAGAAAGGAATTGGGAATGATGAGTGCAAGGGCATTCATAGACCCTGGGCAGGACAAAGAGAAGAGCCCAGGGAGAAGATTTCTGAAGACACCACGAGGATGGGATGGGAGGCTACATAGGGCAGGATGTGGTGACATCACGGCCTCACCTTGGCCTGTGCCAGGGAGCACAGCAGGATGGAGAAGAGCAGGGCCATGCTGAGCACAGCCACCTTCATCTTCCTGTTGCTCTGGCAGCATTGGCTGGGGCTGCGCCTTAATCCTTCCCAGGGTGAGGAGCACCTTAATCCTTCCCAGGACTCCTCCCTGCCCCTCCCTGACAGCCCCCAGGCCAAAGCCTGGCTCAGTACCGACACCCAGTCCTGACCACAAGCCCAACCCTAACACAGAGTCCTACCCACATGTGACATGCCTCCAGCCCCATCACCCAGCACCCCTCTAGCTTCCTGCACAGGGCAGCTGCACTTGGAAGGGCCCAGGAAGCTGCAGGGGCCAAGGGGTCGGGCAGGGATCAAGAGACAGGTGGATCCCTACTCCAACACAATCCATTTTCCATCAATCCCTCAGAGCACTGGGGGATTGTGACCACCTGAAGACAAGGCTGAGGTTTGGGGAATTACTCAGGTGTTGGTCTTCCCACATCCCCACTACCCCATTGCTCAGCACTGCAGCTGCCAAACTGGTCCACACCCCAGCCCATAAGCAGATTCCAGAGAGGAATATCTCCTGCCCTGTCTCTCACCCTGTCACACTTGAAGCCACTGTGCCATCCCACAGCACATGTGTCCTACTCTGCACAGCTGCTCTGCATGGGAGGAGCCAGGGACCCCATCTCCAACAAGACTCTCACTCAAGCACTGTCCCTGCCTGGGACCTGCCCACAGCTCTTGTGGCCCTTGTCCCCACACAGGGTCTCTGTGCTGGCCCAGAGCAGGATGTGTCGATCCTGAGGGTTTTGGCTGAGTGGGTGTTTGTCCCCAGGCAGCCCCTCAAAGACAACTGGGCAGAGGTGCCCAGTCAGGAGGATGGATCTCAGTCCCCTGCCACCATCTCTGATGAGCTCCTTTTAATCAGGGTCTAGGCACCAGGAAGACATTGAGCATTCTGGGGCATCCAAGAAGTGAGAATCCACTGAGAAGTTGTTCCTGAGATCTCTCCATGACTTCAATTTTTGTGTGACATTGCATGACATTAGTGAAGGCTTCTGCTTCTCTCTCTCCACAGGGACACTGCAGATCCATCACAGATGTGTTGTGGCTTAGCCGGGAAAGTGTTTCAGGTGACTGCCTGGACTGTTTGCTCTGGAATTTGTCCAAGGAGCCGCAGGATCCAGGAAGACTTTCCTGTGGAGTGCCCCATTGATGAGAGGCCACAGTGTCCCTGTGCTTAGGGATTCTTACCAATTGGACAAATACTGTGACATCATTGGTGTGCTGACGTGGTCATGGAATGGAATTGAGAAACTGTCTGCAGGGTCCTAATTGCAGAACAAAGGCTGAGAGAGGTCCAGGCTTCTTTGGAGATCACTGCCAATCTCGGGGATGGCACTGGACAGCCACTGCCCATGTGCCAAGAGCCCAGGAGGAATGAGCTGGACATGCACAGAGGCTCTCAGTGTGGCCAAATTGGCCTTGCAGCTTCAGAGATATCATGGGGATGTCCCTGCCTGCCTTGGGGTTGTGAATGAGCTGAGCAGAACCCGTCACTACAGCTGCTATCAGCATTTCAGGAAGGAGGTGTTTTGCCTCTTTGAGTGTTACTTCTGTGTAAAATATTTGCAACACAGTCCTCAGAACAGGAAAGACTCAGAGTTCATGGAGCATTTCCAGAGGAGGCTGAGATGCTCCAAGTGTTGAAGCACGTCTGTGACAAAGACAGGCTGGGAGAGTTGGGGCTGTTCAGCCTGGAGCAGAGAAGGCCATGGGGAGACTCCAGTGTCACCTTGCAGAACTTCAAGGCACCTCAGAAGAAACATGGGGAGAAATGTTTTGGTAGGGCCTGTTGCAACTGGAGAAGGTGAAATGGTTTTCAACTGAAACAGAACAAGTTCACACTGGACAAAAGGCAGACATTTTGGATGTTGAGGGTGATGAAACACTGGCACAGGTTTCCCAGAGACCCAGTGGATGCCCCATTCCTGGAAATATTCCTGGCCTTGTTGTGTTGGCTCTGAGCAACATGATGGAGCGAAAGATGTCCCTGCTCCCATCCCACAGGTGGCACTGTAGTGTCAGCTACCAGACGGGTTGGTGTCTCTTGTAGCATACAAAGCACCCACAGAGCAGAGAAAACACACAGCACCACCATTGACAGGAATGTCCTGCCATGGACATGGCAATATTGTGCACCAATAGGCTCAGGTAGCCCAGTTTTGCCTCTCTGCAGATGGACACAAGTGTCAGAAGAGACTGAGAACCAGGAGGATGCACAGTGTCTCTGAGACCCCTTGGTTCCCTGGGGGCCTGGAGTAGCCCAGGTTCCCTTTGGTTCCATGATGCCCAAAATGTCACAAGGATCCCTACACACCACAAGGCCCTGAGGTATCCCAAAGGATCCTGGGTTGCAGCTGGCCTGGCTGTGTCACAAGGAGCTCTGGATTCCATCAGACCCCACAGTGTCACAGGGTCCCCTTGTTCCCACAAGCCACAGTGTCCCAATGGCTCCTGAGCATCTTTGGGCACCAGAGTGTCAGAGCATGCCCTCAGTTCCATCAGCTCCACAGTGTCACAGTGTCCCCTTGGTTCCATTTAGTCCTGCAGTGTCACATCGATGCCTGGCAACCAGGAAACCCTGAGGAATCACAATGGATGGATCCATGAAGCCCCACAGTTTCACCGTCTCCTCTTGGTTCCAGGAGGGCCAATGGCCCCAAAGGGCCTCTGGATTCGAAAGGACCCTGGAGTGTCCCAGGAGTCCCCAGAGTGTGACAATGTCCCCAGCAGTAGCCAGAGTGTGACAGTTTCCTCAAGAGGCTGTGCTGTGTCACAGATGAGCAGCAGGAGTGGGAGTAGCACAAGGGGAGGTTTGAGAGCATGACTCTGACCCCACAGTGGTGGAAACAAAAATGTTCCTCACTATGGTACCACAGCAGTTGAAGCCCCAGCATTCCCCTTTCTGTGACAACACAGCAGAGGCAGCCACAACATTCCCCTTTCTGGGAAACTGCAGCAGTGGCCATACCATGATACCATCTGCCCTTCTCTGTGACACTACTGCCAAGGCAGCCACAATGTTCCCCTGTCTGTGACAACACAAGGGTGGCAGTCCCAACATTCTACGCTCTGTGGCACCACAGTGGTGGCAGCACCAGCATTGCACTGTCTCTGACACCACAGCAGTGGCAGCCCCAAGGTTTCCCTCTCTATGAAAGCCCAGCAGAGGAAGCCCCAACATTCCCCTCTCTGTGAAACATCAGCAGTGGCAGCCCAAACGTTCCCATCTGGGCCACCACAGTGGTTACAGAGCAAACATTCCCCTCTCTCTGACATCACAACTGTGGCAGATGCAAGTCCCCCTGTCTGTGACAACCAAAGCAGTGGAAGCCTCAAAGTCCCCTGTCTGTGACACCACAGCCGGGGCAACACCAGCGTTCCCCTCTCTGTGACACAGGAGCAGTGGCAGCCCCAAAGTCAGTGTCACCACAGTTGTTACAGAACCAAGTCCCACTCTGTGTGACACCAAAGCAGTGGAAGCCCCAACGTCCTACTCTCCGTGACACCACAGAGGTGGCAGCAACAACATTACCCTCTCCAAGACATCACAGCTTTGGCAGCCCCAGTGATTTCCTCTCTAGGAAACCACAAGGGTGGCATATGAAACGTTGTCCTCTCTGTGACACAACACCAGTGGCATCCTCAACATTCCCCTGTCTGTGAAACCACAGAGGTAGCAGCCCCAGCAATCCTCTCTCTGTGACACTGCAGCGGTGGCACCCTGAAGTCCCCCTTCATGTGACACCACAGCAATGGCAACCCCACTGTTCCAATGCCTGTGACACCTCAGCGGTGGCAGCTCTAAGATCTCCATTGCTATGACAAAAGAGGTGTGGCAGCCCAAACATTCTCAACTCTGTGGTACCACAGCGGTGGCAGTCCCAATGTTCTGTTCTCTCTGACATCACTGCAGTTGCCGCCCAAACTTTTTTCTCTCTGTAACATTGCACCTGTGGCAGCAGCACTAGAAAAGAAGTAGCAGCCATGGAACAAGAAGAGATGGAGCAGAGAAGGAGCAGTGGAACAGTGGTAGATGAGCAGTGTCAGAGCAGCGCTGGAGGAGTGCTGGAAGAGTGGGGCAGGAGCAGAGGAACTGTGCTGGAACAGCACACCACAACTTTAGAACAGCAGTGGAGTAACCATGGAAAAGGCACAACAGTGGTGGGACAAGAACCACAGCCATGCAACAGTGGTGGCACAGCACCATCAAGCTCATTTCTTCTTTCCTGAAC
This sequence comes from Prinia subflava, assembly GCF_021018805.1. Lineage (NCBI taxonomy): Eukaryota > Metazoa > Chordata > Aves > Passeriformes > Cisticolidae > Prinia > Prinia subflava. The sequence goes on along the minus strand of NW_026961012.1, from coordinate 898,192 downwards.
AACTTGAAAAACAGATGGCCCAGCAGCTTCCCCAAGACTGGCATCCACATCTGTCTGCTGCCAGCAATTCTGTTCTCATTTTGACCGGCCTGGAGGAAGCAGGCAGAAGAGAAGAAGAGCTGAGGGTGGGCACCTGAGGCCTTGCAGCCACCTCAGAGCTGTGGCTGTAGCAGAGCACAAGGATGGCCTGGCTGCAGGGCGGTGGGTCCTCAGCTGCGCACTGCAAGGGTCTGTAGCAAACGGCTCAACAGCCCAAGCCTGCCCATGAGCCTCTCCTGCACTGCAACTGTGTCAAAGAACAAGTAGTGCAAGAGAAGGTGGGAAGAGAGAAGCTGCAGGGGAGCCCCACCAGCAGACACCCAGAGCAGCAGCAGCAGGGGCTCAGCTGTGCTCTTGAGACACACTGGCACCATGCCTGCAGGCTTTCTGTGCCTTCAAGCAAAGTCTGCAGCTCCTGCTCTTGCCTGTGGCCCTGGCAAGCATGGTCCAAAGGCCCCAGGAAAAGGTGGTAGGCAGCAAGGAAGTGAGGGTCTGCTGTGTACTGCAATGTGCTCCAGCAGAGGCTGGGCCAAGCCCTGCTTCCCCAGGGCAGCTGGGGAACATCCCTGCATGTCGCTCTATGTGAAAGCACTGGGGACTGTCCTGGTTCCTGCCTCAAAGGTTCTATGTCCGGCCGGGGACAGCTGGTCTACCCAGAAACTGCCCAGCAGCTACTGAGGCCAGCCAGGGACAACTGGTCTACCCCGCCTTTGCTGACCAGGTCCGAGGTCCTCCCGGGGTGAACTGGTCTACCCAGCCTAATCCAAGCAGGTACTGAGTCCGTGCCGGGACAACTGGTGTACCCAGAAGCTGCCGCCGAGGGAGTAACTGTGGCTGAAGACAACTGGTCTGCACGGACACTCTTTCCACCACAACCGCACACGGGCAAGGGAAGCGTATCCCAAGCGCCGCCGGCCACAGAGCCAAGCCCCCGCCCTGCGTCTCGGGCCCGGGTGGAGCGTGGCAGAGGGGTCCCCTGTCGGTCCCGGCCCGCCCAGAGAGGCCGGGAAGGAGGAGAAAGAACGCACAGCACATGCATGCACGCCGGAGGGGCGGCACGGCCAAGTGAGGGAGCGAGGGAGCCTGCGGGAATGTGGCTGCATTATACGGACAGACGAGTCCACAGCCGGCGACGCCCCCAAGAGAACGACTCCTGCTTGAGCGGGCTGGCGCACCGGCGCACGCCGCCTCCTACCATGATGGAACTGGAGGCAGAGCCACAAACAGCGAGCCTTGCTCAACTTCCAGGAGCCGTGGCGAAACCAGGTCTACCCAGCCCCAGCGCAAATCGGCCCAAGTCCCGCGGGGGCGGATAACACCTCTTCGCCCCGTCACCGCCCGTCACCGCAGCGCCACGCCGACGTCTGCGCCGGAGGCCGGCAGGCGGCGCCGCAGCCCCCGGAGCCAGGTAGACCTGGCCACTTGGGGCCGCCCCGCTCCGGGCTAGACCAGCTCGCCCCGCTGCCGCTCGTCACCGCAGCGACACGCCCCTGTCCGCAGCCGGGACTGGGCAGGCGCAGCCAGCCCCGGAGCCGGGTAGACCTGGCATCCGCCCGCCACCTCCCGGCTCCAAGGTAGACCTGCTCGCGTCGCTGCCGCCTGCCACCGCCGCGCCACGACGACGGCTCCGGGCACGGCCGTCGGCCGCCGGCCACGGAGCCGGGTAGACCTGGCATCCGCCTACCATCCCGGAACCCCACAGCCCCGGTAGCGCCTCAGTGCCGAATGGCTCCAGCAGCCCCGTCCCACCTACCCCATGAACCCCATTTCAAGACCGACACATATTTTCCACTCAACCCCCCCCGCCCCGCCATTTTATTTTTTTCTTCTTTTTTGGTGGGAGTGGCGGGGGAGTTGTGTGTTGGGTGGAGGACGGGGGGGGGGGTCGGGAATTTCTTCTTTTCTTTTCTTTTCTTTTCTTTTCTTTTCTTTTCTTTTCTTTTCTTTTCTTTTCTTTTCTTTTCTTTTCTTTTCTTTTCTTTTCTTTTCTTTTCTTTTCTTTTCTTTTCTTTTCTTTTCTTTTCTTTTCTTTTCTTTTCTTTTCTCTTTTCTTTTCTTATTTTTCTTTTCTCTTCTTTTCTTTTCTTTTCTTTTCTTTTCTTTTCTTTTCTTTTCTTTTCTTTTCTTTTCTTTTCTTTTCTTTTCTTTTCTTTTCTTTTCTTTTCTTTTCTTTTCTTTTCTTTTCTTTTCTTTTCTTTTCTTTTCTTTTCTTTTCTTTTCTTTTCTTTTCTTTTCTTTTCTTTTCTTTTCTTTGTATATCCTGAAAGAATGGTACTTCTACTCTATTGAAACAAGAACGTTTTCTGGGAAAAATACTCTTTGCAATCTTTGTTTATTTTCACTTTGCATCCAGACCACTTCCAGCCGAGCTGATGGGCAGGCTGTGCCCTGTACTCGGCCTGCTGACACACTGAACCACCAAAACGGCGTCGCCACCCCCACCCGCCCTCCTCGGGACGCTACACAGCCCCCCTCTCTCCCCCCCCCCAACCCCAAACGTAGGGGGGACAGCGGGGAGGAGAAGCACGTCCATGCGACGGAACTCGGCAGCAAGCCGCGGGCTCCTGGCGCGACTTGCCTGCTCCCGCCTCGTCCCCCATGGGCAGAGCCTGTAGCGGGGGGGGCCATCAGGCGGGCGCCCGCTTTCGGGTCGGTTCTTTCACGGTCCACAGAGGTCTTCGGCCCTCGGTGCGGGTCTGGGGGGCCACAGGGGATCGGTGCCGAGGCGCCTGGGGCCGGCACGAAGCTGCTGGCTGTCGGCCCGCGTTCACAGGGACAAAGTGACACACCCCCACTCCCCACACTCGCACCCCGATGCCTCATTCTCAGACTGACACACGCACACAACCACTCACACCTGCACCAACACACACACACAAACACAGACACACACACATGCACGCACGCGCATAATCTCGCATGCCCTCTCTCCCCATCCCTGCCCTGTTGTTCGCAGCCCCAAATCAATGGTTGGGGACACCCCGCCGTCCACCATCAGCCTCCCTGGCGCTGCCATCAGAAGTCTCTTGCCCCTGCCTAGGCCCCCATCGAGCAGTTCACACAGCGGCAGACACAGGCTAACGCTGGGGCTGCCACTGCTGCAGTGTCATAGAGAGGGGAATGTTTGGCTGTCACACCTCTTTTGTCACAGACATGGAGATCTTGGAGCTGCCACCGCTGTGGATGCACAGACATTGGAGCACTGAGGTTGCCACTGCTGTGGTGTCCCACGGTGGGGGACTTCAGGCTGCCACTGCTGCAGTGTCACAGAGAGTGGAATGTTGGGGCTGCTACCTCTGTGGTGTGACAGACAGGGGAATGTTGTGGATGCCACTGGTGGTGTGTCTCAGACAGGGCAATGTTGCATTTGCCACTCCCGTGGTTTTGTAGAGAGGAGAAACATTGGGGCTGCCACAGCTGCGATATCACAACAAGGGTGTCTGAGGGCTTCAGGCACTGTGGTGTCTCAGAAAGGGAGACTTGTGTTCACCACAGCTACGCCATCACATGGAGGGGAATGTTGGTGCTGCCACTGCTGTTTTTTCACAGAGAGGGGAAAGTTGGGCCTTCCACTGCAATTGTGTCTTCAGCCTCCCTGGCACTGTCTTAAGGCTTCTGCCGCCCGTCAACGGTTTCGGGTGCCCCGCTCTCCATCATCAGCCTCCCTGGCAGTGCTGTCAGATTTTTCCCGTCCCTGCCTAGGCCCCCATCGTCCAGTTTACACAGCTGCAATGGAGGCAGGCCAGGAGTCGACTGCAGAGACCGAGCCGTTGGCAGGCTGCAGGTGGTGGCGGGATGCTTAGCACTTTCCCTTTTCGAAGACTCTTTCTGTTCTGCTCTCTCTCGGCCTTTCGGTTTAACGTCGTTTCTTCCCACTCACCCCCGGCCCCGGTCAAGCTTGCGGCACGATGGCAGCGCGGCGAGGGGCTACAGGGAGCGAGCGATGCAGAAATCAAGGCCGGCTACCCGGCCGCCGTCTGTTTGGGCATGGAGGTGGCGGGCACACCGCCGGCTCCTAAAGGCTCCCTCCTTCCTTCTCAGGGAACGATTGGGGCAGCGGTTGGGGGTGGGGGTAGGACGTGGCCAGAGAGGGCTGGGGAAGTGTGCGGCAGGGCTCGCCAGCGGCTGCCAGCACATGGAGGCGGCAGGAACAGCGCAGCGCGTGGGACCGCAAGTCGGCCGCCTCGGACCGCACGGCGCTCGGGGTGAAAGAGCAGGTGCGAGCCGGTGCACTTGCAGCCACGTGGACATGCCGGCCGGCGGGACGTGCGGGCAGCCCGCCCATCACGTGCTCACCGGCCTGCACGGGGCCACGGGGCTGCACCTCCGGTCAGGGACAGCCAGGCTACCCAGGGCTTGGCAGCCAGGTACCGAGGCCAGCCAGAAACAATGGGCCTACCCAGCAGGTCCCAACCAAGTACTAAGTCCAGCCAGGGACAACAGGTCTTCCCAGCAAATACCCACCAGTCTTGAAGTCCACCTAGGGAGAACAGCTCTACCCACCATTTGCCCACCAGGTACCTAGTCTGACAGTGGACAAGGGGTGTACCTAGCAGTTGTCCATTAGGTACTCAGTCCGGCCAGGAACAACCGGTCTACCCTGCAAGTGGCCTTTAGGTTCCACGTCTGGCAGCGGAGAAAAGGCCTCACCAGCATTTGCCCACCAGGTACAGAGTCCCGCCGGGGACAACAGGTCTAGCTCAGCCATTGGCTACCAGGCACTGTGTCTGAAAACAGGGAAGAACAGCTCTACTCAGCATTCACCAAGCAGGTACTAAGTCCAGCCGGGGAGAACCGGTCTATGCAGCAGTCACACAAAAGGTATTAGGTCAGGCCGGGGGAACTGGTCTACCCAGATATTTGCTCACAAGTCACTAAGTCTGGCCGGGGACAACTGCTCTACCCTTCATTTGGCCCTTAGGTACCAAGTCCAGCACCAGAAAACAGGGCCACCCAGCATTTACGCACTAGCTATGAAGTCCGGCCGCAGACAATGGGTCTACTCTGTAGTTACTGATGAGATTCTGAGTCTGGCCAGGGAAAAGGTGTCTACCCAGCAACTGCCCACCAGCCATGAGATCTGGCTAGGGAGAACAGGGCTACCCAGCAGTTGCTCACTGGCTACAAAGTGCGGCTGGGGACAGCAGGTCTTCCCTGCCATTGCCAACCACGTCCTAGGTCAAGCCAGGGAGAACAGGTCCACCAGCACTCACCCACCAGGTACTGAGTCCAGTTGGGGACAATGGCTCTACCCAGCAGTTGCTGATGGCATACCAAGTGTGGCAGCAGAACACAGCTCTACCCAGCAGTTGCCCACCAGGCACTAGGTCTGATGGGACAGGGGTATGAATATGCATTTGTATTTTGTGTATTCAACATTTTTGTAAAGAAAAGGCTTTGCAATTTCCTGTGATCTTTGCAGTGAGCATTAGGGAGCTATCCCACGCGCTGCTCTGTGTCACAATAAATATGCACTTTCTAACTTGAACTGTTAGAGAGTTCTTTGTCCGTCACCGTTGGATATTGATATTAGATCGATATTCATATTTTAATGAATCACCCTCCCAAGCACACACCTGTCTTTCTGTTGGGGGTTAGATTTGGTGGTGGTTTTTTTTCACTTACAGAATTTTTTTTCCCATAAGTTTCCAAGAAACCTTAATGACTACTTAATCAGAACAAAAGGGAGTACTTGAAGGACATGGCAACACAAGGCTACACCTACTGTTTTTAAGTCCCTGGGTGTGTCCCTCAGAGGGGAGAGATGACGAGCTTTGGGAAAGGCAAAAAGACAGAGCTGGGGGAGGAGAACTCACTCTTGCTCTCAGCATCGAGGAGGACGGTCAAGCTGCCCCTCTCTGCAGGAAGAGTTCACGGCCCTCACTCTGCCTCTGTCTCGTCCTGGGAAATCTACCGTCATCTGCTCATGTATCCAGGAATCCTGAGCTCGCTTTCTCCAGCCTCCCCCCACTGCGGCTGCTTCTTCGGAGCTTTGAGGTTCCCCTGCTACTCTGTAGCCCTGCACTGCCCAGCCCTGCCAGGACACCCCTGCTGTTCCAGCTGCCAGCGCAGAGCTCCTCATCTCATCCACCGGCCCGGGACTTTCCTCCCTTCCAGATAAGACTCTCGGAGTCCTGCAGGGGCACCGAGATCAAACTGCCCCAGGTTGGGTTTTTTTGTTTGTTTTATGAAAAAAAGCCCTCAAGGTTTTTGGTTCTGTTTATTATTGATGCTCTAGTTGTTGTTTGTTTGTTGTTTTGTCATATATACTAGTAAAGAACTGTTATTCCTATCCACATACCTCTGTCTGAAAGCTCCTTAAATTTTTTAAATTAGAATAATTTGGAGGGAGGGGATTCGAATTCTCCATCTCTAGGAAGGTCCAACCCCCTTCCTAGCAGATATCTGTCTTTCAAACCAACACACTTTCAAACCAGGACACCTGGCTAGCAGAATATAAGGGCAGTAGAAATGCAGACACGTGGACACACACTCACCAACACTACTCTAGGTTTGCTGAAGGGGTTTATTGACCATTCCAGAGAAATGTCCCTGGGCTCAAGGGAAAACAGGGCACTCATTCAGGGATGATCATCTCCTGACACCTGTGGAGCACAATAGACATGGATGTCACCAACTGCTACAATCCTAAAACACAGAGCCCAGAACGTGACCCACCAGGACCCAACGGGACAGGAGAGGGGCCTTGTCCCCACCCCTCTCTCTGTGGGCACTGCTGACTGAGCCATGGAGAGCAAGAGCCAGGCACTTCTGCAGCAAAGCACCCAGCAGCTTTTCAGCCACAGGGGGCTGGGTGTTGGGAAGGATGAAGTAGAAAGACCTTGTAAATACGATGGTTTAGATTCTGGGAGTATGAGATCAGCAGGCGAGATAGAAATGAATGCAAGCTTTGAGATTTAGGGTGTGGGGTACAGGGCCATCAGCTAGTGAACAATGGTGTGCCTAGCTGAGGGCCATCTCCCTTGATTAAACAATACCCTTGTGCTTGCCAAAGGTAATGGGACAGTTCTATTGGCTGTATGTAAATGTTGTGAGATTGGTATCTTGTATGATTGGTTGGTCCAACACAGACTATTCCACTTGGAAAGACATTTATTGTAAGGTATTCAGAACCTCCCCTTCTTTCCCTGCTCTTTTCCCCCTCTTTTCCCTCCCTCTTTTCCCTCTCTCTTCCCCCTCTTTCCCCCTCTTTTCCAGCGTGCCTGGCCTGCTTTAGCTGTGCCTAGCAGCTACAAGCAGGGCCCTCACAATAAACCACGGGCTACTACAGTGGCTTTGCTTATAGACATACTTTGTCACCGACTCTGCCCTCACTGAGAAGCTTCTACAGCTGGGGACAAAAAGGACTCGTTGGAGACACAGTGGGGGGCACTGGGCTGCACTGGGAAGAAAGGGGAAAGGGAGGGCACCCGTGGGGAAGGGACCTGTGGGCAACAATGAGGTGCAGGAGCTGCTGTGCTCCTGGCCAGAAGCACTGGGGTCAGGACCAAGAGGCACAGCTTGGGCAGGGGCTGTGTCCTGGGCCATGCAGGGGGGTCCTGGGGTGACAGGCCTGGCAGTGCAACAGGGGTCCTGGTCACTGGGGGTTCCCTGGCAAAACTCCAAGGCTCAGGGGTGTTAGGTGGGTAGGGTCAGTAGGGGTACACTTGGCTGTGCTGGGACAAACTGGGATGGCCTGGAGTGTGGAGGCCATGCAAGGGGAAGGTCTGACAGAGACGAACTCGTGGTACCCACCAGTGGCGTCTTTAGAATCTCAACATTGTCTAAATCCACCTGTAAAGACCAGGAGACCTGGCTGGTCACTGGGATGCACCCAGTGCCAGCAAGGGATGGAGGGAACTAAACTGTGCCCTGATTCCCAGACTGGATGCCCTCCAATCTCCCCCCTCACTCATCTCCCAGAGATCATTTTCAGTTCCTTGCAGGAGTGTCTGGGAAAGGAGAGCAAACCGTGGTTCTGGATTGGAACATGGGGCTGTGGGACACCAAGGGTGCAGGGACCAAAGGTGGTGGGGGTGGGGCAGGCAATGGTGAGGCAGGGGGGACCCAAAGACACTGAGCTGGAGTGAACTGCAGAGGCAGAGGGACTGGGGATGTGGAAGGGGCGCCTGGGGGATGCAAGGGGAGAAGAAAGGAATTGCAGTGTAGGGACCTGGGAGTGCAACAGAGGGGCTTGGAGTGGACAGAATGGATGAGAAGAAAACCACAAGACTGAGAGAGGGTTTGGGAGTGGTGGGTGAATGCAGGAATGATGCCAGGAGACACCACTGCAGTGGCCAGGGAGAAAAAAGGAAAGAATGTGAGGGCGGGGGGGAAAAGGAAAGAAAGGAATTGGGAATGATGAGTGCAAGGGCATTCATAGACCCTGAGCAGGACAAAGAGAAGTGCCCAGGGAGAAGATTTCTGAAGACACCAAGAGGATGGGATGGGAGGCTACATAGGGCAGGATGTGGTGACATCACGGCCTCACCTTGGCCTGTGCCATAGAGCACAGCAGGATAGAGAAGAGCAGGGCCACTCTGAGCACAGCTACCTTCATCTTCCTCTTGCTCTGGCAGCATTGGCTGAGGCTGCACCAGGGTGAGGAGCACCTTAATCCTTCCCAGGACTCCTCCCTGCCTCCTCCCTTACAGCCCCCAGAGCAAAGCCTGGCTTGGCACAGACGCCCAGTCCTGACCACAAGCCCAGCCCTAACACAGAGTCCGACCCACATGTGGCATGCCTCCAGCCCCATCACCCGGCACCCCTCCAGCTTCCTGCACAGGGCAGCTGCCCTTGGAAGGGCCCAGGCAACTGCAGGGGCCAAGGGGTCGGGCAGGGACCCAGAGACAGGTGGATCCCTACTCCAACACAATCCATCTTCCACCAATCCCTCAGAGCGCTGGGGGATTGTGACCACCTGAAGACAAGGCTGAGGTTTGGGGAGTTACTCAGGTGTGTCTCTTCCCACATTCCCCACAACCCCACTGCTCAGCACTGCATCTGGACCCAAACTCGTCCACTCCCCAGCCCATAAGCAGATTCCAGAGAGGAATATCTCCTGCCCTGACCCTCACCCTGTCACACTTGAAGCCTCTGTTCCATCCCACAGCACACGTGTCCTACTCTGCACAGCTGCTCTGCATGGGAGGAGCCAGGGACCCCATCTCCAACAAGGCTCTCACTCAAGCACTGTCCCTGCCTGGGACCTGCCCACAGCTCTTGTGGCCCTTGTCCCCACACAGGGTCTCTGCAATGCCCTGGCCCTGGGCTCAAGCCAGTTCTGGCCCAGAGCAGGATGTGCCTACCCTGAGGGATTTGGCTGAGTGGGTGTTTGTCCCAGGCAGCCCCTCAAAGCCAATTGGGCAGAGGTGCCCAGTCAGGAGGATGGATGTCAGTCCCCTGCCACCATCTCTGATAAGCCCTGTTTCCTCAGGGCCAGAGGCACCAGGAAGACATTGAGCATTCTGGGGCATCCAAGAAGTGAGAATCCACTGAAAAGTGGTTCACAAGAGCTGTCCATGACTTCAATTTATTTTGACATTGCATGACATTAATGAAGGCTTCTGCTTCTCTCTTTCCATAGGAACACTGCAGATCCATCACAGATGTGTTGTGGGCCAGCTGGGAAAGTGTTTCAGGTGACTGCCTCGACTGTTTGCTCTGGAACTTGTCCAAGGAGTGACAGGGTCCAGGAAGATTTTCCTGTGGAGTGCCCCATTGATGAGAGACAACAGTGTCCCCGAGATTGGGGATTCTTACCAAATGGACAAATACTGTGGCATCACTGGTGTGCTGATGTGGTCTTGGAATGGAACTGAGGATGTGTCTGCAGGGTCCTAATTGCAGAACAAAGGCTGAGAGAGGTCCAGGCTTCCTTGGAGATCACTGCCAGTCTCGGGGATGGCACTGGACAGTGACTGCCCATGTGCCAAGAGCCCAGGAAGAGGGAGCTGGACATGCACAGAGGCTCTCAGTGTGGCCAGATTGGCCTTGCAGCTTCAGGGACATCATGGGAATGTCCCTGCCTGCCTTGGGGTTGTGTATGAGCTAAGCAGAAACCGTCCCTTCAGCTGCTATCAGCATTTCAGGAAGGAGGTATTTTTTCTCTTTGACTGACTGTTACTTCTGTGTAAAAAATTTGCAGCATAGTCCTCAGCACAGGAAAGACTCAGACTTCATGGAGCATTTCCAGAGGAGGCTGTGATGCTCCAAAGGTTAGACTACCTCTGTGACAAACACAAGTTTGGAGACTTGAGGCTGTTCAGCCTGGAGCAGAGAAGGCCATGGGGAGACTCTAGTGTGACCTTGCAGGACTTCCAGGCACCTCACAGGAAATGTGCGGAGAAATGTTTTAGTAGGACCTGTTGCAACTGGAGAAGGGGAAATGGTTTTCAACTAAAACAGGATAAGTTCAGACTGCACAAAAGACAGACATTTGGGATGTTGAGGGTGATGAAACACTGGCACAGGTTTCCCTGAGACCCAGTGGATGCCTCATTCCTGGAAATATTCCTGGTCCTGATGGGCTGTGAGCAACATGATGGAGCAAAAATGTCTCTGCTCCCACCCCACAGGAGGCACTGTGGTGTCAGCTACCACAGGGGTTGGTGTCACTTGTAGGATAAAATGCCCCCAGAGAGCAGAGAAAACACACAGCACCACCATGGACAGGAATGTCCTGCCATGGACATGGGAATATTGTGCATCAACAGGCTCAGGCTGCCCAGTTTTGCCTCTCTGCAGATGGACACAAGTGTCAGAAGAGACTGAGAACCAGCAGGATGCACAGCGTCTCTGAGACCCCTTGGTTCCCTGGGGGCCTAGAGTAGCCCATGTTCCCTTTGGTTCCATGAGGCCTCTCAATGTCACAAGGATCCCTGGACACCACAAGGCCCTGAGGTATCCCAAAAGATCCACATTGCTCCCAGCCCCAGTGTTCCCCATTCTCTGACATCACAACTGTGGCAGAACCAAATCCCCCTGTTGGTGACACCAAAGCAATGGAAGCCCCAAAGTCCCCTGTCAGTGACACCACAGCCGTTGCAGCCACAAGTCCCACTCCGTGTGACAACAAAGTGGAAGTGGAGGCCTCAAGGTGCTACTCTCTGTGACACCACAGGGGTGGCAGCCCCAGGATTCCCCTCTCTTTGACACCAAGGCAGTGGCTGCCCCAACATTCCTCTCTATCAGCCACAGCAGGGGAATCCCAGCATTCCCCTCTTTGGGACACGTTAGCAGTGGTAGTGACAACATTCCCAACTCTGTGACACAATAGCAGTGGAAGGCCCAACTTTCCCCTCTTTGGGAAAACACAGGGGTTGCAGCTCCAACATTCATCTCTGTGTGACAGAGTAGCTGTTGCAAACACAAGTCTCCCTTTCTGAGACACCACAGCACTGGAAGCCCCCAAACACCCTTGCTGTCCTATCAGAGCTGTGGCAGCCCACACATTTCACCTCTATAGGAAACCAGAGGGGTGGCAAATGCAACGTTGCCTCCCTGTTACACACCACCAGTGGCATTTCCAACATTCCCCTCTCTATGACACCAGAGAGGTGGAAGCCCCAGCAATGCCCTGTCTGTGACAACACAGAGGTAGCAGCCCCAACATTTTGCTCTCTGTGACACTGCAACAGTGGAAAATTGAAGTCCCCCTCCCTCTGACACCACAGCAATGGCAACCCCAGTATTCCAATGTCTGTGACAACGCAGTGTTGGTAGCTCCAAGACCTCCATCTCTATTACAAATCTGATATGACAGCCCAAACATTCCCCTCTCTATGACAACACAGCAGTGGCAGGCACAATGTTTTCCTCAGTATGACACTACAGCAGTGACAGACTAAGTGTTCCCCTGTCTGTGACCCCACAGCAGTGGAAGCCTCAACATCCTTTTGTCTGTGACCACACATCAGCAGCAGCCCCAGCTTTCGCCTTTCTATGACACCACAGCAGTGGCAGCCCAAACATTCCCCACTCTATGACACCACAGCTGTTGCAGTCCAAACATTTTCCTCTCTGTGCCACCAGTCGTGGCAGCCCTAACGTTCCCCACTCTGTGACACCACAGCTGTGGCAGTCCCGATGTCCTGCTCTCTGTGACACCACTGCAGCTGAAGCCTGAAATTCCTCTTTCTGTAATATGGCACCTGTGGCAGCAGCACTAGAAAAGAAGTAGCAGCAATGGAACAAGAAGAGACGGAGCAGAGAAGGAGCAGTGGAACAGTGGTAGATGAGCAGTGTCAGAGCAGCACTGGAGGAGTGCTGGAAGAGTGGGGCAGGAGCAGAGGAACTGTGCTGGAACAGCACATCACAACTTTTGAGCAGCAGTGCAGTAACCATGGAAAAGGCACAACAGTGGGGGGACAGGAACCACAGCCATGGAACAGTGGTGGCGCAGGCCCCGCAGCCGTGGAGCTGTGCCTGAGATGCCGAAGCTGCGGGACACAGAGCGGCTGCGAGCGCTGTGTCCTGCAGGAGCCGGCCCTGCACACCAGAGCGATGCCTGTCAGGCTGACCCAGAGTGGGGGGCAGCTTCAGGAATTGCTGCGGGGCACTGCAAGGTGCAGAGAGAGTGCATTTCATGGTGACTTCAAGGTTTGATCCTGGTCCTTGTGGCCGCTTTTGTGCTGCCAGGAGCATTCCAGTTCATCTGAAGTCATTAACTCAGGACAAACTTGGGACAAAAGCAATCCAAATGCCTTCTTTACTGCAGGGAAACACATCTTGGAAGAAGTTATATGATTTCTGATTTAGGAATCAACCTGGCTCAATTATTGGACTATGGTTTTGGTCTAAACCAGGGACAATTTTCCAATTACTGTCATTGGGCGTGAAAAGGGAAGAACATGCCTCACCATCACGGTGTTGTAAACTCAGTGAGAAGCTTTTTGTAGTCATAATGATGAAGAAAATAATTGGAATTCCCTCTTTCTTCCTCTCCATTGGATTCTTACTGTTTTCAGATAAGATTATTAAAGGCTGAGTGAGTCTTCCTGAGCAATCCTTTGCTCTCCGGGCACTGCTCAGCTCTTGGAAAGGAAACAGGGAGTGTGATGTTGTCATTGCTGCCCTGTCAGGGTACCAATGGGCAGCTGCTGCTCTTGGACCCAACAGCAAGCCTAACAGAGAAGGATCCTCTGAGGTCTTGGCAAAGCCAAACAGCTCTTTAACCTTCTCCATCCTCAAGGCATCACTGCTGAAAGCCCATGGGCTCCTGGATGGACCCTGGATGGATCCAGTGTGGAGGTGGTCCCTGCCAGTGATGAACGGAGCCTCAGGGCCCATCCCACGAGGAGGATTTGGCCACTCCTTCCTGGTGAGACCTTCCTGGGCCTCCAGCACAGACAGGCTGTGGCATCCTGCTGTCCCTCCAGAAATACGGATGGATTCTGCCCCTTTGGAATGGGGCTTTCTGAGCACACTCTGCACCAGTGTCCACCAGAGCTTGATGCTGCCTTGGGGCTGCTCTGCCAGGCCAGTGATGCCACCCATGCCAGGAGCCCTGACTGTCTCTTCTGGATGCTGGGATGGAAACAGGGCCCCTCTCTGCTGCTCAGGGAAGGGATCGGTGGGGTTTGTTCCTGCCAAGCACAAGTGCCTAGAGGCAGGTGCCAAGTCTGAGCAGCCCTTCTGCTCTGCCCCACAGACACTGGAGCAGGAGCTGTCATGCAGAAATGCTTTTGGGGCCTTTGGGTCTCCTTCCAGGTTCTGTAGCGGTGCTTCCCCACTCCAGGGAAGTTTCAAATCCAACTTCCTCATGTCCAAGCTGCCAGGGCCACAGACAGAACCAGGGGACGACACATGGGCTGTGCCACCAGTGCCTTTCCCTGGAGCAGGAAAGTCCAGCTCTTCCATGCTGAGACAGTGGTGGAGAGGAGAGGGGAAACTCATTGTACCCGACATGCTGGAGCACGTGTAGGGACAGTTTCTGCAGAGTTGAGACACAGCCCTGAGGGAAGCAGGGACATTCTCAGGGGGTCCCCAAAGCTGGGAGCCAATGCAACTGCACTAGGAACCTCTGTGTGTGTCCAGCTCCTTCTCCCTGGGCTCTTGGCACATGGGCAGTTGGCATCCAATTCCAAAGCCCTGACTGGCACTGATCTTCAGGGAAACCTGCACCTCTCCTTGGCCATAGTTCCTCAATCAGGACCCTGTGGACACTTCCTCAATTCCTCTCCAACGTGATGTCCACACACCAATGATGTCACAGCACTTGTCCCTCTGGTCAAGAGTCCCTCACGGGGACACTCTGCTCTCTCATCAATGGGGCACAAAGCAGCAACATTCCAGAGGAAAGCCTTTCCCCGTGGGCACTGTGGCTCCTTGGGCAAGGTCCAGAGCAAACAGTCAAGGCAGTGGCCTGAAATGTTTTCCCAGCTGGGCCACCACAGATCTCTCATGGATCCACAGCGTTCCTGTCCAAAGAGAGAAGCAGAAGCCTTCACTAATGCCCCACAATGTCAAACAGGAATCACAGCCATGGAAGTGATTTGGGTACCACTTCTCTGTGGCTTTTTTCCTTCCTGGAACCTGGGACAGGCACCTGGATACTCCTGGGAAAAACAACCAGGGACACTGGTATTCCATGAGGCTCCTGCACGGCTCCTTTGGGCTTCAGAATGCAAACCAGGTTTTCATCCCAAGCCTTTGATCCCACTCTGGCTCTCCTCAAACTATGAGGGTCAGGTCCCAAACAGGGCCACAGCAGGGTTTTATGCCTCGGCAACAGTTAGAAGAGTTGGATGTGGTGAATAACTAAAAAAGCAGAAGTTTCAAAATCCTTGAATTTCAGAGGCTACAGCAAGAAAGTTTGAAGGTTCTATGGTCCATTATCCTCTGTCTTCCTGATCTTCATTTGGCACATTCCAACTCCAGAGCAGATTATGGGAAGCAGACCTGCTGGAAGAGTTGAAGGTTCCTTCCCAGGGAGAGGAAGAAAGAGGGAAGGAGGGCAAACAATTGCAATTGTTTTCTTCATTATGACTACAAAAACTCTTCACTCAGTTTGCAGCATCCTAATGGTGAGGCACCTTCCTCACATTTTCTCCCTTACATTTCCCACCTTTTCCCCCTTTTCTGCTTTCTACCCTTTTTTCCTATAATTTCCCATCTTTTTGCTCATGTTTTCTGTCCATTTCTGCCTTGCATTTCCCACCCTTTTCTCCTCTCATGTTTCCACCTCTTTCTCCCCTTATGTTCCCCACAATTTGGTCCCCTCATATCTCCTGCCCTTTTGTTCCCCCACATTTCCCAGCCCTTCCTCCTCCCATTTCCTGACCACAATTCTCACTTTTCTTCCCAAGTTGCTCTGCCAGCTTTAACATAATTGCTTCAAAAATGATGCACTATATTTGTAGGTAGAGCTCCCAGTGTGGTGCAGACATTAACATTTCTCTAATCTATGGAAATATATTATTTTATTAAAAATGAATATACATCTAATGAATATGTAGCATACATTCTTAAGGTATATAAATTATATACATGAGATAGTATATATAATTTATTAATTACTAATACAACAATTATATATTATCTATTATATTAGCATCATTTAATTACTATAATTCTTTTCTTCTATAAATTATATAGATAAGGAAATGAACTTTTTAGAACTATAGTTGGTTCTAAAAGGACTGCTTGGGGCTGAATGCAGTGTTTTTAGGGGGAAAAGGAGGGAATTGAGGAGCTGTGGGGGAGATGGTCACATGATTTGAGGTGGGGGGGTTAAGATTTGGGAGAGTTACTCAACTTTGGGGGACCAGGTTTGAGGGTCTCATAATGGGGATCTGAGTTTTGGGGAGGGAGGTGTCAGATTTCAGGGCTTGCAATTTGAACAGATCGTGAGAATGGGGTTCAGATTTGGGGGCGGGGGGGCTACGTGATGTGCAAGGGCTCAGTCTTGGGGTCTTAATTCTTTGGGGGGGGTTTGAACTGTGAGGTCATATTTGGGAAGCCTTGGACTTAGAAAGCCTCATGATTTGGGGAAGGGGTCTGATGTTCCCCAAATACACACAAATACACACCCAAGCTGGATCCCCCCAAATTCCCACAGAATCCACAATCCACAGTGCAAGGATTTGCTGTGGCCATGGCAGTGTAAAGGAAAAGAAGCACCCCTGGGTTTATGTCATGTTCCTCACCATTTTCCCTTTTTGTCTCATGTTTCCCACCCTTTTCCCCTTAAGTTTCCCATCACTTTTCCTCTCACACTTCCCGCTCCTTCTGTCCCTTCATATTTCCCATCCATTTTGGCCTCATGTTGACTGCTTTTTTTCCCCTTGTCTTTTACACCCATTTTTTCTCCCATTTCCTTTCCTTTTCCTGTGTCACATTTCTCCCCTCGTGTTTTCCACGCTTTTTCCCCATCATGTTTACTGCCCTTTTTCTGCTCATGTTTCCCACCTTTTCTCCTCTTCTGTTTCATGCTTTTTCTTCTTCTCAGTTTCCAATCTATTTTGCCTTCCATATCCTGCCTTTTCCTCCCCTCACATTTCCTGCCTATTTCCCATTCACTTTTCCAGCCCTTTTCTGCCCTCACATCCGTCGCCATTTCATCCCCTCACATTTCCCACCCTTTCTTCCCCACATTTCTCACCCACAATTCTCGCTTTTCCCTCCAAGTTTCTCTGTGGGCTTTAACATAATTGCTTCCATATTGCTTTAAAAATGCTACACTTTACCTGTGTGGTGCAGTCATTGTCATTTCTGTAATTGATTTAAATTGATTATTTCAAGTAAAAAGCTAATATTTATCTAACAAATATATTATACATATACTTCTAATACATATAATATCTATTCCTCATATACATAATGTATATGTTTTATACAGAATTTTCATATATATATTTATAATTTACAGAATTTAAATGTTTTGTTTAATGTACATAAATTATTATTTATAAGGTAATTCAGCTCCCAGAACTAAATACGGTGTGGACAGGTCTGTAGCTGGGCATGGATTCAGCCACACCAATTCCTCTCCGAGAATTTTGGACAGCCAGGTCTGAGCACCAAGGATCCTTCTCTCTGGCCCCCAATATTTCAGATTCTGTGACAGAAGCAGAGCCCACATCAGCCCCTGTGTCTGCACAGGAGGGGCCATCACAAGGCCTGGGGAGATGAGCAGATGTAGCAGGGGATGTGCCGTGTACAGGGATGCAGCCCAGCACAGCTTCTCTTCCCTTTCTGCTGACAGAAGAATGTGAAGTGGGTGCAGAGACCATCCAGGGCCATAAAGCAGCCTTTTCTGCCTTGAATGACTTGAAAAGATGTGCCAGCAGCTTTCCCAGGACTGGCATCTGGATCTCTCCACAGGCTGCACCTCTGTCCTCATTTTGACCAGCCTGGGGGGCAGGCAGAAAGGCAGAATGCTGAGGACAGGCAGCTCAGCCATCTGGCAGGGGCCAGGAGGGGACTGGCCACGAGCCCGGGGTTCTTCTAGACCCCCACACGCCGTGCTCAGGGGCTGTGGGGAATGGGTCCCTACAGGTCTGGGCGATGGTGGAGTCAGCAGTCACAGAAAAGCCAGCTTGCACTTTGAGGAGGACCTTAGAAAGCTGCAGGGGAGCCCCACAAGCAGACACCCAGAGCAGCAGCAGCAGGGGCTCAGCCGTGCTCTTGACACACACTGGCACCATCCCTGCAGGCTTTTGGTGCCTTCAAGCAAAGCCTGCAGGGCAGCTCCTGCCTGCAACATCTAATCGCTGGACCCCGCCACTTGGAAAACATATCCTGGAAGTACATCCTGGAATACTGAAATATCAAAATAGATCACAATAGCCTATAGAATTGTACAGGACAAAATATGAATTTATGACTGTTAAGTTGTTGTTGTTTAAATTTATGGGGGGTTCCCGGGGAGTGCCCCCCGGAGACCCCCGGGGTCTTTTGGGGTCGTGGTGTTCCCGTGCTGGCAGGCAAGGAGACTCAGATGCCGGTGGGGTGCTGATGAGGTGAGGGTTTATTCACTGAGAGAGAGGGGAAGGGGAGGGGGGAGGGGGAAAGGGGGAGAGGGAAAGGGAGCGTCCGAACGCCTCCAGGGGTAGAGGGGCAAGAGGGGGAGAGCCTTCTGCCTTAGCATTCTTATCACAGAGGTTCAAAGGGGCGCGGTAACATTCTCCAGCCAATGAGGTTACAGATACAGGATACTGCAGGGAGGGTACAGACTGGGGATAAACCATACATTTTCCAAGGGTGAGCCAGAGCAAACCATTTCCATAAAATGCAATCCCACATTAAGTATTGAATTGTGACATTAAAACTAGAAATGGAAACTGCTGAGAAAGCTTATGAATATGTATGATTATAGCCAATAAAATCCCAGCAAGTCCAGCAATTGACGGGCAGTCAGAAGGGAAAATCCTTCCACTCTACCCAGCATGCTGTCTTTGCTCACACTTTCCCATGTCAATTAATTAATTATTAAATTGAATTGCTGCTTGATATATTGGCCGTGTCAAGCGTCTCATTTCTAACAATTTGGTGGAGAATGCGGGCAACTCCAATCCATTGGGGGAAGCCCCTGGTCTCGGGGAGGCGCCCCACCTTGCAGGCTCTTGCCTCAGGTGGCCCTGAGTGACTGGGGAATCTTTCAGAGAGAAGGAGATCCTTCAGGTAAATTGTGAGCAAAAGATTTTGAGCTCCCGGATAAGACTGCAGTAAAATTCACCTGTAATAACTCGTGCATAGAGACCCAGGTGAGAAAAGAAGGCTGTAAGTATCGCTTGGTTAGGTGGGCTAAGAACGGGTACACACGTGTGAGAGTGCGAGTGGTGTGTGTGAGACGTGGCCTGGCCATGCAGTGATTGTGGAGTTCTTCTAACCTCGGTTCCATTTTCCTGCGAGGATAGCGGCAAGCGAAGGAACGAAGCAAATGGAGGAAAAAAAGAATTCTTTTATGTAAAAAGATCGGGGGTGGGATGCGGCAATAGTTGGGGAGGATTTCTTCATAGTAAATTGGAGGCGGGAAGTGGTACTGGTTGAAGAGACTTTTTAGTAAAGAAATCCTAAACAAGTGAGAAATAGGAAGGCCTTTCATTACTGAAGTCAGAAAGAGTGTGGTTGAGGCAAGTGAGAGAATACCCGTTTCTTAGGGTGGGTCAATGCCAAGGCAAGGACCCAGGGGTTGGTATAAACCAACAGGAAAATAGCAGTACTAAAGGTACTGGGAAAGGAGGGAGCTTTTTACCACAAGACAGTCCCCTGGAGTTAATGTTAAAATTTTAGGATGAATGTCAATCCAGGAAAGGAAAAAGTAAAGAGAAAATTGTACAATACTGTATGATGGAATGGACTAAAGAAATTATATGACCTGATTATTTGTACTGGCCATTGTACAGGTCATCTGAGGAGTGGATCTGTCAGGCCCTGAGTTCCTGTGTAATAAAAAGGATCCCATTGACCAAGAAGAGAGCGATTATGCTGCTTTATGGCACATAAAGATCCTGGCCTTCTCCCCTGTATGCTTTCAAAACCAAAAAGGAGAAGAATCCATGGGACCACTTACACAACCTCCCCCCATTATCTACCACAACCAGCTGCCCCACCAGAGGTGCCTAATCCAGTACCCCCAGCACCTCAAGCCCCTGTGGCTCCAGCTGCCCCACCAGAGGTGCCTAATCCAGTACCCCCAGCACCTCAAGCCCCTGTGGCTCCAGCTGCCCCACCAGAGGTGCCTGAGCCAGCACCTCAAGCCCCTGTGGCACCGCTTGCACCTCAAGCCCCCATGGCTCTGCCTTGTCCTCCAGATTCAGCACCTGCACATAGAAGCAGGGAGACAGTTCGGGCAGAAAGGTGCAAGGACAGTGATGATGAGATCAAAAGGGGCCAGTTGCAACCATTAAAGAAAGTACTGATAGTAAGATACCAAAGAGGGAAGGGGGTGACAGCTATTAGATAAGTATCAGTACCACTGAACACTGGGGATGTGAGAGGCTTTAAAAAGGAAATGGGGATGTCTGATAGACTAGATCAGTTCCTGGGGCCCAAGAGAAGCCACAATTAAGCTATTAAACTTCTTAGAGAAAAAGGGTTTGAAAGCTTCAATGTCCACATTGCAATTTGGAGAAACAGAAATGAAATATTTGGGTCATTAGTTAAGTAAAGGAACAAAGAAACTGGACCCCGAATGAGTATCGGGCATACTTGCCTTACCTTCTCCCAGAACAAAGGGAGAGATAAGACAGCTGGTAAGGCAATTAAAGTATTGTAGGTAGTAGATAAAAAAGTACAGTCAAAAAGCAAAATTTTTATATGAGAAGTTAACTGGAGGACTGATTCATGACTGTGTAGTTAATTGAATTACAAAATAAAGTAAGAGCAGATTTAACTGAAATAAAACATAAAATTATCTGGAGAGGAGAAATATTTCATCAATAGCTCCTCCAAAGTATTAGAAAGGAAGCAGAGGTCAGGATATGCAATTGTAAAGGGAGGAAACATGTCAATAGTAGAAAAGAAAAGGTGAAGTTCCAGCTGGTCTGCACAAGCCTGGGAGTTATATGTGTTATACCAGGCTTTAGAACTGTTAAAAGACAAAGTGGAGATTATTTATACAAAGTATACTTCTAGAATTGTACATACTTTTAAGAAGATTTGGAAAGAGAGAAGTTGGATCAACACCCAAGGAAAATGGTTAATCTATCAAGAATTAATACTTAAAGTGCTTGAGTCATTAGAAGGACCAGAAAAAAAAATAGCCGTTACACATGTAAAAGGTCACCAAAGAAGCACAAGCTATTTAGCAAGAAGAAATAACATAGCTGACCAAGCTGCAAAACGAGGCGGCTTTTGAATTGAAGGAAACAATTCAGTTGAATATTATAACAAAAGTTCAAAGAGAACTCCAAAAAATTGTATAGCTCCCAAGAAGCTATAAAGAAATTAGATACTAAGAAAGAACAAAGGAAATGAATACTCTTAGATAAGTGGGAAATTTTACCCAAAGCCTATGCACAAAAGATTTTGAGCCGATTACATCAGCATCCTCATTGAAGAACCAGAACCTTGTGTGATCATTTTTTTAAGTATTATGGGTGTATTAGGATTTTTTGAAATAGCAAAGCAAGTAACATGGGGGTGTGTTACTTGTCAGAAAGTCAACCAAAAGGTAATGAGGCAACCCACAACAGGGGGGTAAGAAAATAGCCTATGAACCTTTTGAAAGAGTTCAGGTGGATTATACTGAGCTTCCAAAAGTCAGTAAGTAGAAGTATCTGTTAGTAGTAGGAGATCAACTAACTCACTGGCTAGAAGCTTACCCAGCTGTAAGGGCGACAGCCAAATTTGTAACTAAAATACTATTAGAACAAATTATTCCCCGATTTGGGGTTTTTCGAGCCATTGATTCTGATCAAAGCTCCCATGTTACCTCTAGTGTCATCAAACAGGTAACACAAGCCATAGGTATTTCCTGAGAATACCATGCCCCCTTGGCACCCTCAGAGCTCTGAGAGGGAGAAAAGAAGGACCAAACTATAAAACAGCATTTAACCAAATTAATGATTGAAACCAGAATGTCCTGGATAAAATGTTTACCTTTAGCATTGCTTAATATAAGAACACTTCCTAATGCAGATACTGGGCTATCAGCATATGAAATGCTTTATGGAATGCCATATTCCCAGGAGATACCCCAAACATCAGTAATAGTTAAAGATATGACTATTCAGAACTATATCCAAACAATTAGACAACATGTATTAGAGTTGAGAGAAAAAGGAATATTGGCTCCATCTACCCCTCTAGGATTTAGCATACATAAAATAAAACCAGGTGATTGAGTGCTGGTTAAAAGCTGCAAAGAAGAGAGCTTATCTCCTAAAAGGGAAGGCCCATATTTAACCCCTTAAGCACTGATACAGCCATCCAGACTGCAGAGAAAGGCCGGACCCACAAATCACGATTAAAGGACCAGTGGGACCACCAACAGAGGCACCGGCTGAGCCTCAGTGGAAAATCACTTCTGCTCCTAAAGAACTGAAAATAAGACTTAAAAAAGATTGATGCATGTTTTAGAAACTCTTATACCTGAGGCTTCAGAATCAAAACGTTCCAAGAGAAGTGAAATGTCCTACCCAGAACTGTAAATGTTTTCCCTGGGGTTGTTTCAGGTGCACTAAGTGTCAGAAATTGTGGTATACAAACTTGGTGGGAGCAAGGATCCCTAGTACCCTTTGCTGGAGTTGTAGAGAAGAGAAAGAGACAAGTAGAACACTAAGGGCTGCAGTAGAGAAAAGATACATCAAAGTAAGTGATAAAGATTGGTGGAGAACCTGGCTGCACGGTACACGGGCTGGGATTGATGTGCAGGAAGAAGCAAAAGCAAAATTGGAAAGAATTGAGTGTGATTACAACAATTAGAGATCAGACAGATACTGAATTGAAGTAAAGGAGTGGCACAGAGCTAAACTTCAGTGGGCCTGGCAACAATTCTCAAGTAAGAATAAATAGAGGGCAAGACCAGATTGACCTCTGCCTTTGCCACCAAGAAGATGAAAATCCCAACTGTTGGCAGCAACCCAATAGGTTGGAGGGGTGGAAAGGCACGTCATACTGGACCTCTCATCATACACCTGATCATGTGCGTAAGCACTGCCGTGGCAATTGACAATTGTCACCCGTGTCACCAGTGGGTGAAATGGAGAGGGGTTACAATGGTATCCTTTGTTGGTCACACCCATAGAAACAAAGGTGGTTATGATGAAAGTCAGTTAAGTGTTTGTGAAGAGCAAGGGAGTTTTAGATGGCAAGGAATTTAGGAGCAAGAGGAGAAGCTGGCCGTGATTAGCAGACATGTCCAAGAGGAGAATATCTATGTTTTACCAAAGCAGGTATGTGGAAATACACTGGTGGGGGAGGAGTTCAAGACCAACATGAGGAGAATTTAGTGCAGAAAGCAGTAGAAGCGTTGAAAACCCACTCTGAATCTAAAGTTGCTTGCCCAAATTTGTATAAGAAATTAAGGAGACAGCTGCCAGAGTTAGACCTTTCCACTTTTAGACACAATTTGTTTATGAGTTTAATGTAACAACTTGAAAAGAATTAAATGTTTTAAGTGCTTTTAATGTTTAATTAAAATGCTGAATTTGTGGTGGGACCCAAATGACAGAGCAATGGTCTTAGAGAGGAGAAGGGGTAGAAGTAGCACAAATTTTAAAGTAGAACTGAACAGGAATTACAAAACCTGAAGAACAGCCAGAAAGATGGGTATTGACAAATGTAGTGATAGGCCAAGAATGCATAGCCAAGAAAGGGAAAGCTTTTGAGACAAAGGTAGGGGAAACCCCTTGCAGGAAAATGTAGACCACAAATTTCTCTAAAATCGGTGGTAGCCACAAAAAAACCCTGAGAGGTATTTCAGTAACAAAGAAATGCCTGTTAAACAATAGAAATCTATGCTTCAAGCTCCATGGTGAGGCCAGTTGTTTGGAAGAGGGGCTTAGTGAAAGAAAATAGTATTTCTAATATTGTGTTCATTGACTGGATTGGTGTTTTTACCTTGCTGAATTCCATGCTTTGTTTGGCTTATCCACTCTGTGATTCAAAGTATGCAGGTCGCTGTGATGCCAGCAGACCTTGAACAAGCTACAGGGGAATTTGGCCATTATAGGAAAACATCTAAAATATCCAAAATAATGAAATTGAAGAAAAAGGACAAAGAAGGAAAAGTTTCTGAAGGGTGGGGCAGGCAGTGGTGAGGCAAGGGGGACCCAAAGACACTGAGCTGGAGTGAACTGCAGAGGCAGAGGGACTGGGGATGTGGAAGGGGCCCCTGGGGGATGCAAGGGGAGAAGAAAGGAATTGCAGTGTAGGGACATGGGAGTGCAACAGAGGGGCTTGGAGTGGACAGAATGGATGAGGGGAAAACAACAAGATTGAGAGAGGGTTTGTGAGTGGTGGGTGAATCCAAGAATGATGCCAGGAGACACCACTGCAGTGGCCAGGGAGAAAAAAAGAAAGAAAGTGAGGGGGGGAAAAAAGGAAAGAAAGGAATTGGGAATGATGAGTGCAAGGGCATTCATAGACCCTGGGCAGGACAAAGAGAAGTGCCCAGGGAGAAGATTTCGGAAGACAACCAGAGGATGGGATGGGAGGCTACATAGGGCAGGATGTGGTGACATCACGGCCTCACCTTGGCCTGTGCCAGGGAGCACAGCAGGATGGAGAAGAGGAGGGCCATGCTGAGCACAGCCACCTTCATCTTCCTCTTGCTCTGGCAGCATTGGCTGGGGCTGCACCAGGGTGAGGAGCACCTTAATCCTTCCCAGGACTCCTCCCTGCCCCTCCCTGACAGCCCCCAGGCCAAAGCCTGGCTTGGCACATACGCCCAGTCCTGACCACAAGCCCAGCCCTAACACAGAGTCCTACCCACATGTGGCATGCCTCCTGCCCCCTCACCCGGCACCCCTCCAGCTTCCTGCACAGGGAAGCTGCTCTTGGAAGGGCCCAGGCAGCTGCAGGGGCCAAGGGGTCGGGCAGGGAGCCAGAGACAGGTGGATCCCTACTCCAACACAATCCATCTTCCACCAACCCCTCAGAGCGCTGGGGGATTGTGACCACCTGAAGACAAGGCTGAGGTTTGGGGAATTACTCAGGTGTGGGTCTTCCCACATCCCCACTACCCCATTGCTCAGCACTGCAGCTGCCAAACTGCTCCAGTCTCCAGCCCATAAGCAGATTCAGGAGAGGAAAAACTCCTGCCCTGACCCTCACCCTGTCACACTTGAAGCCACTGGGCCATCCCACAGCACATGTGTCCTACTCTGCACAGCTGCTCTGCATGGGAGGAGCCAGGGACCCCATCTCCAACAAGGCTCTCACTCAAGCACTGTCCCTGCCTGGGACCTGCCTACAGCTCCCCAAGGCCCTTGTCCCCACACAGGGTCTCTGCAATGCCCTGGCCCTGGGCTCAAGCCAGTGCTGGCCCAGAGCAGGATGTGTCAATCCTGAGGGATTTGGCTAAGTGGGTGTTTGTCCCCAGGCAGACCCTCAAAGCCAACTGGGCAGAGGTGCCCAGTCAGGAGGATGGATGTCAGTCCCCTGCCACCATCTCTGATAAGCCCTGTTTCCTCTGGGCCAGAGGCACCAGGAAGAAATTGAGCATTCTGGGGCATCCAAGAAGTGAGAATCCAATGACAAGTGGTTCACAAGAGCTCTCTGTGACTTCAATTTATATTGACATTGCATGACATTAATGAAGGCTTCTGCTTCTCTCTTTCCATAGGAACACTGCAGATCCATCACAGATGTGTTGTGGGCCAGCTGGGAAAGTGTTTCAAGTGACTGCCTGGACTGTTTGCTCTGGAACTTGTCCAAGGAGTGACAGGGCCCAGGAAGATTTTCCTGTGGAGTGTCCCATTGATGAGAGGCCACAGTGTCCCCGAGATTGGGGATTCTTACCAAATGGACAAATACTGTGACATCATTGGTGTGCTGATGTGGTCTTGGAATGGAATTGAGGATGTGTCTGCATGGTCCTAATTGCAGAACAAAGGCTGACAGATGTCCAGGCTTCTGTAGACATCACTGCCAGTCACAGGGATGGCACTGGACAGCCACTGACCATGTGCCAAGAGCCCAGGAAGAACGAGCTGGACATGCACAGAGGCTCTCAGTGTGGCCAGATTGGCCTTGCAGCTTCAGGGACATCATGGGAATGTCCCTGCCTCCCTTGGGGCTGTGTATGAGCTAAGCAGAATCCGTTTCAGCTGCTACCAGCATTTCAGGAAGGAAGTATTTTGTCTCTTTGACTGACGGTTACTTCTGTGTAAAAATTTTGCAGCATAGTCCTCAGCACAATAAAGACTCAGAGTTCATGGAGCATTTCCAGAGGAGGCTGTGATGCTCGAAAGGTTAGAGTACCTCTGTGACAAAGACAAGTTTGGAGACTTGAGGCTGTTCAGCCTGGAGCAGAGAAGGCCATGGGGAGACTCCAGTGTGACCTTGCAGGACTTCCAGGCACCTCACAGGAAATGTGGGGAGAAATGTTTTAGTAGGACCTGTTGCAACTGGAGAAGGGGAAATGGTTTTCAACTAAAACAGGATAAGTTCAGACTGCACAAAAGGCAGACATTTGGGATGTTGAGGGTGATGAAACACTGGCACAGGTTTCCCTGAGACCCAGTGGATGCCTCATTCCTGGAAATATTCCTGGTCCTGATGGGCTGTGAGCAACATGATGGAGCAAAAGATGTCTCTGCTCCCACCCCACAGGAGGCACTGTGGTGTCAGCTACCACACGGGTTGGTGTCACTTGTAGGATAAAATGCCCCCAGAGAGCAGAGAAAACACACAGCACCACCGTTGACAGGAATGTCCTGCCATGGACATGGGAATATTGTGCATCAACAGGCTCAGGCTGCCCAGTTTTGCCTCTCTGCAGATGGACACAAGTGTCAGAAGAGACTGAGAACCAGGAGGATGCACACTGTCTCTGAGACCCCTTGGTTCCCTGGGGGCCTAGAGTAGCCCAGGTTCCCTTTGGTTCCATGATGCCCAAAATGTCACAAAGATCCCTGGACACTACAAGGCCCTGAGGTATCCCAAAGGATCCTTGGTTGCAGCTGGCCTGGCTGTGTCACAAGGAGCTCTGGATTCCATCAGACCCCACAGTGTCACAGGGTCCCCTTGTTCCCACAAGCCACAGTGTCCCAATGGCTCCTGAGCATCTTTGGGCACCAGAGTGTCAGAGCATGCCCTCAGTTCCATCAGCTCCACAGTGTCACAGTGTCCCCTTGGTTCCATTTAGTCCTGCAGTGTCACATCGATGCCTGGCAACCAGGAAACCCTGAGGAATCACAATGGATGGATCCATGAAGCCCCACAGTTTCACCGTCTTCTCTTGGTTCCATGAGGGCCAACGGCCCCAAAGGGCCTCTGGATTCGAAAGGACCCTGGAGTGTCCCAGGGCCCCTATAGTCCCAGGAGTCCCCAGAGTGTGACAATGTCCCCAGGAGGCCCGGCAGTGTCACAGATGAGCAGCACAGGAGCAGGACCAGCACCAGGGGAGGTTTGGCAGCATTCCCATATTTGTGACCCCACAGAAGAGGAAACAAAATTGTTCCTCACTATGATACCACATCAGTTGAAGCCCCAGCATTCCTGTTTCTGTGACGCCACAGCAGAGGCAGCCACAACATTCCACTTTCTGGGAAAGTGCAGCACTGGCCATTCCATGAGACCATGTGCCCTTCTCTGTGACACTACTGCAGTTGCAGCCATAACGTTCCACTGTCTGTGACACCACAGATCAGCAGCTCCAACCCTCTCCATGACACCACAGCAGGGGCAGCGTTCCCCTCTCTATGATGCACAAGCAGTGGCAGCTCCAAAGTTTCTCTGTCAGTGAAACCACAGTGGTTACAGCCCCAAGTGCCACTCTGTGTGACACCACAAGCGGAAGTGGAAGCCTCAAGTGCTACTCTGTGTGACACCAGACAGGTGGCAGCCCCAGCAATCCCCTGTCTCTGACAACACAGAAGTAGCAGCTCCAGCATTCTGCTCTTGGTGACGCTGCAGCCAAGGCAGCCTGAAGTCCCCCTCTGTGTGACACCACAGCAGTGGCAACCCTGATGTTCCAATGTCTGTGACACCACAGTAGTGGCAGCTCCAAGTTCTCCATCTCTATGACAAAAGAGGTGTGACAGCCCAAACATTCCCCTCTCTATGACACCACTGCAGTGGCAGCCACAACATTCTCCTCTCTTTGACACCACAGCAGTGACAGCCAAAGCATTCCCGTCTGTGACTCCATAGAGGTAGCAACCGCAACTTCCCTCTCTCCATGACACTGTGGCGGTTCTAGGTCCAGCGTTCCCCTCTCTGTGACCCCACAGCAGTGGAAGCCTCAACATCCTTTTATCTGTAACCACACATCAGCGGCAGCCCCAACATTCCCCTTTCTATGACACCACAGTGGTGGCAGTCCAAACATTCCCCACTCTGTGACACAACAGCCGTGGCAGTCCCGATGTCCTGCTCTCTGTGAAACCACTGCAGCTGCAGCCCAAACTTCCTTCTCTCTGTTAAATTGCACCTGTGGAAGCAGCACTAGAAAAGAAGTAGCAGCCGTAAAACAAGAAGGGACGGAGCAGAGAAGGAGCAGTGGAACAGTGGTAGATGAGCAGTGTTGGAGCAGCACTGGAGGAGTGCTGGAAGAGTGGGGCAGGAGCAGAGGAACTGTGCTGGAACAGCAAACCACAACTTTTGAGCAGCAGTGGAGTAACCATGGAAAAGGCACAACAGTGGTGGGACAGGAACCACAGCCATGGAACAGTGGTGGCGCAGGCCCCGCAGCCGTGGAGCTGTGCCTGAGATGCCGAAGCTGCGGGACACAGAGCGGCTGCGAGCGCTGTGTCCTGCAGGAGCCGGCCCTGCACACCAGAGCGATGCCTGTCAGGCTGACCCAGAGTGGGGGGCAGCTTCAGGAATTGCTGGGCGGCACTGCAAGGTGCAGAGAGAGTGCATTTCATGCTGACTTCAAGGTTTGATCCTGGTCCTTGTGGCCGCTTTTGTGCTGCCAGGACTATTCCAGTTCATCTGAAGTCATTAACTCAGGACAAACTTGGGACAAAAGCAATCCAACTGCCTTCTTTACTGCAGGGAAACACATCTTGGGAGAAGTTATATGATTTCTGATTTAGGAATCAACCTGGCTCATTTATTGGACCGTGGTTTTGGTCTAAACCAGGGACAATTTTCCAATTACTCTCATTAGGCGTGAAAAAAGAAGGACATGCCTCACCATCACAGTGTTGCAAACTCAGTGAGAAGCTTTTTGTAGTCATAATGATGAAGAAAATAATTGGAATTCCCTCTTTCTTCCTCTCCATTGGATTTTTACTGTGGTCAGATAAGATTATTAAAGGCTGAGTGAGTCTTCCTGAGCAATCCTTTGCTCTCTGGGCACTGCTCAGCTCTTGGAATGGAAACAGGGAGTGTGATGTTGTCATTGCTGCCCTGTCAGGGTACCAATGGGCAGCTGCTGCTCTTGGACCCAACAGCAAGCTTAACAGAGAAGGATCCTCTGAGGTCTTGGCAAAGCCAAACAGCTCCTTAACCTTCTCCATCCTCAAGGCATCACTGCTGAAAGCCCACGGGCTCCTGGATGGACCCTGGATGGACCCAGTGTGGAGGTGGTCCCTGCCAGTGATGAACGGAGCCTCAGGGCCCATCCCACGAGGAGGATTTGGCCACTCCTTACTTGTGAAACCTTCCTAGGCCTCCAGCACAGACAGGCTGTGGCATCCTGGTGTCCCTCCAGAAATACGGATGGATTCTGCCCCTTTGGAATGGGGCTTTCTGAGCACACTCTGCACCAGTGTCCACCTGAGCTTGATGCTGCCTTGGGGCTGCTCTGCCAGGCCAGTGATGCCACCCATGCCAGGAGCCCTGACTGTCTCTTCTGGATGCTGGGATGGAAACAGGGCCCCTCTCTGCTGCTCAGGGAAGGGATCGGTGGGGTTTGTTCCTGCCAAGCACAAGTGCCTAGAGGCAGGTGCCAAGTCTGAGCAGCCCTTCTGCTCTGCCCCACAGACACTGGAGCAGGAGCTGTCATGCAGAAATGCTTTGGGGCCTTTGGGTTTCCTTCCAGGTTCTGTAGCGGCGCTTCCCCACTCCAGCGAAGTTTCAAATCCAACTTCCTCATGTCCAAGCTGCCAGGGCTGCAGACAGAACCAGGGGACGACACATGGGCTGTGCCACCAGTGCCTTTCCCTGGAGCAGGAAAGTCCAGCTCTTTCATTCTGAGACAGTGGTGGAGAGGAGAGGGGAAACTCATTTTACCTGACATGCTGGAGCACCTGTAGGGACAGTTTCTGCAGAGTTGAGACACAGCCCTGAGGGAAGCAGGGACATTCTCAGGGGGTCCCCAAAGTTGGGAGCCAATGCAACTGCACTAGGAGCCTCTGTGTGTGTCCAGCTCCTTCTCCCTGGGCTGTTGGCACATGGGCAGTTGGCATCCAGTTCCAAACCACTGACTGGCACAGATCTCCAGGGAAACCTGCACCTCTCCTTGGCCAAAGTTCCTCAGTCAGGACCCTGTGGACACTTCCTCAATTCCTCTCCAAGGTGATGTCAACACACCAATGATGTCACAGCACTTGTCCCTCTGGTCAAGAGTCCCTCACGGGGACACTCTGCTCTCTCATCAATGGGGCACAAAGCAGCAACATTCCAGAGGAAAGCCTTCCCCCGTGGGCACTGCGGCTCCTTGGGCAAGGTCCAGAGCAAACAGTCAAGGCAGTGGCCTGAAATGTTTTCCCAGCTGGGCCACCACAGATCTCTGATGGATCCACAGTGTTCCTGTCCAAAGAGAGAAGCAGAACCCTTCACTAATGCCCCACAATGTCAAACAGGAATCACAGCCATGGAAGTGACTCGAGTGCCACTTCTCTGTGGCTTTTTCCTTCCTGGAACCTGGGACAGGCACCTGGATACTCCTGGGAAAAACAACCAGGGACATTGGTATTCCATGAGGCTCCAGCACGGCTCCTTTGGGCTTCAGAATGCAAACCAGGTTTTCATCCCAAGCCTTTGATCCCCACTTTGGCTCGCCTCAAACTATGAGGGTCAGGTCCCAGACAGGGCCACAGTGGGTTTTATGCCTTGGCAAAATTTAGAAGAGTTGGATGTGGTGAATAACTGAAAAAGCAGAAGTTTCAAAATCCTTGAATTTAAGAGGCTATAGCAAGAAAGTTTGAAGGTTCTATGGTCCATTATCCTCTGTCTTCCTGCTCTTCATTTGGCGCATTCCAACTGCAGAGCAGATTGCTGGAAGCAGAACTGCTGGAAGAGTTGAAGGCTCCTTCCAGAGAGAGGAAGAAAGAGGGAAGGAGGGCAAACAATTGCAATTGTTTTCTTCATCATTTTGAATATAAAAAGCTCTTCCCTCAGTTTGCAATATCGTGACAGTGAGGCACGTTCCTCATTTTTCACCCCAGATTACAGAAATTTGAAAATTGTCACTGGTTTAGACCAAAGCCATAGTCCAATAATTGAGCCAGGTTTTCTCCTTAATAGGAAATCATTAAACTTCTCCCAAGATGTCTTTCCCCGCACAGAGAGGGGAACGTTGGGGCTGCCAGCCCTGTGCTGTCACAGAGAGGGCAATGTTGCATTTTCCACCCCTGTGATTTCCTGGAGAGGAAAATGTTGGGACTGCCACAGCTGCGATATCACAGCAAGGGTGTTTGGGGGTGTCCTGGGGTGACAGGACATTTTCATGCTTTGTATCCCAAATCGTGGTTGGTGGTTTTTTTGGGGTTTTTTTTTTGTTTGTTTTTTTTTCCCCTGTTCCCGTGTGCCCAGTTTGTCTGTGGCTGAGCCCCTCCCCCGGCTGCTTGCTTCTGGCTTGCTGCTAGCTTTAGGCTGCTTTTGCTGGCTTTGCTCTTTGCTTTCTGCTTTTTGCTTGCTTTTTTGCCATCTTTTTCTGCTTTTGTGTTTCCCCTTCTTTCCTTCCTCCCTTCCCTGAAGACATCGGACCTGCTTCGGGCCTTGATTCGGGAACATCAAGGGAAAACCCCCCGGAGTCTGCACCTGAGAGAAGCTTTGGCACCTCCCCAGCAGAGACTGCTCACCCTCTCTTGGACTGGTGAAAACATTTCTTGTCATCTCGGACTGTTTTCCTTGTGCTGGGGAGTGTTTTTTCATTGTTTCTCAATAAACAAGTTTTTTCCACCTTCTCCTCTGAGGAAATTCCTCCCGAACCCGGTGGTGGGGGAGGGAGTTGTGGAATTTTGTCCTAAACTAGGACAGGGGCCTTCCAGTGCTGTGGTGTCTCAGAAAGGAAGACTTGTGTTTGCCACAGCTACGCTGTCACACAGAGATGAATGTTGGAGCTGCCACTGCTCTGGTTTCACAGAGAGGGGCAAGTTGGGCCTTCCACTGCGATTGTGTCACAGAGGGGGCAAAGTTGTCACTGCCACTGCTAACGTGTCCCAAAGAGGGGAACACTGGGACTCCTCTGCTGTGGCTCACGGAGAGGAATGTTGGGGCAGCCTCTGCTTTGGTGTCAAAGAGAGGAGAATGTGTGCGCTGCCACTCCTGTTTTGTTATAGAGAGGGGAACACTGGGGTTGCCCCAGCTGTGGTGTCACAGACAGGGGAACGTTGGGGCGTCCACTGATGATGCGTCACAGAGAGGGGACTTTTGTGGCTTCCCCTGCTGTGGTTTCATAGAGGGAAAAGTTGGGGCTGCAGCTTCCGTGGTGTCACAGACAGGGGAATGTTTAGGGTGCCCCCGCTGTGGTGCCATAGAGTGTTGACTGTTGGGATGCCACCCTTGTGGTGTCACAGACAGTGGAATTCTATGGCTGCCTCTGCTGTGTTGTTACAGAAAGGGGAATGCTGGGGCTTCAACTGGGGTGGTATCATAGAGAGAAACAATTTTGTTTCCACAGCTGTGGGGTCACAGATATGGGAATGCTGCCAAACCTCCCCTGGTGCTCCTCCCACCCCTGTGCTGATCATCGGTGACACTGCCGGGCCTCCTGGGGACATTGTCACACTCTGGGGACTCCTGGGACTATAGGGGCCCTGGGACACTCCAGGGTCTTGTAGTATCCAGAGGCCCCTGTGGGACCATGGGCTTATCGATGAATTTATTCTGCTTTACTTTGAAACCATTTCCCCTTCTCCAGTTGCAACAGGTCCTACTAAAACATTTCTCCCCACGTATCCCCTGAGGTGCCTGGAAGTCCTGCAAGGTCACACTGGAGCCTCCCCATGGCCTTCTCTGCTCCAGGCTGAACAGCCCCAACTCTCCCAGACTGTTTTTGTGACAGAGATGCTTCAACACTTGGAGCATCTCCGTTTCCTCTGGAAATGCTCCATGAAGTCTGAGTCTTTCCTGTGCTGAGGACTGTGTTGTGAACTTTTCCACAGAAATACCATTCAATCAAAGAGGGAAAACACCTCTTTCTAAAAATGCTGGTAGCAAGTGAAGGGATGGTTTTTCACACCTCATACACAACCCTGAGGGAGGCAGGGACATTCCCATGATGTCCCTGAAGCTGCAAAGCCAATCTGGCCACACTGAGAGCCTCTGTGCATGTCCAGGTCATTCTTCCTGGGCTCTTGGCACATAGTCAGTGAATGCCAGGAGGGCGGGTGGGGGTGGCGACGCCGTTTTGGTGGTTCAGTGTGTCAGTAGGCCGAGTACAGGGCACAGCCTGCCCATCAGCTTGGCTGGAAGTGGTGTGGGCACAATGCAAAAGTAAATCAAGTTTGCAAAGAGTATTTTTCCCAGAAAACTTTCTTGTTTCAAGAGAGTAGAAGTAGCGTTCTTTCAGAAAATTAAAATAAAATAAAATGAAATGTAATTAAATGAAATAAAATGAAATGGAATGAAAAGAAATGAAATGAAAAGAAAAGAAATGAAATGGAATGAAAAAAAATCAAATCAAATCAAATCAAATCAAATCAAATCAAATCAAATCAAATCAAATACACCCCCCCAAAATATGTCTCGGTCTTGAAATGGGGTTCATCAGGTAGGAGGGACAGGCGGGAGGGAGCTGCTGGAGCCATCCGGCACTGAGGCGCTGCCGGGGCTATGGGGTTCCGGGACGGTAGGCGGATGCCAGGTCTACCCGGCTCCGAGGCCGGCGGCCGGCGGCGGCCGTGTCCGAAGACGTCGGCGTGGCGCGGCGAGCAGGTCTACCCCGGAGCCGGGAGGTGGCGGGCAGAGGCCAGGTGTACCCGGCTCCTGGGCTGGCTGCGCCCGGCTGCGGACAGGAGCATGTCGCTGCGGTGACGAGCGGCAGAGGAGCGAGCAGGTCTTCTCCGGAGTAGAGCAGCTCCGGGAAACCAGGTCTACCCGGCTCCGGTGGCGGCGGCGCCTGCCCGTCCCGGGCGCAGAGAGGGGCGTGTCGCTGCGGTGACGAGCGGCAGCGGGGCGAGCTGGTCTACCCAGGAGCGGGGCGGCCCCAGGTGGCCAGGTCTACCCGGCTCTGGGGGCGACAGCGCCTGCCGGCTTCCGCCGCAGACGTCGGCGTGGCGCTGCGGTGACGGGGCGAAGAGGTGTTATCCGCCCCCGCGGGATATGGGCCGATTTACGCTGGGGCTGGGGAGACCTGGTTTCCCCACGGCTCCTGGAAGTTCACCGAGGCTCGCTGGTTGTGTTTGCCTCCACTTCCATCATG
Source organism: Prinia subflava (assembly GCF_021018805.1). Lineage (NCBI taxonomy): Eukaryota > Metazoa > Chordata > Aves > Passeriformes > Cisticolidae > Prinia > Prinia subflava. The sequence goes on along the minus strand of NW_026961012.1, from coordinate 864,003 downwards.
GTACGAGGCGGCGTGCGCCGGTGCTCCAGCCCGCTCAAGCAGGAGTCGTTCTCTTGGAGGCTTCAGGGGCTTTGGACTCGTCTGTCCATTCTCTGGGGGCCACATTCCCTCAGCCTCACTCGCTCCCTTGCTGAGCCCTCCCGCCCATCCGGCATCATGTGCTGTGCGTTCTTTCTCCTCCTGCTCGGCCTCTCTGGGCGGGCCGGGGCCGACAGGGGGCCCCTCTTCCGCGCTCCAACTTTGCGCTCTCCTCCGCGCGGCTCCAAGGTCCGACACGCGGGGCGGGGTCTTGGCTCTGTGGGCGGTGGCGCTTGGGATACGCTTCCCTTGCCCGTGCGCGGCTGTGGTGGAAAGAGTGTCCGTGCAGAGCAGTTGTCTTCAGCCAGAGTTACTCCCTAGGCGGCAGCTTCTGGGTAGACCAGTTGGCCTCGGCCATACATAGTACCTGTTGGGCAGGTACCAGGACACTCCCCAGTGCCCTGCAGACAGAGCACCATACAGGGATGGTGCCCAGCTGCCCTGGGGAAACAGGGGCTGGCACAGCATCTGCTGGAGCACATTGGAGCAGAGAGCAGCCCCTCACTTCCTTGCTGCCAACCACCTTTCCCTGCGGCCTCTGTGCCACACTTGCTGGGGCCCTAGGCAAGAGCTGCCCTGCAGGCTTTGCTTGAAGGCACAAAAAGCCTGCAGGCATGGTGCCAGTGTGTCTCAAGAGCACGGCAGAGCCCCTGCTGCTGCTCTGGGTGTCTGCTTGTGGGGCTCCCCTGCAGCTTTCTAAGGTCCTCCTCAAAGTGCAAGCTGGCTTTTCTGTGACTGCTGACTCCACCATCACCCGGACCTGTAGGGACCCATTCCCCACAGCCCCTGAGCACGGCGTGAGGTGGTCTAGAAGAACCCCGGGCTCATGGCCAGTCCCCTCCTGGCCCCTGCCACATGGCTGAGCTGCCTGTCCTCAGCCATTCTGCCTTTCTGCCTGCCCCCCAGGCTGGTCAAAATGACGACAAAGGTGCAGCCTGTGGAGAGAACCAGATGCCAGTCCTGGGAAAGCTGCTGGCACATCTTTCCAAGTCATTCAAGGCAGAAAAGGCTGCTTCATGGCCCTGGATGGTCTCTGCACCCCCTTCACGTTCTTCTGTGAGCAGAAAGGTAAGAGAAGCTGTGCTGGGCTGCATCCCTGTACACGGCACATCCCCTGCTACATCTGCTCATCTCCGACCGACCCGAAAGCGGGCGCCCCCATGGTGGCCACCCCGCCACGGAATCTTCCAGTGGGAGGGCGAGGTGGGAGCAGGCAAGTCGCGCCAGGAGCCCGCGGCTTGCTGCCGAGTTCCGTCGCATGGACGTGCTTCTCCTCCCTGCTGTCCCCCCTATGTTTAGTGTTGGGGGGGAGAGAGGGGGGCTGTGTAGCGTCCCGAGGAGGGCGGGTGGGGGTGGCGACGCCGTTTTTGGTGGTTCAGAGTGTCAGCAGGCTGAGTACAGGGAACAGCTTGTTCATCAGCTCGGCTGGAAGTAGTCTGGGCTCAAATTGAAAATAAATAAATATTGCAAGGAGTATTTATCCCAGAAAACATTCTCGTTTCAATAGAGTAGAAATACCATTCTTCCAGGAAATAAAATAAAATAAAATAAAATAAAATAAAATAAAATAAAATAAAATAAAATAAAATAAAATAAAATAAAATAAATAAAATAAAATTCACCAACCCCCCCACTCCTCTACCCCCCACACAACTCCCCCTCCACTTCCCCCAAAATAGAAGGGGTGGGGGGTGAGTCGAAAATATGTCTCGGTCTTGAAACGGGGGTTCATCGGGTAGGTGGGACGGGGCTGCTGGAGCCATTTGGCACTGAGGCGCTACAGGGGCTGTGGGGTTCCGGGATGGTAGTTGGATGCCAGGTGTACCCGCGTCCGGGGCCGGCGACCGGCGGCGGCCGTGCCCGGAGCCGTCGACGTGGCGCAGCGGTGGCGGGCAGAAGCGCGGCGAGCAGGTCTACCTTGTATCCGGGAGGTGGCGGGTGGCCAGGTCTACCCGTCTCCGGTGGCAGCGGCGCCTGTCCGCCACGGGCGCAGACAGGGGCGTGGAACTGCGGTGACGAGCGGCAGCGGGGCGAGCTGGTCTACGCCGGAGCAGGGCGGCCCCAGGTGGCCAGGTCTACCCGGCTCCGGAGCCAGCCGCGCCCGCCGGCCTCCGCCGCAGACATCGGCGTGGCGCTGCGGTGACGGGCGGTGACGGGGCGAACAGGTGTTATCCACCCCCGCGGGACTTGGGCTGGTTTGCGCTGGGGCAGGGTAGACCTGGTTTCCCCACGGCTCATGGACGTTCCCCAAGGCTCGCTGGTTGTGGCTGCCTCCAGTTCCACCATGGTAGGAGGCGGCGTGCGCCGGTGCGCCAGCCCAGGCAAGTCCGAGTCGTTCTCTTGGGGGCGTCGCCGGCTGTGGACTCGTCTGTCCGTATAATGCAGCCACATCCCCGCAGGCTCACTCGCTGCCTCGCTGAGCCGTGCCGCCCCTCCGGCGTGCATGCATGTGCTGTGCGTTCTTTCTCCTCCTGCTCGGCCTCTCTGGGTGGGCCAGGGCCGACAGGGGACCCCGGAGCCGCGCTCCACCCGGGCCCGACATGCGGGGCGGGGTCTTGACTCTGTGGCCGGCTGCGCTTGGGATACGCTTCCCTTGCCCGTGTGCGGTTGTGGTGGAAAGAGTGTCCGTGCAGAGCAGTTGTCTTCAGCCACAGTTACTCCCTCGGCGGCAGCTTCTGGGTACACGAGTTGTCCCGGGCCGGACTCAGTACCTGCTTGGATTAGGCTGGGTAGATCAGTTCACCTTCGGACCTGGTCAGCAAAGGCGGGGTAGACCAGTTGTCCCTGGCTGGACTCAGTAGCTGCTGGGCACCTTCTGGGTAGACCAGCTGTCCCTGGCCGGACATAGTACCTTTGAGGCAGGAACCAGGACAGTCCCCACTGCTTTCACATAGAGGGACATGCAGGGATGTTCCCCAGCTGCCCTGGGGATGCAGGGGTTAGCCCAACCTCTGCTGGAGCACATTGCAGCACACAGCAGACCCTCACTTCCTTGCTGCCTACCACCTTTTCCTGGGGCCTTTGGACCATGCTTGCCAGGGCCACAGGCAAGAGCAGGAGCTGCAGGCTTTGCTTGAAGGCACAGAAAGCCTGCAGGCATGGTGCCAGTGTGTCTCAAGAGCACAGCTGAGCCCCTGCTGCTGCTGCTCTGGGTGTCTGCTGGTGGGGCTCCCCTGCAGCTTCTCTCTTCCCACCTTCTCTTGCACTACTTGTTCTTTGACACAGTTGCAGTGCAGGAGAGGGTCATGGGCAGGCTTGGGCTGTTGAGCCGTTTGCTACAGACCCTTGCAGTGCGCAGCTGAGGACCCACCGCCCTGCAGCCAGGCCATCCTTGTGCTCTGCTACAGCCACAGCTCTGAGGTGGCTGCAAGGCCTCAGGTGCCAACCCTCAGCCCTTCTTCTCTTCTGCCTGCTTCCTCCAGGCCGGTCAAAATGAGAACAGAATTGCTGACAGCAGACAGATGTGGATGCCAGTCTTGGGGAAGCTGCTGGGCCATCTGTTTTTCAAGTTGTTCAGGAAAGAAGAAATGAGCTTGATGGTGCTGTGCCACCACTGTTGCATGGCTGTGGTTCATGTCCCACCACTCGCTTTTCCATGGTTACTCCACTGCTGCTCAAAACTTGTGGTGTGCTGTTCCAGCACAGTTCCTCTGCTCCCGCCCCACTCTTCCAGCACTCCTCCAGTGCTGCTCCAACACTGCTCATCTACCACTGTTCCACTGCTCCTTCTCTGTCTCTTCTTGTTCCATGCCTGCTATTTCTTTTCTACTGCTGCTGCCGAAGCTGCCATATTACAGAGAGAAGGAAGTTTGGGCTGCAACTGCAGTGGTGTGAGAGAGAACAGGACATTGGGACTGCCACAGCTGTTGTGTCACAGAGTTGAGAATGTTTGGGCTGCCACACCTCTTTTGTCATAGTGATGGAGATCTTAGAGCTGCCACCGCTGAAGTGTCACAGGCATTGGAACAGTGGGGTTGCCACTGCTGTGGTGTCACATGGAGGGGGACTTCAGGGTGCCACCGCTGCAGTGTCACAGAGAGGGGATTGCTGAGGCTGCTACCTCTGTGGTGTCACAGACAGGGGAATATTGAGGATGCCACTGGTGTTGTGTCACAGAGAGGACAACGTTTCATATGCCACCCCTGTGGTTTCCTAGAGAGGAAATCACTGGGGCTGCAAAAGCTGTGATGTCTTGGAGAGGGTAATGTTGTTGCTGCCACCCCTGTGGTGTCATGGAGAGTAGGACGTTGGGGCTTCCACTGCTTTGGTGTCACACAGAGTGGGACTTGGTTCTGTAACAACTGTGCTGACACTGACTTTGGGGCTGCCACTGCTCCTGTGTCACAGAGAGGGGAACACTGGTGTTGCCCTCGCTGTGGTGTCACAGACAGGGGGATTTGGGTCTGCCACGGTTGTGATGTCAGAGACAGGGGAACATTTGCTCTGTAACCACTGTGGTGGCCCAGATGGGAACGTTTGGGCTGCCACCGCTGATGTTTCACAGAGAGGGGAATGTTGGGGCTTCCTCTGCTGGGCTTTCATAGAGAGGGAAACCTTGGGGCTGCCACTGCTGTGGTGTCAGAGACAGTGCAATGCTGGGGCTGCCACCACTGTGGTGCCACAGAGCGTAGAATGTTGGGACTGCCACCCTTGTGTTGTCACACACAGGGGAACATTGTGGCTGCCTTGGCAGTAGTGTCACAGAGAAGGGCAGATGGTATCATGGTATGGCCACTGCTGCAGTTTCCCAGAAAGGGGAATGTTGTGGCTGCCTCTGCTGTGTTGTCACAGAAAGGGGAATGCTGGGGCTTCAGCTGCTGTGGTACCATAGTGAGGAACATTTTTGTTTCCACACCTGTGGGGTCAGAGTCATGCTCTCAAACCTCCCCTTGTGCTACTCCCACTCCTGCTTCTCATCTGTGACACAGCACAGCCTCTTGAGGAAACTGTCACACTCTGGGTACTGCTGGGGACATTGTCACACTCTGGGGACTCGTGGGACACTCCAGGGTCGTTTCGAATCCAGAGGCCTCTTTGGGGCCATTGGCCCTCCTGGAACCAAGAGGAGACGGTGAAACTGTGGGGCTTCATGGATCCATCCATTGTGATTCCTCAGGGTCTCCTGGTTGCCAGGCATCGATGTGACACTGCAGGACTTAATGGAACCAAGGGGACACTGTGACACTGTGGAGCTGATGGAACTGAGGGCATGCTCTGACACTCTGGTGCCCAAAGATGCTCAGGAGCCATTGGGACACTGTGGCTTGTGGGAACAAGGGGACCCTGTGACACTGTGGGGTCTGATGGAATCCAGAGCTCCTTGTGACACAGCCAGGCCAGCTGCAACCAAGGATCCTTTGGGATACCTCAGGGCCTTGTAGGGTCCAGGGATCCGGGAGACATTGTGGGGCCTCATGGAACCAAAGGGAACCTGGGCTACTCCAGGCCCCCAGGGAACCAAGGGGTCTCAGAGACACTGTGCATCCTCCTGGTTCTCAGTCTCTTCTGACACTTGTGTCCATCTGCAGAGAGGCAAAACTGGGCAGCCTGAGCCTGTTGATGCAGAATATTCCCATGTCTATGGCAGGACATTCCTGTCAAAGGTGGTGCTGTTTGTTTTCTTGTTTCTCTTGGTGTGTTTTATCTTACAAGAGACACCAACCCCTCTGGTAGCTGACAGTACAGTGCCTCCTGTGGGGTGGGAGCAGAGACATCTTTCTCTCCATTATATTTCTCAGAGCCCATCCATCAGGGCCAGGAATATTTCCAGGAAGGGGACATTCATTATGAAATAAACAGGGCAGGACATCAAAGCCTTTTTGCACCTTTAATAAAACTTCAGCTCTGGGGTGGGGGCTCTGGGGCCACGTACACCGCCACTGCTTCCACAAGGTTTCCAAGAAGGAGATGTCTCTGTCCTGTCAATCGTCCCCTGGGCAGGCCTGGGGCATCCATCGTCACGTGAATACCATGGAAGACCTAATGTGACTTGTTTTGTGCAGGGGTGTCACCTGCTTCAAGTGCTTTTGAAGTGATGGCAAGGTCCGCAGAAGCTCCAGCGCTGGGTTTCAGGAACATTTCTATCTCTTGTCTGCCATGTCTTGCTGACCACAGAGTTCTACTTTATTCACGTTATTTGGATTTAGGAGGTCTTCTTATACCCCATACTCCTCTGTGTTTCATTTACATATAGGTTTATTCAGGCACCATACTGGGGAGTGGCAGCAGTGTTGACATAACTGGGAGGGGTTACAGTGACTGGGAAGGGTTACAACCCTAAGGTATGGGATGGCATGAATGCTACAAACCTTCCGGTATATAAAACTCTTAACACAGGTTACACATGAACTGGTTAAACTTTATATTGTAACTTTCCTGTACAACACATTGGTCTCTCAGAAACCTGTACTAGTGTTTCATCACTCTCAACATCCAAAATGTCTTCCTTTTGTCCAGTCTGAACTTATCCTGTTTTAGTTGAAAACCATTTCCCCTTCTCCAGTTGCAACAGGTCCTACTAAAACATTTCTCCTCACGTTTCCCGTGAGGTGCCTTGAAGTCCTGCAAGGTGACACTGGAGTCTCCCCATGGCCTTTTCTGCTCCAGGCTGAACAGCCCCAACTCTCTCAGCCTGTCTTTGTCACAGAGGTGCTCTAACACTTGGAGCTTCTCAGCCTCCTCTGGAAATCCTCCATGAAGTCTGAGTCTTTCCTGTGCTGAGGACTGTGTTGCAAATTTTTTACACAGAAGTAACACTCAATCAAAGAGACGAAATACCTAATTCCTGAAATGCTGGTAGCATTTTCTGCATAGCTCAAAGGCAGGCAGGGATATTCGCATGATATCTCTGAAGATGCAAGGCCAATCTGGCCACACTGAGAGCCTCTGTGCATGTCCAGCTCGTTCTTCCTGGGCTCTTGGCACATGGGCAGTCACTGTCCAGTGCCATCCCTGTGACTGGCAGTGATCTCCAAGGAAGCCTGGACCTCTCTCAGCCTTTGTTCTGCAATTAGGACCCTGCAGACACATGCTCAATTCCATTCTATGACAACGTCAGCACACCAGTGATGTCACAGTATTTGTCCATTTGGTCAAGAATCCTCAACCATGGGGACACTGTAGCCTCTCATCAATGGGGCACTCCACAGGAAAATCTTCCTGGGTCCTGTAGTTCCTTGGACGAGTTCCAGAGCAAACAGTCCAGGCAGTCACCTGAAACACTTTCCCAGCTGGCCCACAACACATCTGTGATGGATCTGCAGTGTCCCTGTGGAGAGAGAGAAGCAGAAGCCTTCACTAATGTCATGCAATGTCAAACCATAATCAAAGTCATGGAGAGCTCTTGTGAACCACTTCTCAGTGCATTCTCATTTCTTGGATGCCCCAGAATGCTCAATATCTTCCTGGTGCCTCTGGCCCTGAGGAAACAGGGCTTATCAGAGATGGTGTCAGGGGACTGACATCCATCCTCCTGACTGGGCACCTCTGCCCAGTTATGTTTGAGGGGCTGCCTGGGGACAAACACCCACTCAGCCAAATCCGTGGTGTCTCCTGGCATCATTCCTGGATTCACCCACCACTCCCAAACCCTCTCTCAGTCTTGTTGTTTTCCCCTCATCCATTCTGTCCATTCCAAGCTCCTCTGTTGCACTCCCATGTCCCTACACTGCAATTCCTTTCTTCTCTCCTTGCATCCCCCAGGCGCCCCTTCCACATCCCCAGTCCCTCTGCCTCTGCAGTTCACTCCAGCTCAGTGTCTTTGGGTCCCCCCTGCCTCACCATTGCCTGCCCCACCCTCATCTCCTTTGGTCCCTGCACCCTTGGTGCCCCACAGCCCCATGTTCCAATCCAGAACCACGGTTTGCTCTTCTTTCCCAGACACTCCTGCAAGGAACTGAAAATGATCTCTGGGAGATGAGTGAGGGGTGAGATTGGAGGGCATCCAGTCTGGGAATCAGGGCACAGTTTAGTCCCCTCCATCCTTGCTGGCACTGGGTGCATCCCAGTGACCAGCCAGGTCTCCTGGTCTTTACAGGTGGATTTAGACAATGTTGAGATCCTAAAGATGCCACTGGTGGGTACCACGAGTTCTGTCATTGTCAGACCCTCCCCTTGCATGGCCTCCACACTCCAGGCCATCCCAGTTTGTCCCAGCACAGCCAAGTGTACCCCAACTGACCCTACCCACCTAACACCCCTGACCCTTGGAGTTTTGTCAAAGAACTCCCAGTGACCAGGACCCCTGTTGCACTCCCAACCCTGTCACCCCAGGACCCCCTGCATGCCCCAGGACACAGTCCCTGCCCAAGCTGTGCCTCTTGGTCCTGACCCCAGTGCTTCTGGCCAGGAGCACAGCAGCTGCTGCACCTCATTGTTGGCCACAGGTCCCTTCCCCACGGGTGCCCTCCCTTTCCCCTTTCTTCCCAGTGCAGCCCAGTGCCCCCCACTGTGTCTCCAATGAGTCCTTTTTGTCCCCAGCTCTAGAAGCTTCTCAGTGAGGGCAGAGTTGGTGACAAAGTATCTCTATAAGCAAAGCCACTGTAGTAGCCCATGGTTTATTGTGAGGGCCCTGCTTGTAGCTGCTAGGCACAGCTAGAGCAGGCCAGGCGAGCCGGAAAAGAGGGGAAAAGAGGGGGAAGAGACAGGGAAAAGAGGGAGGGAAAAGAGGGAGGGAAAATAGGGGGAAAAGAGCAGGGAAAGAAGGGGAGGTTCTGAATACCATACAATAAATGTCTTTCCAAGTTGAATAGTCTGTGTTGGACCAACCAATCTAATACAAGATACCAATCTCACAACATTTACATACAGCCAATAGAACTGTCCCATTACCTTTGGCAAGCACAAGGGTATTGTTTAATCAAGGGAGATGGCCCTCAGCTAGGCACACCATTGTTCACTAGCTGATGGCCCTGTACCCCACACCCTAAATCTCAAAGCTTGCATTCATTTCTATCTGGCCTGTTGATCTCATACTCCTAGAATCTAAACCATCATATTTACAAGGTCTTTCTACTTCATCCTTCCCAACAGCCAGCCCCCTGCGGCTGAAAAGCTGCTGGGTGCTTTGCTGCAGAAGTGCCTGGCTCTTGCTCTCCATGGCTCGGTCAGCAGTGCCCACAGAGAGAGGAGTGGGGACAAGGCCCCTCTCCTGTCCCGTTGGGTCCTGGTGGGTCACGTTCTGGGCTCTGTGTTTTAGGATTGTAGCAGTTGGTGACATCCATGTCCAGTGCGCTCCACAGGCATCAGGAGATGATCATCCGTGAATGAGTCCCCTGTTTTCCCTTGAGCCCAGGGACATTTCTCTTGAATGATCAATAAACCCATTCAGCAAACCTAGAGCTGTGTTGGTGAGTGTGTCCACGTGTCTGCATTTCTACTGCCCTGATATTCTGCTGGCCAGGTGTCCTGGTTTGAAAGACAGGTGTGTGCTTGTGAGGGTGATTCATTAAAATATGAATATCGATCTAATATCAATATCCAACTGTGACGGACAAAGAACTCTCTAACAGTTAGAGTTATAAAGTGCATATTTATTGTGACACCGAGCAGCCCATGGGATAGCTCCCTCATTCTCACTATAAAGATCACAGGCAATTGCAAAGGCTTTTCCTTACAAAAATGTTAAATACACAAAATACAAATGCATATTCATACCCCTGTCCCGGCAGACCTAGTGCCTGGTGGGAAACTGCTGGGTAGAGCTGTGTTCTGCTGCCACGCTTGGTATGCCATCAGCAACTGCTGGGGAGACCCATTGGCCCCGACTGGACTCAGTACCTTGTGGGTGAGTGCTGCTAGACCTGTTCTCCCTGGCTCGACCTAAGACGTGGTTGGCAATGGCAGGGAAGACCCGCTGTCCCCAGCCGCACTTTGTAGCCAGTGAGCAACAGCTGGGTAGCCCTGTTCTCCCTAGCCAGATCTCATGACTGGTGGGCAGTTGCTGGGTAGACACCTTTTCCCTGGCCACACTCAGTATCTCGTCAGTAACTACAGGGTAGAGCAGTTGTACCCAGCCAGACTTAGTGCCTTGTGAGCAATTTCTGGGAAGAGCAGTTCCCCTGGCCTGACCTAATACCTTTTGAGTGACTGCTGAGAAAACCTGTTCTTCCTCGGTGGACATAGTGCCTGGTAGGCAATGGCTGAGCTAGACCTGTTTTCCCCGGCAAGACTTTAGTGCCTGGTGGACCAATGCTGGGTAGGCCAGTTCTCCACTGCCAGACTTCACACCTAAAGGCCACTTGCAGGGTAGACCAGTTCTTCCCAGCTGGACTTAGTACCTAATGGACAACTGCTAGGTACACCCCTTGTCCGCTGTCAGACAGGTACCTGGTGGGCAAATGGTGGGTAGAGCTGTTCTCCCTAGCTGGACTTCAAGACTGGTGGGCATTTGCTGGGAAGACCTGTTGTCCCTGGCTGGACTTAGTACTTGGTTGGGACCTGCTGGGTAGGCCCGTTGTTTCTGGCTGGCCTCGGTACCTGGCTGCCGAGCCCTGGGTAGCCTGGCTCTCCCTGACCGGAGGTGCAGCCCCGTGGCCCCGTGCAGGCCGGTGAGCACGTGATGGGCGGGCTGCCCGCACGTCCCGCCGGCCGGCATGTCCACGTGGCTGCAAGTGCACCGGCTCGCACCTGCTCTTTCACCCCGAGCGCCGTGCGGTCAGAGGCGGCCGACTTGCGGTCCCACGCGCTGCGCTGTTCCTGCCGCCTCCGTGTGCTGGCAGCCGCTGGCGAGCCCTGCCGCACACTTCCCCAGCCCTCTCTGGCCACGTCCTACCGCCACCCCCAACCGCTGCCCCGATCGTTCCCTGAGAAGGAAGGAGGGAGCCTTTAGGAGCCGGCGGTGTGCCCGCCACATCTGTGCCCAAACAGACGGCGGCCGGGTAGCCGGCCTTCATTTCTGCATCACTTGGTCCCTTTAGCCCCTCGCCGCGCTGCCATCGTGTGTCAGGCTTGACCAGGGCTGGGGGTGAGCGGGAAGAAATGACGTCATACAGAAAGGCGGAAAGAGAGCAGAACAGAAAGATTCTTCAAAAAGGAAAGTGCTAAGCATCCCGCCACCACCTGCAGCCCCCCGCCAGCCGGGCCTCTGCAGCAGGCTCCTGACCTGCCTCCACCGCTGCTGTGTGAACTGGTCGATGGAGGCCTAGGCCGGGACGGGAAAAATCTGACAGCACTGCCAGGGAAGCTGATGATGGAGGGCGGGGCACCCCAAACTGTTGAGGGGCGGCAGAAGTCTGAAGACAGTGCCAGGGAGGCTGAAGACACAATTGCAGTGGAAGGCCCAACTTTCCCCTCTCTGTGAAACCACAGCAGTAGCAGCTCCAACATTCCCCTCCGTGTGATGGCGAAGCTGTGGTGAACACAAGTCTCCCTTTCTGAGACACCACAGTGCCTGAAGCCCCCAAACACCCTTGTTGTGATATCGCAGCTGTGGCAGCCCCAATGTTTCTCCTCTCTCCGAAACCACGGGAGTGGCAAATGCAACATTGCCCTGTCTGGGACACACCACCAGTGGCATCCACAACATTCCCCTGTCTGTGACACCACAGAGGTAGCAGCACCAACATTCCGCTCTCTGTGACACTGCAGATGTGGCAGCCTGAACTCCCCCACCGTGGGACACCACAGTAGTGGCAACTTCAGTGCTCCAATGTCTGTGCATCCACAGCGGTGGCAGCTCCAAGATCTCCATCTCTGTGACAAAAGAGGTGTGACAGCTCAAACATTCCCCTCTCTATGATACTGCAGCAGTGGCAGCCCCAGCGTTAGCTCGATGGGGGCTTAGGCAGGGGCAGGAGACTTCTGACGGCGGCTCCAGGGAGGCTGATGGTGGAGGGCGGGGTGCCCCCAACCATCGATTTGGGGCTGCGAACAACAGGGCAGGGGCAGGGACGGAGAGAGAGGGCATGCGAGATTATGCGCGTGCGTGCATATGTGTGTGTGTGTGTTTGTGTGTGTGTGTGTTGGCGCAGGTGTGAGTGGATGTGTGCGTGTGTCGGTCTGAAAGTGTGGCATTGGGGTGCGAGTGTGGGGAGTGGGGGCGTGTGTCACTTTGTCCCTGTGAACGCGGGCCGACAGCCAGCAGCTTCGTGCCGGCCCCGGGCACCTCGGCGCCGATCCCCCGCGGCCCTGCAGACCCGCGCCGAGGGCCGAAGACCTCTGCGGACCGTGAAAGAACCGACCCGAAAGCGGGCGCCCGCCTGATGGCCCCCCCCGCCACGGACTCTGCCCATGGGGGACGAGGTGGAAGCAGGCAAGTCGTGCCAGGAGCCCGCGGCTTGCTGCCGAGTTCCATCGCATGGACGTGCTTCTCCTCCCCGCTGTCCCCCCCCTCCGTTTGGGGTTGGGGGGGGGGAGAGAGGGGGGCTGTGTAGTGTCCCGAGGAGGGCGGGTGGGGGGTGGCGACGCCGTTTTGGTGGTTCAGTGTGTCAGCAGGCCGAGTACAGGGCACAGCCTGCCCATCAGCTCGGCTGGAAGTGGTCTGGATGCAAAGTGAAAATAAACAAAGTTTGTAAAGAGTATTTTTCCCAGAAAACATTCTTGTTTCAAGAGAGTAGAAGTACCATTGTTTCAGGATATACAAAGAAAAGAAAAGAAAAGAAAAGAAAAGAAAAGAAAAGAAAAGAAAAGAAAAGAAAAGAAAAGAAAAGAAAAGAAAAGAAAAGAAAAGAAAAGAAAAGAAAAGAAAAGAAAAGAAAAGAAAAGAAAAGAAAAGAAAAGAAAAGAAAAGAAAAGAAAAGAAAAGAAAAGAAAAGAAAAGAAAAGAAAAAAAGAAATTCCCGAACCCCCCCCCCCACTCCTCCACCCAACACACAACTCCCCCCCCACTCCCACCAAAAAAGAAGAAAAGAAGCAAATGGCGGGGGGGGGAGGGGGTGTTGAGTGGAAAATATGTGTCGGTCTTGAAATGGGCTTCATCGGGTAGGTGGGACGGGGCTGCTGGAGCCTTTGGGCACTGAGGCGCTACCGGGGCTGTGGGGTTCCGGGATGGTAGGCGGATGCCAGTTGTACCCGGGTCCGGGGCCGGCGGCCGACGGCCGTGCCCGGAGCCGTCGGCGTGGTGCGGCGGTGGCGGGCGGCAGCGCGGCGAGCTGGTCTACCCCGGAGGCGGGAGGTGGCGGGCGGCCTGGTCTACCCGGCTCCAGGGCCAGCTGCGCCTGCCCACCCCAGCCGCGGACAGGGGCGTGGCGCTGCAGTGTTGAGCGGCAGCGGGGCGAGCTGGTCTAGCCCGGAGCGGGGCGGCCCCAGGTTTCCAGGTCTACCCGGCTCCGAGGGCTGCGGCGCCGCCTGCAGACCTCCGGCGCAGACGTCGGCGTGGCGCTGCGGTGACGGGCGGTGACGGGGCGAACAGGTGTTATCCGCCCCCACGGGACCTAGGCTGGTTTCCGCTGGGGCTGGGTAGACCAGGTTTCCCCACGGCTCCTGGACGTTCCCCAAGGCTCGCTGTTTGTGGCTGCCTCCAGTTCCATCATGGGAGGAGGCGGCGTGCGCCGGTGCTCCAGCCCGGTCAAGTCCGAGTCGTTCTCTTGAGGGCGTCGGCGGCTTTGGACTCGTCTGTCCGTATAATGCGGCCACGTCCCGGCAGGCTCCCTCTCTCGCCCGGTGGGCCGGTCCGCCTCTCGGGCGTGCGGTTGCTTCCTCCTTCCTCCTTCTCCTCCTCCTCTCTGGGCGGGTCGTGGGCGACAGGGGGCCCCGGTGCCGCTGTCCGCCTTTGCGCTCTCCTCCGACACACGGGCTCCGGGGCCGGGCAAGCCGGCCAAGGGCCGCCTGCCGCCAGCCGAAAGCGCTGCGGGCACCCAGCGAGAGAGGCCCCGCCAGGCCGCACGGCCTCCGCTTCCCTCCGCGCGGGGCCCGGGCCCGACACGCGGGGCGGGGGCTTGGCTCTGCGGGCGGCGGCGCTGGGGATGGGCTTCCCTTGCCCGTGCGCCGCTGGGCTGGAAAGGGTGTCCGTGCGCTGCTGTCTCCGGCCGTGGAGGTAGACCAGGACCCCAGAGCCGGGCAGGGACAGAGCCACAGCCGGCAGGAACAGTCACCCGCACATCCTGCCCCTTGCACTGCAGCCGCCGTTGTCGTGCTGGGCGCTTCAGGTACACACACGGCCTTGCCTGCTGTCCCGTGCCCTGCCCTGCCTTCCTGTCGCCTGCTGCCTCCACTCGGTCCCCCTCGTCTGGACTTGGTCCCCTGCCGGGGCAAGTGCAGGTAGACCAGTTGTCTTCAGCCAGTTCCTGCCTGGGGAGCAGCCTCTGGGTAGACCAGTTGTCCCGGGACGAACTTTGGACCTGGAGGGCCCAAACCAGGACACTCCGCAGTGCCCTGCAGACAGAGCGCCATGCAGCGAGGGTGCCCAGCTGCCCTGGGGAAGCAGGGGCTGGCCCAGCCTCTGCTTGTTAGAAATGAGACGCTTGACACGGCCAATATATCAAGCAGAAAATCAATTTAATAATTAATTAGTTAACATGGGAAAGTGTGAGCAAAGACAGCATGCTGGGTACAGTGGGAGGATTTTCCCCTCCGACTGCCCATCAATTGCTGGACTTGCTGGGATTTTATTGGCTATATTCATACATATTCATAAGCTTTCTCTGCAGTTTCCATTTCTAGTTTTAACGCCACAATTTAATACTTAACACTCATAAATTCATATTTTGTCCTGTACAATTCTATAGGCTATTGTGATCTATTTTGATATTTCAATATTCCAGGATGGACTTCCAGGATATGTTTTCTAAGTGGCGGGGTCCAGCTGTTAGATGTGGGGTCCAACTTCTATTTACTAGGTCTATCACTTTTTATAGTCATGTGTAGTTTTCTTTTTTTAGGAGCTATAAATCAGCGAGCTGAAGTCTTTCTTTTGTGTCCAGGAGGTTTTCTCACCTTCTGTGAAAGGCCTGGGCCTCCTTCTTACTTCCTTCTTTTGTCTAAAAGGCTTTTTACATTCTAAAACTACAGGTAAAATTCTTTAATACAAAGCAAGCTTCTAAAGTTATAATTAAAAGACACTTATTACAGAATAGCTTGAGATTTATAATAGGTAATTGCAAGCAAAAGATTTAATCAAAAACTTCTTTCTATGCTTTCTTTGGTTGTTTATTAGAACTCATCTTTATAACTGTCCCATGGCCGTGTTCTACAATTACAATTACACAGATTTTCTTCATTTCCCTGACATGAAACATAACTTTGTATTTTGCAGTCCCCACTCCGCTTGTATCAATTTTTATTTATCTTGCTTATTCATGTCTGGGCTTCGAATCTGGCTAAAACTTCAGAAACTTTTCCTTCTTTGTCCTTTTTCTTCGATTTCATTATTTTGGATATTTTAGATATTTTCCTAATTCCCCGGTAGCTAGTTCAAGGTCTGCTGGCATCACAGCGACCTGCATACTTTGAATCACAGAGTGGATAAGCCAAACAAAGCATGGAATTCAGCAAGGTAAAAACAACAATCCAGTCAATGAACACCATATTAGAAATACTATTTTCTTTCACTAAGCCCCTCTTCCAAACAACTGGTCTCACCATGGAGCTTGAAGGATAGAATTCTATTGTTTAACAGGCATTTGTTTGTTACTGAAATATCTCTCAGGGTTTTTTTGTGGCTACCACTGATTTTAGAGAAATTTGTGGTCTACATTTTCCTGCAAGGGGTTTCCCCTACCTTTGTCTCAAAAGCTTTCCCTTTCTTGGCTATGCATTCTTGGCCTATCACTACATTTGTCAATACCCATCTTTCTGGCTGTTTTTCAGGTTTTGTAATTCCTGTTCAGTTCCACTTTCAAATTTGTGCTACTTCTAACCCTTCTCCTCTCTAAGGCCATTGCTCTGTCATTTGGGTCCCACCACAAATTCAGCACTTGGAAACATTTAATTCTATTTCAATTTGTTGCATTAAACTGATAAACAAATTGTGTCTAAAAGTGGAAAGGTCTAACTCTGGCAGCTCTTTCCTTAATTTCTTATACAAATTTGGGGAAGCAACTTTAGATTCAGAGTGGGTTTTCAACCCTTCTACTGCTTTCTGCACTAAATTCTCCTCATATTGGTCTTGAACTCCTCCCCCACCAGTGTATTTCCACATACCTGCTTTGGTTAAACATATATATTCTCCTCTTGGACATGTCTGGTAATTACGGCCAGCTTCTCCTCTTGCTTCTAAATTCCTTGCCATCTAAAACTCCCTTGCTCTTCACAAACACTTAACTGACTTTCATCATAACCACCTTTGTTTCTCTGGGTGTGACCAACAAAGGATACCATTGTAACTCCTCTCCATTTCACCCACTGGTGACACGGGTGACAATTGTCAATTGCCACGGCAGTGCTTACGCACATGATCAGGTGTATGATGAGAGGTCCAGTATGACGTGCCTTTCCACCCCTCCAACCTATTGGGTTGCTGCCAACAGTTGGGATTTTCATCTTCTTGGTGGCAAAGGCAGAGGTCAATCTGGTCTTGCCCTCTATTTATTCTTACTTGAGAATTGTTGCCAGGCCCACTGAAGTTTAGCTCTGTGCCACTCCTTTACTTCAATTCAGTATCTGTCTGATATCTAATTGTTGTAATCACACTCAATTCTTTCCAATTTTGCTTTTGCTTCTTCCTGCACATCAATCCCAGCCCGTGTACTGAGCAGCCAGGTCCTCCACCAATCTTTATCACTTACTTTGATGTATCTTTTCTCTACTGCAGCCCTTCGTGTTCTACTTGTCTCTTTCTCTTCTCTACAACTCCAGCAAAGGGTACTAGGGATCCTTGCTCCCACCAAGTTTGTATACCACAATTTCTGACACTTAGTGCACCTGAAACAACCCCAGGGAAAACATTTACAGTTTTGGGTAGGACATTTCACTTTTCTTGGAAGGTTTTGATTCTGAAGCCTCAGGTACAAGAGTTTCTAAAACATGCATCAATCTTTTTTAAGTCTTATTTTCAGTTCTTTAGGAGCAGAAGTGATTTTCCACTGAGGCTCGGCCGGTGCCTCTGTCAGGGGTCCCACTGGTCCTTTAATCGTGATTTGTGGGTCCAGCTTTTCTCTGCAGTCTGGATGGCTGTATCAGTGCTTAAGGGGTTAAATATGGGCCTTCCCTTTTCGGAGATAAGCTCTCTTCTTTGCAGCTTTTAACCAGCACTCAATCACCTGGTTTTATTTTATGTATGCTAAATCCTAGAGGGGTAGATGGAGCCAATATTCCTTTTTCTCTCAACTCTAATGCATGTTGTCTAATTGTTTGGATATATTTCTAAATAGTGATATCTTTAACTATTACTGATGTTTGGGGTATCTCCTGGGAATATGGCATTCCATAAAGCATTTCCTATGCTGATAGCCCAGTATCTGCATTAGGAAGTGTTCTTATATTAAGCAATGCTAAAGGTGAACATTTTATCCAGGACATTCTGGTTTCAATCATTAATTTGGTTAAATGCTGTTTTATAGTTTGGTCCTTCTTTTCTACCCTCCCAGAGCTCTGAGGGAGCCAAGGGGGTCTGGTATTCTCAGGAAATACCTATGGCTTGTGTTACCTGTTTGATGACACTAGAGGTAACATGGGAGCTTTGATCAGAATCAATGGCTCGAATAACCCCAAATCGGGGAATAATTTGTTCTAATAGTATTTTAGTTACAAATTTACAGCTGGGTAAGCTTCTACCCAGTGAGTTAGTTGATCTCCTACTACTAACAGATACTTCCACTTACTGACTTTTGGAAGCTCAGTATAATCCACCTGAACTCTTTCAAAAGGTTCATAGGCTATTTTCTTACCCCCCCTGTTGTGGGTTGCCTCATTACCTTTTGGTTGACTTTCTGACAAGTAACACACCCCCATGTTACTTGCTTTGCTATTTCAAAAAATCCTAATACACCCATAATACTTAAAAAAAATGATCACACAAGGTTCTGGTTCTTCAATGAGGATGCTGATGTAATCGGCTCAAAATCTTTTGTGCATAGGCTTTGGGCAAAATTTCCCACTTATCTAAGAGTACTCATTTCCTTTGTTCTTTCTTAGTATCTAATTTCTTTATAGCTTCTTGGGAGCTATACAATTTTTTGGAGTTGTCTTTGAACTTTTGTTATAATATTCAACTGAATTGTTTCCTTCAATTCAAAAGCCGCCTCGTTTTGCAGCTTGGTCAGCTATGTTATTTCTTCTTGCTAAATAGCTTGTGCTTCTTTGGTGACCTTTTACATGTGTAAAGGCTATTTTTTTTTCTGCTCCTTCTAATGATTCAAGCACTTTAAGTATTAATTCTTGATAGATTAACCATTTTCCTTGGGTATTGATCCAAATTCTCTCTTTCCAAATCTTCCTAAAGTATGTACAATTCTAGAAGTATACTTTGTATAAATAGCCTCCACTTTGTCTTTTAACAGTTCTAAACCTGGTATAACACATAAAACTCCCAGGCTTGTGCAGACCAGCTGGAACTTCACCTTTTCTTTTCTACTATTGACATGTTTCCTCCCTTTACAATTGCATATCCTGACCTCTGCTTCCTTTCTAATACTTTGGATGAGCTATTGATGAAATATTTCTCCTCTTCAGATAATTTTATGTTTTTATTTCAGTTAAATCTGTTAGTGTCTGAATTACTTGAGTTTGTAATTCAATTAACTCTACACAGTCATGAATCAGTTCTCCAGTAAACTTCTCATATAAAAATTTTGCTTTTTGACTATACTTTTTTATCTACTGCCTACAATACTTTAATAGCCTTACCAGCTGTCTTATCTCTCCCTTTGTTCTGGGAGAAGGTAAGGCAAGTATGCCCGATACTCATTTGGGGTCCAGTTTCTTTGTTCCTTTACTTAACTAATGACCCAAATATTTCATTTCTGCTTCTACAAATTGCAACGTGGACATTGAAGAGTTCAAACCCTTTTTCTCTAAGAAGTTTAATAGCTGAATTGTGGCTTCTCTTGGGCCCCAGGAACTGATCTAGTCTATCAGACATCCCCATTTCCTTTTTAAAGGCTCTCACATCCCCAGTGTTCAGTGGTACTGATACATATCTAATAGCTGTCACCCCCTTCCCTCTTTGCTATCTTACTATCAGTACTTTCTTTAATGGTTACAACTGGCCCCTTTTGATCTCATCATCACTGTCCTTGCACCTTTCTGCCCGAACTGTGTCCCTGCTTCTATGTGCAGGTGGTGAATCTGGAGGATGAGGCAGAGCCATGGGGGCTTGAGGTGCAAGCGGTGCCACAGGGGCTTGAGGTGCTGGCTCAGGCACCTCTGGTGGGGCAGCTGGAGCCACAGGGGCTTGAGGTGCTGGGGGTACTGGATTAGGCACCTCTGGTGGGGCAGCTGGTTGTGGTAGATAATGGGGGGAGGTTGTGTAAGTGGTCCCATGGATTCTTCTCCTTTTTGGTTTTGAAAGCATACAGGGGAGAAGACCAGGACCTTTATGTGCCATAAAGCAGCATAATCGCTCTCTTCTTGCTTAATTGGATCCTTTTTATTTACACAGGAACTCAGGGCCTGACAGATCCACTCCTATGATGACCTGTACATTGGCCAGTACAAATAATCAGGTCATATCATTTCTTTAGTCCATTCCATCATACAGTATTGTACATTTTCTCTTTACTTTTACCTTTCCTGGATTTACATTCATCCTAAAATTTTAACATTAACTCCAGGGGACTGTCTTGTGGTAAAAAGCTCCCTCCTTTCCCAGTACCTTTAGTACTGCTATTTTCCTGTTGGTTTATACCAACCCCTGGGTCCTTGCCTTGGCATTGACCCACCCTAAGAAACGGGTATTCTCTCACTTGCCTCAACCACACTCTTTCTGACTTCAGTAATGAAAGGCCTTCCTATTTTCTCACTTGTTTAGGATTTCTTTACTATAAAGTATCTTCAACCAGTACCACTTCCCGCCTCCAATTCACTATGAAGAAATCCTCCCCAACTTTTGCCGCATCCCACCCCTGATCTTTTTACATAAAAGAATTCTCTTTTTCCTCCATTCGCTTCGTTCCTTCACTTGCCACTATCCTCACAGGAAAATGGAACTGAGGTTAGAAGAACTCCACAATCACTGCATGGCCAGGCCACGTCTCACACACACCACTCGCACTCTCACACGTGTGTACCCGTTCTTAGCCCACCTAACCAAGCGATACTTACAGCCTTCTTTTCTCACCTGGGTCTCTGTGCACGAGTTATTACAGGTGAATTTTACTGCAGTCTTCTCTGGGAGCTCAAAATCTTTTGCTCACAATTTACCTGAAGGATCTCCTTCTCTCTGAAAGATTCCCCAGTCACTCAGGGCCACCTGAGGCAAGAGCCTGCAAGGTGGGGCGCCTCCCCGAGACCAGGGGCTTCCCCCAATGGATTGGAGTTGCCCGCATTCTCCACCAAATTGTTAGAAATAAAACGCTTGACATGGCCAATATATCAAGCAGCAAATCAATTTAATAATTAATTAATTAACATGGTAGTAACATGGTGAGCAAAGACAGCATGCTGGCTACAGTGGAAGGATTTTCCCTTCCAACTGCCCATCAATTGCTGGACTTGCTGGGATTTTATTGGCTATATTCATACATATTCATAAGCTTTCTCACCAGTTTCCTTTTCTAGTTTTAACATTACAATTCAGTACTTAACAGTCATAAATTCATGTTTTGTCCTGTACAATTCTATAGGCCATTGTGATCTATTCTGATATTTCAATATTCCAGGATGTACTTCCAGGATATGTTTTCCAAGTGGCGGGGTCCATCTGTTAGATGTGGGGTCCAACTTCTATTTTCTAGGTCTATCAATCTTTGATAGTCATGTGTTGCCATGAATTTTCCTGGTTTGCTGAGCGTTCATATTAAAGGAGAAACGTGCAGTTTCTCACGCTGGTGAATTGTAAACACAGGACCATGTTTTGTAAATATTGGCAATGTTATGAATACTTTCTCCAAGAGAAGGGGAGGCTGAATGACAGCCTCCTGGACCAATGTGACAGGAGAGGTGGCGATACCCTTCTCCAATCCATGGTCACCTTGACACAGATATAAAATGGAAAAATAAACTAAGGGCAGGTCTTCTGCCCTGCTGCTCTGATGCACCCAGATCTGTGTCCCCAGTCTGTGTTCCTGGTTGGGCCTCCACGGTGATAACTGGCGCCTATACGTGGTCAAGTTGCAAGCTAGTGAGGAAAGAAAAAAGAAGAAAGAAAAAAAAAATCTGCCTTCTACAGCTGCAAAAAGAAGAAACCCACGATGTTCTCAGAAGAACGATTGATGATGGAACTGCTCCACTCCTTTTTGTTGTCCTGTGACGCTGACTTGACCAGGAAACACGTGAGAGAACTATTTAGCTGGGGAAAGAAACTTGGAATTTTTTATAGTGCTGAAAAAGCACTCTCAATCGACCCATGGAAAACCCTGGGAAAAAGCCTTTTCTCTGCCGTCCTTGACGGAAACTCTAAGGCAGGCACTCTTTTACGGGCATGGACAACAGTCTTCCCACTTCTAAAAGAGGCTGGAGAGGACTTTGAAGTTGATTCTGGGCTTTCGACAGGAAGCAGGACTGGCTCCCCTGTGAGCTCCGTCGCTTCTGACGAGGATTGCTCTGATGCAGGGTTAGAGCCGATGCAGGAGACCCCCACCCCCATGTCGGGGGTTGGGCGAGCCCAGCGGGGTTTTTGGAAGGGCGGGGAAGCTTTTTTCGGTCCGCTCCCCGCGCGGTTTGCCGGGCGGGGAGCTGGGGTGCCGAGGGGGCGGAGCGCTCGGCATCGGGTCCCACGCCGAGCGCGGGGGATCGCCCGCGCCGCCCCGGGCCGCCGTGCCGCGGCGATCCCCCCGCTGCCCGCCACCGCTGCGGGGTCCGCCCTGCAGCTGC
Source organism: Prinia subflava (assembly GCF_021018805.1). Lineage (NCBI taxonomy): Eukaryota > Metazoa > Chordata > Aves > Passeriformes > Cisticolidae > Prinia > Prinia subflava. The sequence continues at coordinate 842,079 of NW_026961012.1, read as the reverse complement.
CGCGCGGAGCCGCGCCGCCTCGGGCCCCCTGCGGGGAGCCGGGGGGGCCGCCGTGCGCCGCCTCCCCGGCCCGCCCCGCCCCGCCGCGACCTGCTCCGCGCAGGATTCGGCAGGCGAGAGCGGCGGGGACGGCCCCTCCTTGCCCCGTCCCCCCGCCGCGCCAAATGCTGTGCGCGGGGTCGCCGCCGCCGGCGGTCCGTGCGGTGCCCGCAGCGGAGCCGCCGCCGCCGCCCACCGCGCCGCGCCCCGCCCCACGCGTCCGGTGCCGGTCCGGCGCCGCGGGGGGAGGGCTGGGCGCAACGCTGCCCGCTGCTGCGGGGCCCCCCGCGATGGACAGCCCCCCCGCGCCGCCGCGCGGCCCCGCCGCATGCCCCCTCCGTTCAGAGGGGACGGGGCCGAGCGCTGGAGCCGCAGAGCTGCTGCCGGCTCTGGCCCCGGCCACCGACCCATCGGCTGATGGAACAGGAGCTGAAAGCTGTGGCCGATCGGCCACGCCTCCCTGCCCAGCGCGACAATCGCCCCCCCCGCTCAGAGAGGAGTCTGAGCGAGTCACTGTCCCCCGCCCACCCCCCCTACGGGGCCGGGTCGGCGGTGGGAGATGATAACGGGGAAAAAGCGTTGTCTGATGTGCACGCTTTCCCTGTCGTGAAATCGGATGAGGCTTTTAGTCCGGCATCCCAGGTGAACCAGGCTGCTGACCTAAGAGAGCTGCTGCCTGAAGATGCAGCTTTGCCCAAGCCAGTTCAGGGAGCTGTGGTTTTGGGTCCACAGCATCATAGCCATGATGACCCATCATGGGCAGTCCCGCTTCCCTTATCAAGGGACGTGGCAGAAGATAATATAAGCTTCACTGAGGCAATTCAATGGATCAGTGCAGAATTTGAGAATCTGATCTTTCCTTATGTAATAAGAGGTCTTGCAACAATGATGCTTGAACCTCAACAGGTTTTTACCTTTGAAAGAAATTGGAAATTCCTAGCTGGACAAATGGCTGTCGAAAATAGCCACCTGCCTCGAGATGATCCCTTGTTTGGGGTCGGAGTTGACCTACTTATGGGGAGGAGTCAATATGCTTGCCCTGATGTGCAAGCTGGCCTTTCTTTCAGGGTTTTAGATTCGTGCAGATACATAGGGATATCTGCATTGATAAAAACCAAGTTATCCTTCTCCCCAAAGGAAGACTTCTTAGACATAGCACAGAAGCCAGAGGAAGCTTTTAATGAATTTATATCGCGTCTGATGCATTTTTTAAAGACGAGAGTCGAGGATATAACTTTGACAATGATAATTTTGGAGCAATTAGCAAGAAGCCATGCTAATTCTGCTTGCCAGAGGCTCCTGGAAACCATTCCGGAGACTTCTAATATCCTGGAGATGGTCCAGACCTGTGCAGTTCTAAACACCTGTGATTCTATGGTGATGACCCCAACGGCTGCTTCACAGCCGGCAGAAAAGAGGCAGAATGATGGACATGAGACACAGGCAGATATTCAGCCTAGTGGAGAACAGGAAAAGGAGGCACAGAAAGTGACTCCCTTGTTTTTCTGCGCACAAGGTGTGGGTCCAGACCATACTGCAGAAACTTGTAAAGCAGTGGGTCATGCCGAGCCCACGCCAAGCCCGAAAACTCAGAGGCGAAGAAAAAGACGAAGACGTCAGGGGGACGAAACAGTTTCCCAAGCTCTAGAACAAGAGCAAAATTCTCTGGCTGGTGTACAGCCAGCATCTCAAGTGTAGGAAGTGTTGATGTTGCCACATAGCTATGGTCAGTTTTCCTTGGACCTTGCAGTGGGTTTCTACGTCCACATCCTATGTTGCATGCATTCTTTGAGAAAAAGTCAATTGCTCAATTTGTGTTTTTTAAGTTCTCTATCCTCAGGTTCTGGGATCTTTGCCATGGAGGTGGCCGCTGAAAGTCTGCTGAGCTGCCTCAGGTGCACTGGACTGATCCTGTTTGATCCTGAAACCTTGTGCACCCTGTGCCACCCTAGTGCCACCCATCACAGAAGCCTCTTCGAGATCTGATTGACATGGACACGGACTGGCATCCTCTCTTTTCCTATATAGCCTCCATAGAGACTTTGGATCCTGTGGAGCTGCTGGACAAGGATTGACTGAAGCAGTGTGATGCTGTGAGCCAGCGGACTGTTAATCATGGACTCAGAGGAATTGTTTGCTACGGCTCAGTTTTATGTATGGTAGCCATTGTGACCTCTGTGGGGAAAGGGCACGTTGTTTGGGGGTTGTGGTTTTGGGACAGAACTTTTGGGGTTCAGAATTTTCAATTGAGTGGTTAAATTTTTCTTGGAATGCTCCTGCCTTTTGCACCGTATATTCCCTTGTATCTTATAAAAATTTAAAAATATGAGGGTGTTGGTTGAATTATGTTAGACTATGCTCGAGATATTTTGAGCAGGTTATTGCAAGGGATTCAGGGTGAAACCCTGGGTAGCAGAGGCAGAATCAGACCAACATGTAGCCCTCACACCGTCACCTAAATGAAGGTCGGTGAACTTTATACAGGTTTTTTTTCTTTCTTTTTTCCTGTCATAGAATTGTTCATTTTTCTTTTTTTTTGTTTTCTTTTTAATATACTTAAAAGGGTGAGATGTTGCCATGAATTTTCCTGGTTTGCTAAGCGTTCATATTAAAGGAGAAACGTGCAGTTTCTCACGCTGGTGAATTGTAAACACAGGACCATGTTTTGTAAATATTGGCAATGTTATGAATACTTTCTCCAAGAGAAGGGGAGGCTGAATGACAGCCTCCTGGACCAATGTGACAGGAGAGGTGGCGATACCCTTCTCCAATCCATGGTCACCTTGACACAGATATAAAATGGAAAAATAAACTAAGGGCAGGTCTTCTGCCCTGCTGCTCTTGTTGCACCCAGATCTGTGTCCCCAGTCTGTGTTCCTGGTTGGGCCTCCACGGTGATAGTCTTGGAATGGAACTAAGGATGTGTCTGCAGGGTCCTAATTGCAGAACAAAGGCTGAGAGAGGTCCAGGCTTGCTTGGAGATCACTGCCAGTCACAGGGATGGCACTGGACAGCCACTGCCCATGTGCCAAGAGCCCAGGAAGAACGAGCTGGACATGCACAGAGGCTCTCAGTGTGGCCAGATTGGCCTTGCAGCTTCAGGGACTTCATGGGAATGTGCCTGCCTCCCTTGGGGCAGTGTATGAGCTAAGCAGAAACCGTCCCTTCAGCTGCTATCAGCATTTCAGGAAGGAGGTATTTTTTCTCTTTGACTGACTGTTACTTCTGTGTAAAAAATTTGCAGCATAGTCCTCAGCACAGTCCTCTGCACCAGGGGAGGTTTGGCAGGATTCCCATATTTGTGACCCCACAGAAGGGGAAACAAAAATGTTCCTCATTATGTTACCACAGCAGTTGAAGCCCCAGCATTCCTGTTTCTGTGATGCCACTGCAGAGGCAGCCAAAACATTCCCCCTTTCTGGGAAACTGCAGCAGTGGCCATTCCATGAGACCATGTACCCTTCTCTGTTACAGTACTGCAGTTGCAGCCATAACGTTCCACTGTCTGTGACACCACAGATCAGCAGCTCCAACATGACCCTCTCCATGACACCACAGCAGGGGCAGCATTCCCCTCTCTCTGATGCACGAGCAGTGGCAGCCCCAAAGTTTCTCTGTCAGTGAAAGCACAGTGGTTACAGCCCCAAGTGCCACTCTATGTGACACCACAAGTGGAAGTGGAAGCCTCAAGTGCTACTCTCTGTGACACCAGACAGGTGGAAGCCCCAGCAGTCCCCTGTCTCTGACAACACAGAGGTAGCAGCTCCAGCATTCTGCTCTCTGTGACTCTGCAGCCAAGGCAGCCTGAAGTCCCCCTCTGTGTGACACCACAGCAGTGGCAACCCCAATGTTCCAATGTCTGTGACACCACAGTAGTGGCAGCTCCAAGTTCTCCATCTCAATGACAAAACAGGTGTGACAACCCAAACATTCCCCTCTCTATGACACCACTGCAGTGGCAGCCACAACGTTCTCCATGGTTTGACACCACAGCAGTGACAGCCAAAGCATTCCCCTGTCTGTGACACCACAGAGGTAGCAACCCCAACTTCCCTCTCTCCATGACACTGTGGCGGTTGTAGGTCCAGCCTTACCCTGTCTGTGACCCCACAGCAGTGGAAGCCTCAACATCCTTTTGTCTGTAACCACACATCAGCGGCAGCCCCAACATTCCCCTCTTTATGACACCACAGTGGTGACAGCCCAAACATTCCCCACTCTGTGACACCACAGCTGTGGCAGTCCCGATGTCCTGCTCTCTGTGAAACCACTGCAGTTGCAGCCCAAACTTCCTTCTCTCTGTAACATTGCACCTGTGACAGCAGCACTAGAAAAGAAGTAGCAGCCATAAAACAAGAAGGGACGGAGCAGAGAAGGAGCAGTGGAACAGTGGTAGATGAGCAGTGTCGGAGCAGCACTGGAGGAATGCTGGAAGAGTGGGGCAGGAGCAGAGGAACTGTGCTGGAACAGCACACCACAACTTTTGAGCAGCTGTGCAGTAACCATGGAAAATGCACAACAGTGGTGGGACAGGAACCACAGCCATGGAACAGTGGTGGCGCAGGCCCCGCAGCCGTGGAGCGGTGCCTGAGATGCCGAAGCTGCGGGACACAGAGCGGCTGCGAGCGCTGTGTCCTGCAGGAGCCGGCCCTGCACACCAGAGCGATGCCTGTCAGGCTGACCCAGAGTGGGGGGCAGCTTCAGGAATTGCTGCGGGGCACTGCAAGGTGCAGAGAGAGTGCATTTCATGGTGACTTGGAGGTTTGATCCTGGTCCTTGTGGCTGCTTTTGTGCTGCCAGGATAATTCCAGTTCATCTGAAGTCATTAACTCAGGACAAACTTGGGACAAAAGCAATCCAACTGCCTTCTTTACTGCAGGGAAACACATCCTGGGAGAAGTTTAATGATTTCTGACTTAGGAATCAACCTGGCTCAATAATTGCACTATGGTTTTGGTCTAAACCAGTGACAATTTTCCAATTACTGTCATTGGGCGTGAAAAAGGAAGAACATGCCTCAGCATCACAGTGTTGTAAACTCAGTGAGAAGCTTTTTGTAGTCATAATGATGAAGAAAATAATTGGAATTCCCTCTTTCTTCCTCTCCATTGGATTTTTGCTGTGGTCAGATAAGATTATTAAAGGCTGAGTGAGTCTTCCTGAGCAATCCTTTGCTCTCTGGGCACTGCTCAGCTCTTGGAACGGAAACAGGGAGTGTGATGTTGTCATTGCTGCCCTGTCAGGGTACCAATGGGCAGCTGCTGCTCTTGGACCCAACAGCAAGCCTAACAGAGAAGGATCCTCTGAGATCTTGACAAAGCCAAACAGCTCTTTAACCTTCTCCATCCTCAAGGCATCACTGCTGAAAGCCCATGGGCTCCTGGATGGACCCTGGATGGACCCAGTGTGGAGGTGGTCCCTGCCAGTGATGAACGGAGCCTCAGGGCCCATCCCACGAGGAGGATTTGGCCACTCCTTCCTGGTGAGACCTTCCTGGGCCTCCAGCACAGACAGGCTGTGGCATCCTGCTGTCCCTCCAGAAATACGGATGGATTCTGCCCCTTTGGAATGGGGCTTTCTGAGCACACTCTGCACCAGTGTCCACCAGAGCTTGATGCTGCCTTGGGGCTGCTCTGCCAGGCCAGTGATGCCACCCATGCCAGGAGCCCTGACTGTCTCTTCTGGATGCTGGGATGGAAACAGGGCCCCTCTCTGCTGCTCAGGGCAGGGATCGGTGGGGTTTGATCCTGCCAAGCACAAGTGCCTAGAGGCAGGTGCCAAGTCTGAGCAGCCCTTCTCCTCTGCCCCACAGACACTGGAGCAGGAGCTGTCATGCAGAAATGCTTTGGGGCCTTTGGGTCTCCTTCCAGGTTCTGTAGCGGTGCTTCCCCACTCCAGGGAAGTTTCAAATCCAACTTCCTCATGTCCAAGCTGCCAGGGCTGCAGACAGAACCAGGGGATGACACATGGGCTGTGCCACCAGTGCCTTTCCCTGGAGCAGGAAAGTCCAGCTCTTTCATGCTGAGACAGTGGTGGAGAGGAGAGGGGAAACTCATTGTACCCGACATGCTGGAGCACGTGTAGGGACAGTTTCTGCAGAGTTGAGACACAGCCCTGAGGGAAGCAGGGACATTCTCATGAGGTCCCCAAAGCTGGGGGCCAATCCAACTGCACTAGGAGCCTCCGTGTGTGTCCAGCTCCTTCTCCCTGGGCTCTTGGCACATGGGCAGTTGGCATCCAATTCCAAACCCCTGACTGGCACTGATCTCCAGGGAAACCTGGACCTCTCCTTGGCCAAAGTTTCTCAATCAGGACCCTGTGGACACTTCCTCAATTCCTCTCCAAGGTGATGTCGACACACCAATGATGTCACAGCACTTGTCCCTCTGGTCAAGAGTCCCTCACAGGGACACTCTGCTCTCTCATCAATGGGGCACAAAGCAGCAACATTCCAGAGGAAAGCCTTCCCCCGTGGGCACTGCGGCTCCTTGGGCAAGGTCCAGAGCAAACAGTCAAGGCAGTGGCCTGAAATGTTTTCCCAGCTGGGCCACCACAGATCTCTGATGGATCCACAGTGTTCCTGTCCAAAGAGAGAAGCAGAAACCTTCACTAATGCCCCACAATGTCAAACAGGAATCACAGCCATGGAAGTGACTCGGGTACCACTTCTCTGTGGCTTTTTCCTTCCTGGAACCTGGGACAGGCCTCTGGATACTCCTGGGAAAAACAACCAGGGACACTGGTATTCCATGAGGCTCCGGCACAGCTCCTTTGGGCTTCAGAATGCAAACCAGGTTTTCATCCCAAGCCTTTGATCCCCACTCTGGCTCTCCTCAAACTATGAGGGTCAGGTCCCAAATAGGGCCACAGTGGGTTTTATGCCTCGGCAACAGTTAGAAGAGTTGGATGTGATGAAGAGTTGAAAAAGCAGAAGTTTCAAAATCCTAGAACTTCAGAGGCTACAGCAAGAAAGTCTGAAGGTTCTATGGTCCATTATCCTCTGTCTTCCTGCTCTTCATTTGGCACATTCCAACTGCAGAGCAGATTATGGGAAGCAGACCTGCTGGAAGAGTTGAAGGCTCCTTCCCAGGGAGAGGAAGAAAGAGGGAAGGAGGGCAAACAATTGCAATTGTTTTCTTCATTATGACTACAAAAACTCTTCACTCAGTTTGCAGCATCCTAATGGTGAGGCACCTTCCTCACATTTTCTCCCTTACATTTCCCACCTTTTTCCCCTTTTCTGCTTTCTGCCCTTTTTTCCTATAATTTCCCATCTTTTTGCTCATGTTTTCTGTCCATTTTTGCCTTGCATTTCCCACTCTTTTCTCCTCTCATGTTTCCCACCTCTTTCTCCCCTTATGTTCCCTACAATTTTGTCCCCTCATATCTCCTGCCCTTTTGTCCCCCCATATTTCCCACCCCTACCTCCTCCTTTTCCTGCCCACTATTCTCACTTTTCTTCCCAAGTTGCTCTGCCAGCTTTAATATAATAGCTTGAAAAATGATGCACTATCTTTGTAGGTAGAGCTCCCAGTGTGGTGCAGTCATTAACATTTCTGTAATCTATGGAAATATATTGTTTTTTCAGAAATGAATATACATCTAATGAATATGTAGCATACATTCTTAAGGTATATAAATTATATACATGAGATAGTATATATAATTTAGTAATTACTAATACAACAATTATATATTATCTATTATATTAGCATAATTTAATTACTATAATTCTTTCCATTCTATAAATTATGTAGATAAGGAAATGCACTTTCTAGAACTATAATTGGTTCTAAAAGGACTGCTTGGGGCTGAATGCAGTGTTTTTAGGGGGAAAAGGAGGGAATTAGGGAGCTGTGGGGGAGGTGGTCACATGATTTGAGGTGGGGGGCTAAGATTTGGGAGAGCCACTCAACTTTGGGGGACCTGGTTTGAGGGTCTCATAATGGGGATCTGAGTTTTGGGGAGGGAGGTGTCAGATTTCAGGGCTTGCCATTTGAACAGATCGTGAGAATGGGGTTCAGATTTGGGGGCTGGGGGGGGCTACGTGATGTGCGAGGGCTCAGTCTTGGGGTCTTAATATTTTGGGGGGTGAGAACTGTGAGGTCATATTTGGGAAGCCTTGGACTTAGAAAGCCTCATGATTTGGGGAAGGGGTCTGATGTTCCCCAAATACACACAAATACACACCCAAGCTGGATCCCCCCAAATTCCCACAGAATCCACAATCCACAGGGCAAGGATTTGCTGTGGCCATGGCAGTGTTAAGGAAATGAAGCACCCCTGGGTTTATATCATGTTCCTCACCATTTTCCCTTTTTGTCTCATGTTTCCCACCCTTTTCCCCTTAAGTTTCCCATCACTTTTCCTCTCATACTTCCCACCCCTTCTGCCCCTTCACATTTCCCATCCATTTTGGCCTCATGTTGACTGCTTTTTTTCCCCTTGTCTTTTACACCCATTTTTTCTCCCATTTCCTTTCCTTTTCCTGTGTCACATTTCATGCCCTTTTCTCCCCTCGTGTTTTCCACCCTTTTTCCCCATCACGTTTACTGCTTTTCTGCTCACGTTTCCCACCTTTTCTCCTCTCCTGTTTCATGCCTTTTCTTCTTCTCATTTTACAATCTTTTTTGCTCATTTACTGTCCTTTTTGCCTTCCATTTCCTGCCTTTTTCTCCCCTCACATTTCCTGTCTATTTCCCCCTCATGTTTTCAGCCCTTTCCTCCCCTCACATTTTTTGCCATTTCATCCCCTCACATTTCCCACCCTTTCCTCCTCACATTTCTCACCCACAATTCTTGCTTTTCCCTCCAAGTTTCTCTGCGAGCTTTAACATAATTACTTCCATATTGCTTCAAAAATACTACACTTTACCTGTGTGGTGCAGTCATTGTCATTTCTGTAATTGATTTAAATAGATTGTTTATTTCAATTTAAAAGCTAATATTTATCTTACAAATATATTATACATATATTTCTAATACATATAATATATATTCCTCATATACATAATGTATATGTTTTATACAGAATTTTCATATATATATTTATAATGTATAGAATTTAAATGGTTTGTTTAATGTACATAAATTATTATTTATAAGGTAATTCAGCTCCCAGAACTAAATATGGTGTGGACAGGTCTGTAGCTGGGCATGGATTCAGCCACACCAATTCCTCTCCGAGAATTTTGGACAGCCAGGTCTGAGCACCAAGGATCCTTCTCTCTGGCCAACCAATATTTCAGATTCTCTGACAGAAGCAGAGCCCACGTCAGCCCCTGTGTCTGCACAGGAGGGGCCATCACAAGGCCTGGGGAGATGAGCAGATGTACCAGGGGATGTGCCGTGTACAGGGATGCAGCCCAGCACAGCTTCTCTTCCCTTTCTGCTGACAGAGGAACATGAAGTGGGTGCAGAGACCATCCAGGGCCATAAAGCAGCCTTTTCTGCCTTGAATGACTTGGAAAGATGTGCCAGCAGCTTTCCCAGGACTGGCATCTGGATCTCTCCACAGGCTGCACCTCTGTCCTCATTTGGACCAGCCTGGGGGGCAGGCAGAAAGGCAGAATGGCTGAGGACAGGCAGCTCAGCCATCTGGCAGGGGCCAGGAGGGGACTGGCCACGAGCCCGGGGTTCTTCTAGACCACCTCACACCGTGCTCAGGGGCTGTGGGGAATGGGTCCCTACAGGTCCGGGCGATGGTGGAGTCAGCAGTCACAGAAAAGCCAGCTTGCACTTTGAGGAAGACCTTAGAAAGCTGCAGGGGAGCCCCACAAGCAGACACCCAGAGCAGCAGCAGCAGGGGCTCCGCTGTGCTCTTGAGACACACTGGAACAATCCCTGCAGGCTTTTTGTGCCTTCAAGCAAAGTCTGCAGGGCAGCTCCTGCCTGCAACATCTAATTGCTGGACCCCGCCACTTGGAAAATATATCCTGGAAGTACATCCTGGAATATTGAAATATCAAAATAGATCACAATGGCCTATAGAATTGTGCAGGACAAAATATGAATTTATGACTGTTAAGTATTGAATTGTAACATTAAAACTAGAAATGGAAACTCCTGAGAAAGCTTATGAATATGTATGAATATTGCCAATAAAATCCCAGCAAGTCCAGCAATTGATGGGCAGTCAGAAGGGAAAATCCTTCCACTCTACCCAGCACACTGTCTTTGCTCACCATGTTACTCACATGTCAATTAATTAATTATTAAATTGAATTGCTGCTTGATATATTGGCCATGTCAAGCGTCTCATTTCTAACAATTTGGTGGAGAATGCGGGCAACTCCAATCCATTGGGGGAAGCCCCTGCTCTCGGGGAGGCGCCCCACCTTGCAGGCTCTTGCCTCAGGTGGCCCTGAGTGACTGGGGAATCTTTCAGAGAGAAGGAGATCCTTCAGGTAAATTGTGAGCAAAAGATTTTGAGCTCCCGGAGAAGACTGCAGTAAAATTCACCTGTAATAACTCGTGCACAGAGACCCAGGTGAGAAAAGAAGGCTGTAAGTATCGCTTGGTTAGGTGGGCTAAGAACGGGTACACACGTGTGAGAGTGCGAGTGGTGTGTGTGAGACGTGGCCTGGCCAAGAAGTGATTGTGGAGTTCTTCTAACCTCGGTTCCATTTTCCTGCGAGGATAGTGGCAAGTGAAGGAAAGAAGCAAATGGAGGAAAAAAAGAATTCTTTTATGTAAAAAGATCACGGGTGGGATGCGGCAATAGTTGGGGAGGATTTCTTCATAGTGAATTGGAGGCGGGAAGTGGTACTGGTTGAAGAGACTTTTTAGTAAAGAAATCCTAAACAAGTGAGAAATAGGAAGGCCTTTCATTACTGAAGTCAGAAAGAGTGTGGTTGAGGCAAGTGAGAGAATACCCGTTTCTTAGGGTGGGTCAATGCCAAGGCAAGGATCCAGGGGTTGGTATAAACCAACAGGAAAATAGCAGTACTAAAGGTACTGGGAAAGGAGGGAGCTTTTTACCACAAGACAGTCCCTTGGAGTTAATGTTAAAATTTTAGGATGAATGTCAGTGCAGGAAAGGAAAAAGTAAAGAGAAAATTATAAAATACTGTATGATGGAATGGACTAAAGAAATGATATGACCTGATTATTTGTAGTGGCCAATGTACAGGTCATCTGAGGAGTGGATCTGTCAGGACCTGAGTTCCTGTGTAAATAAAAAGGATCCCATTAACCAAGAAGAGATCGATTATGCTGCTTTATGGCACATAAAGGTCCTGGCCTTCTCCCCTGTATGCTTTCAAAACCAAAAAGGAGAAGAATCCATGGGACCACTTACACAACGTCCCCCCATTATCTACCACAACCAGGTGCCCCACCAGAGGTGCCTAATCCAGTACCCCCAGCACCTCAAGCCCCTGTGGCTCCAGCTGCCCCACCAGAGGTGCCTGAGCCAGCACCTCAAGCCCCTGTGGCACCGCTTGCACCTCAAGCCCCCATGGCTCTGCCTCGTCCTCCAGATTCACCACCTGCACATAGAAGCAGGGACACAGTTCGGGCAGAAAGGGGCAAGGACAGTGATGATGAGATCAAAAGGGGCCAGTTGTAACCATTAAAGAAAGTACTGATAGTAAGATACCAAAGAGGGAAGGGGGCGACAGCTATTAGATATGTATCAGTACCACTGAACACTGGGGATGTGAGAGGCTTTAAAAAGGAAATGGGGATGTCTGATAGACTAGATCAGTTCCTGGGGCCCAAGAGAAGCCACAATTAAGCTATTAAACTTCTTAGAGGAAAACGGTTTGAAAGCTTCAATGTCCACATTGCAATTTGTAGAAGCAGAAATGAAATATTTGGGTCATTAGTTAAGCAAAGGAACAAAGAAACTGGACCCCGAATGAGTATCGGGCATACTTGCCTTACCTTCTCCCAGAACAAAGGGAGAGATAAGACAGCTGGTAAGGCTATTAAAGTATTGTAGGCAGGAGATAAAAAAGTATAGTCAAAAAGCAAAATTTTTATATGAGAATTTACCTGGAGGACTGATTCATGACTGTGTAGAGTTAATTGAATTACAAACTAAAGTAAGAGCAGATTTAACTGAAATAAAACATAAAATTATCTGGAGAGGAGATATATTTCATCAATAGCTCCTCCAAAGTATTAGAAAGGAAGCAGAGGTCAGGATATGCAATTGTAAAGGGAGGAAACATGTCAATAGTAGAAAAGAAAAGGTGAAGTTCCAGCTGGTCTGCACAAGCCTGGGAGTTATATGTGTTATACCAGACTTTAGAATTATTAAAAGACAAAGTGGAGATTATTTATACAAAGTATACTTTTAGAATTGTACATACTTTTAGGAAGATTTGGAAAGAGAGAAGTTGGATCAATACCCAAGGAAAATGGTTAATCTATCAAGAATTAATACTTAAAGTGCTTGAATCATTAGAAGGAGCAGAAAAAAAAAAATAGCCTTTACACATATAAAAGGTCACCAAAGAAGCACAAGCTATTTAGCAAGAAGAAATAACATAGCTGACCAAACGAGGCGGCTTTTGAAGTGAAGTGAAGGAAACAATTCAGTTGAATATTATAACAAAGGTTCAAAGAGAACTCCAAAAAATTGTATAGCTCCCAAGAAGCTATAAAGAAATTAGATACTAAGAAGGAACAAAGGAAATGAATACTCTTAGATAAGTGGGAAATTTTGCCCAAAGTCTATGCACAAAAGATTTTGAGCCGATTACATCAGCATCCTCATTGAAGAACCAGAACCTTGTGTGATCATTTTTTTTAAGTATTATGGGTGTATTAGGATTTTTTGAAATAGCAAAGCAAGTAACATGGGGGTGTGTTACTTGTCAGAAAGTCAACCACAAGGTAATGAGGCAACCCACAACGGGGGGGTAAGAAAATAGCCTATGAACCTTTTGAAAGAGTTCAGGTGGATTATACTGAGCTTCCAAAAGTCAGTAAGTAGAAGTATCTGTTAGTAGTAGGAGATCAAATAACTCACTGGGTAGAAGCTTACCCAGCTCTAAGGGCGACAGCCAAATTTGTAACTAAAATACTATTAGAACAAATTATTCCTCGATTTGGGGTTTTTCGAGCCATTGATTCTGATCAAAGCTCCCATGTTACCTCTAGTGTCATCAAACAGGTAACACAAGCCATAGGTATTTCCTGAGAATACCAGACCCCCTTGGCTCCCTCAGAGCTCTGGGAGGGAGAAAAGAAGGACCAAACTATAAAACAGCATTTAACCAAATTAATGATTGAAACCAGAATGTCCTGGATAAAATGTTTACCTTTAGCATTGCTTAATATAAGAACACTTCCTAATGCAGATACTGGGCTATCAGCATAGGAAATGCTTTATGGAATGCCATATTCCCAGGAGATACCCCAAACATCAGTAATAGTTAAAGATATGACTATTCAGAACTATATCCAAACAATTAGACAACATGTATTAGAGTTGAGAGAAAAAGGAATATTGGCTCCATCTACCCCTCTAGGATTTAGCATACATAAAATAGAACCAGGTGATTGAGTGCTGGTTAAAAGCTGCAAAGAAGAGACCTTATCTCCTAAAAGGGAAGGCCCATATTTAACCCCTTAAGCACTGATACAGCCATCCAGACTGCAGAGAAAAGCTGGACCCACGGAGCACGATTAAAGGACCAGTGGGACCACTGACAGAGGCACCGGCCCAGCCTCAGTGGAAAATCACTTCTGCTCCTAAAGAACTGAAAATAAGACTTAAAAAAGATTGATGCATGTTTTAGAAACTCTTGTACCTGAGGCTTCAGAATCAAAACCTTCCAAGAGAAGTGAAATGTCCTACCCAGAACTGTAAATGTTTTCCCTGGGGTTGTTTCAGTTGCACTAAGTGTCAGAAATTGTGGTATACAAACTTGGTGGGAGCAAGGATCCCTAGTACCCTTTGCTGGAGTTGTAGAGAAGAGAAAGAGACAAGTAGAACACTAAGGGCTGCAGTAGAGAAAAGATACATCAAAGTAAGTGATAAAGATTGGTGGAGGACCTGGCTGCACGGTACACGGGCTGGGATTGATGTGCAGGAAGAAGCAAAAGCAGAATTGGAAAGAATTGAGTGTGATTACAACAATTAGAGATCAGACAGATACTGAATTGAAGTAAAGGAGTGGCACAGAGCTAAACTTCAGTGGGCCTGGCAACTATTGTCAAGTAAGAATAAATAGAGGGCAAGACCAGATTGACCTCTGCCTTTGCCACCAAGAAGATGAAAATCCCAACTTTTGGCAGCAACCCAATAGGTTGGAGGGGTGGAAAGGCACGTCATACTGGACCTCTCATTATATACCTGATCATGTGCGTAAGCACTGCCGTGGCAATTGACAATTGTCACCCGTGTCACCAGTGGGTGAAATGGAGAGGAGTTACAATGGTATCCTTTGTTGGTCACACCCATAGAAACAAAGGTGGTTATGATGAAAGTCAGTTAAGTGTTTGTGAAGAGCAAGGGAGTTTTAGATGGCAAGGAATTTAGGAGCAAGAGGAGAAGCTGGCTGTCATTACCAGACATGTCCAAGAGGAGAATATCTGTTTTACCAAAGCAGGTATGTGGAAATACACTGGTGGGGGAGGAGTTCAAGACCAATATGAGGAGAATTTAGTGCAGAAAGCAGTAGAAGGATTGAAAACCCACTCTGAATCTAAAGTTGCTTCCCCAAATTTGTATAAGAAATTAAGGAAACAGCTGCCAGAGTTAGACCTTTCCACTTTTAGACACAATTTGTTTATCAGTTTAATGCAACGAATTGAAATAGAATTAAATGTTTCCAAGTGCTGAATCTGTGGTGGGACCCACAGGACAGAGCAATGGCCTTAGAGAGGAGAAGGGTTAGAAGTAGCACAAATTTGAAAGTAGAACTGAACAGGAATTACAAAACCTGAAAAACAGCCAGAAAGATGGGTATTGACAAATGTAGTGATAGGCCAAGAATGCATAGCCAAGAAAGGGAAAGCTTTTGAGACAAAGGTAAGGGAAAACCCTTGCAGGAAATTGTAGACCACAAATTTCTCTAAAATCAGTGGTAGCCACAAAAAAACCTGAGAGATATTTCAGTAACAAAGAAATGCCTGTTAAACAATAGAATTCTATCCTTCAAGCTCCATGGTGAGGCCAGTTGTTTGGAAGAGGGGCTTAGTGAAAGAAAATAGTATTTCTAATATGGTGTTCATTGACTGGATTGTTGTTTTTACCTTGCTGAATTCCACGCTTTGTTTGGCTTATCCACTCTGTGATTCAAAGTATGCAGGTCGCTGTGATGCCAGCAGACCTTGAACTAGCTACAGGGGAATTTGGCCATTTTAGGAAAACATCTAAAATATCCAAAATAATGAAATCGAAGGAAAAGGACAAAGAAGGAAAAGTTTCTGAAGGGTGGGGCAGGCAGTGGTGAGGCAGGGGGGACCCCAAGACACTGGGCTGGAGTGAACTGCAGAGGCAGAAGGACTGGGGATGTGGAAGGGGCCCCTGTGGGATGCAAGGGGAGAAGAAAGGAATTGCAGTGTAGGGACATGGGAGTGTAACAGAGGGGCTTGGAGTGGACAGAATGGATGAGAAGAAAACAACAAGACTGAGAGAGGGTTTGGGAGTGGTGGGTGAATCCAGGAATGATGCCGGGAGACACCACTGCAGTGGCCAGGGAGAAAAGCACGAGACTCAGGAAGGGGGAAAAAAAGGAAAGAAAGGAATTGGGAATGATCAGTGCAAGGGCATTCATAGACCCTGGGCAGGACAAAGAGAAGTGCCCAGGGAGAAGATTTCTGAAGACACCAAGAGGATGGGAAGGCTACATAGGGCAGGATGTGGTGACATCACGGCCTCACCTTGGCCTGTGCCAGGGAGCACAGCAGCATGGAGAAGAGCAGGGACACGCTGAGCACAGCCACCTTCATCTTCCTCTTGCACTGGCAGCATTGGCTGAGGCTGCACCAGGGTGAGGAGCACCTTCATCCTTCCCAGGACTCCTCCCAGCCCCTCCCTGACAGCCCCCAGGCCAAAGCCTGGCTTGGCACAGATGCCCAGTCCTGACCACAAGCCCAGCCCTAACACAGAGTCCTACCCACACGTGGCATGCCTCCAGCCCCATCACCAGGCACCCCTCCAGCTTCTTGCACAGGGCAGCTGCCCTTGGAAGGGCCCAGGCAGCTGCAGGGGCCAAGGGGTGGGGCAGGGATCAAGAGACAGGTGGATCCCTACTCCAACACAATCCATCTTCCACCAATCCCTCAGAGCACTGGGGGATTGTGACCACCTGAAGACAAGGCTGAGGTTTGGGGAGTTACTCAGGTGTGGCTCTTCCCACATCCCCACTACCCCATTGCTCAGCACTGCAGCTGCCAAACTGATCCAGTCTCCAGCCCAAAAGCAGATTCCAGAGAGGAAAAACTCCTGCCCTGACCCTCACCCTGTCACACTTGAAGCCACTGTGCCATCCCAGAGCACATGTGTCCTACTCTGCACAGCTGCTCTGCATGGGAGGAGCCAGGGACCCCATCTCCAACAAGGCTCTCACTCAAGCACTGTCCCTGCCTGGGACCTGCCCACAGCTCTTGTGGCCCTTGTCCCCACACAGGGTCTCTGTGCTGGCCCAGAGCAGGATGTGTCGATCCTGAGGGTTTTGGCTGAGTGGGTGTTTGTCCCCAGGCAGCCCCTCAAAGCCAACTGGGCAGAGGTGCCCAGTCAGGAGGATGGATCTCAGTCCCCTGCCACCATCTCTGATAAGCTCCTTTTAATCAGGGTCTAGGCACCAGGAAGAAATTGAGCATTCTGGGGCATCCAAGAAGTGAGAATCCACTGAGAAGTTGTTCCCGAGATCTCTCCATGACTTCAATTTTTGTCTGACATTGCATGACATTAGTGAAGGCTTCTGAATCTGTCTTTCCATAGGAACACTGCAGATCCATCACAGATGTGTTGTGGCTCAGCCGGGAAAGTGTTTCAGGTGACTGCCTGGATTGTTTGCTCTGGAATTTGTCCAAGGAGCCGCAGGATCCAGGACGACTTTCCTGTGGAGTGCCCCATTGATGAGAGGCCACAGTGTCCCTGTGCTTAGGGATTCTTACCAATTGGACAAATACTGTGACATCATTGGTGTGCTGACGTGGTCATGGAATGGAATTGAGAAACTGTCTGCAGGGTCCTAATTGCAGAACAAAGGCTGAGAGAGGTCCAGGCTTCTTTGGAGATCACTGCCAGTCTCGGGGATGGCACTGGACAGCCACTGCCCATTTGTCAAGAGCCCAGGAGGAATGAGCTGGACATGCACAGAGGCTCTCAGTGTGGCCAGATTGGCCTTGCAGCTTCAGAGATATCATGGGGATGTCCCTGCCTGCCTTGGGGTTGTGAATGAGCTGAGCAGAAACCGTCACTACAGCTGCTATCAGCATTTCAGGAAGGAGGTGTTTTGCCTCTTTGAGTGTTACTTCTGTGTGAAATATTTGCAACACAGTCCTCAGCACAGAAAAGACTCAGAGTTCATGGAGCATTTCCAGAGGAGGCTGAGATGCTCCAAGTGTTGAAGCACATCTGTGACAAAGACAGGCTGGGAGAGTTGGGGCTGTTCAGCCTGGAGCAGAGAAGGCCATGGGGAGACTCCAGTGTCACCTTGCAGAACTTCAAGGCACCTCAGAAGAAACATGGGGAGAAATGTTTTGGTAGGGCCTGTTGCAACTGGAGAAGGGGAAATGGTTTTCAACTGAAACAGAACAAGTTCACACTGGACAAAAGGCAGACATTCTGGATGTTGAGGGTGATGAAACACTGGCACAGGTTTCCCAGAGACCCAGTGGATGCCCCATTCCTGGAAATATTCCTGGCCTTGTTGTGTTGGCTCTGAGCAACATGATGGAGCGAAAGATGTCCCTGCTCCCATCCCACAGGTGGCACTGTAGTGTCAGCTACCAGACGGGTTGGTGTCTCTTGTAGCATACAAAGCACCCACAGAGCAGAGAAAAAACTCAGCACCACCATTGACAGGAATGTCCTGCCATGGACATGGCAATATTGTGCATCAACAGGCTCAGGCAGCCCAGTTTTGCCTCTCTGCAGATGGACACAAATGTCAGAAGAGACTGAGAGCCAGGAGGATGCACAGCGTCTCTGAGTCCCCTTGGTTCCCTGGGGGCCTAGAGTAGCCCAGGTTCCCTTTGGTTCCATGAGGCCCCACAATGTCTCCAGGATCCCTGGACTCCACAAGGCCCTGAGGTATCCCAAAGGATCCTTGGTTGCAGCTGGCCTGGCTGTGTCACAAGGAGCTCTGGATTCCATCAGACCCCACAGTGTCACAGGGTCCCCTTGTTCCCACAAGCCACAGTGTCCCAATGGCTCCTGAGCATCTTTGGGCACCAGAGTGTCAGAGCATGCCCTCAGTTCCATCAACTCCACAGTGTCACAGTGTCCCCTTGGTTCCATTTAGTCCTGCAGTGTCACATCGATGCCTGGCAACCAGGAAACCCTGAGGAATCACAATGGACGATCCATGAAGCCCCACAGTTTCACCGTCTCCTCTTGGTTCCAGGAGGGCCAATGGCCCCAAAGAGGCCTCTGGATTCGAAAGGACCCTGGAGTGTCCCACGAGTCCCCAGAGTGTGACAATGTCCCCAGCAGTACCCAGAGTGTGACAGTTTCCTCAAGAGGCTGTGCTGTGTCACAGATGAGCAGCTGGAGTGGGAGTAGCACAAGGGGAGGTTTGAGTGCATGACTCTGACCCCACGGTGGTGGAAACAAAAGTGTTCCTCACTATGGTGCCACAGCAGTTGAAGCCCCAGCATTCCCCTTTCTGTGACAACACAGCAGAGGCAGCCACAACATTCCCCTTTCTGGGAAACTGCAGCAGTGGCCATACCATGATACCATCTGCCCTTCTCTGTGACACTACTGCCAAGGCAGCCACAATGTTCCCCTGTCTGTGACAACACAAGGGTGGCAGTCCCAACATTCTACTCTCTCTGACACCACAGCAGTGGCAGCCCCAAGGTTTCCCTCTCTATGAAAGCCCAGCAGAGGAAGCCCCAACATTCCCCTCTCTGTGAAACATCAGCAGTGGCAGCCCAAACGTTCCCATCTGGGCCACCACGGTGGTTACAGAGCAAACATTCCCCTGTCTCTGACATCACAACTGTGGCAGACACAAGTCCCCCTGCCTGTGACAACCAAAGCAGTGGAAGCCTCAAATTCCCCTGTCTGTGACACCACAGCCGGGGCAACACCAGCGTTCCCCTCTCTGTGACACAGGAGCAGTGGCAGCCCCAAAGTCAGTGTCACCACAGTTGTTACAGAACCAAGTCCCACTCTGTGTGACACCAAGGCAGTGGAAGCCCCAACGTCCTACTCTCTGTGACACCACAGGGGTGGCAGTAACAACATTACCCTCTCCAAGACATCACAGCTGTGGCAGCCCCAGTGATTTCCTCTCTAGGAAACCACAGGGGTGGCATATGAAACGCTGTCCTCTCTGTGACACAACACCAGTGGCATTCTCAGCATTCCCCTGTCTGTGAAACCACAGAGGTAGCAGCCCCAGCAATTCTCTCTCTGTGACACTGCAGCGGTGGCAGCCTGAAGTCCCCCTCCATGTGACACCACAGTAATGGCAACCCCACTGTTCCAATGCCTGTGACACCTCAGCGGTGGCAGCTCTAAGATCTCCATCACTATGACAAAAGAGGTGTGGCAGCCCAAACATTCTCAACTCTGTGGTACCACAGCGGTGGCAGTCCCAATGTTCTGTTCTCTCTGACATCACTGCAGTTGCAGCCCAAACTTCCTTCTCTCTGTAACACTGCACCTGTGGCAGCAGCACTAGAAAAGAAGTAGCAGCCATGGAACAAGAAGAGATGGAGCAGAGAAGGAGCAGTGGAACAGTGGTAGATGAGCAGTGTCAGAGCAGCGCTGGAGGAGTGCTGGAAGAGTGGGGCAGGAGCAGAGGAACTGTGCTGGAACAGCAAATCACAACTTTTGAGCAGCAGTGGAGTAACCATGGAAAAGGCACAACAGTGGTGGGACAGGAACCACAGCCATGGAACAGTGGTGGCACAGCACCATCAAGCTCATTTCTTCTTTCCTGAACAACTTGAAAAACAGATGGCCCAGCAGCTTCCCCAAGACTGGCATCCACATCTGTCTGCTGCCAGCAATTCTGTTCTCATTTTGACCGGCCTGGAGGAAGCAGGCAGAAGAGAAGAAGGGCTGAGGGTGGGCAGCTGAGGCCTTGCAGCCACCTCAGAGCTGTGGCTGTAGCAGAGCACAAGGATGGCCTGGCTGCAGGGCGGTGGGTCCTCAGCTGCACACTGCAAGGGTCTGTAGCAAACGGCTCAACAGCCCAAGCCTGCCCATGACCCTCTCCTGCACTGCAACTGTGTCAAAGAACAAGTAGTGCAAGAGAAGGTGGGAAGAGAGAAGCTGCAGGGGAGCCCCACCAGCAGACACCCAGAGCAGCAGCAGCAGGGGCTCAGCTGTGCTCTTGAGACACACTGGCACCATGCCTGCAGGCTTTCTGTGCCTTCAAGCAAAGTCTGCAGCTCCTGCTCTTGCCTGTGGCCCTGGCAAGCATGGTCCAAAGGCCCCAGGAAAAGGTGGTAGGCAGCAAGGAAGTGAGGGTCTGCTGTGTGCTGCAATGTGGTCCAGCAGAGGCTGGGCCAAGCCCTGCTTCCCCAGGGCAGCTGGGGAACATCCCTGCATGTGGCTCTATGTGAAAGCACTGGGGACTGTCCTGGTTCCTGCCTCAAAGGTTCTATGTCCGGCCGGGGACAGCTGGTCACCCAGAAAGTGCCCAGCAGCTACTGAGTCCAGCCAGGGACAACTGGTCTACCCCGACTTTGCTGACCAGGTCCGAGGTCCTCCCGGGGTGAACTGGTCTACCCTGCCTAATCCAAGCAGGTACTGAGTCCGTGCCGGGACAACTGGTGTACCCAGAAGCTGCCGCCGAGGGAGTAACTGTGGCTGAAGACAACTGGTCTGCACGGACACTCTTTCCACCACAACCGCACACGGGCAAGGGAAGCGTATCCCAAGCGCCGCCGGCCACAGAGCCAAGCCCCCGCCCCGCGTGTCAGGCCCGGGTGGAGCGCGGCTCCGGGGTCCCCTGTCGGCCCCGGTCAGCCCAGAGAGGCCGAGCAGGAGGAGAAAGAACGCACAGCACATGCATGCACGCCGGAGGGGCGGCACAGCCCAGCGAGGGAGCGAGTGAGCCTGCGGGGATGTGGCTGCATTATACGGACAGACGAGTCCAAAGCCGCAGACGCCCCCAAGAGAACGACTCCTGCTTGAGCGGGCTGGCGCACCGGCGCACGCCGCCTCCTACCATGATGCAACTGGAGGCAACCGCAAACAGCGAGCCTTGCTCAACTTCCAGAGCCGTGGGGAAACCAGGTCTACCCAGCCCCAGCGCAAACCAGCCCAAGTCCCGCTGGGGCGGATAACACCTCTTCGCCCCGTCACCGCCCGTCACCGCAGCGCCACGCCGACGTCTGCGCCGGAGGCCGCCAGGCGGCGCCGCCGCCCTCGGAGCCGGGTAGACCTGGCCACCTGGGGCCGCCCCGCTCCGGGATACACCAGCTCGCCCCGCTGCCGCTCGTCACCGCAGCGACACGCCCCTGTCCGCGGCCGGGCCGGGCAGGCGCAGCCAGTCCCGGAGCCAGGTACACCTGGCATCCGCCCGCCACCTCCCGGCTCCAAGGTAGACCGGCTCGCCGCGCTGCCGCCCGCCACCGCCGCACCACGCCGACGGCTCTGGGCACGGCCGCCGCTGGCCGCCGGCCCCGGACCCGGGTACACCTGGCATCCACCTACCATCCCGGAACTCCACAGCCCCTGTCACGCCTGAATGACGGATGGCTCCAGCAGCCCCGTCCCACCTACCCGATGAAATCCATTTCAAGACCGACACATAGTTTCCACTCAACCCCCCTCGCCCCGCCATTTTATTTTTTTCTTCTTTTTTGGTGGGAGTGGCGGGGGAGTTGTGTGTTGGGTGGCTGAGGGGGGGGGAGGTGTTGGTGGATTTATTTTATTTTATTTTATTTTATTTTATTTTATTTTATTTTATTTTATTTTATTTTATTTTATTTTATTTTATTTTATTTTATATCCTGAAAGAATGGTACTTCTACTCTTTGAAACAAGAAAGTTTTCTGGGAAAAATACTCTTTGCAGTCTTGATTTATTTTCACTTTGCGCCCAGACCACTTGCAGCCGAGCTGATGGGCAGGCTGTTCCCTGCACTCGGCCTGCTGACACACTGAACCACCAAAACGGCGTCGCCACCCCCACCCGCCCTCCTCGGGACGCTACACAGCCCCCCTCTCTCCCCCCCAACCCCAAACATGGGGGGGGGACAGCGGGGAGGAGAAGCACGTCCATGCGATGGAACTCAGCAGCAAGACGGGGGCTCCTGGCGCGACTTGCCTGCTCCCGCCTTGTCCCCCTACAGGCAGAGTCCGTGGCGGGGGGGCCATCAGGGCGGCGGTCGCTTTCGGGTCGGTCGGAGATGAGCAGATGTAGCAGGGGATGTGCCGTGTACAGGGATGCAGCCCAGCACAGCTTCTCTTCCCTTTCTGCTGACAGAAGAACATGAAGTGGGTGCAGAGACGATCCAGGGCCATGAAGCAGCCTTTTCTGCCTTGAATGACTTGGAAAGATGTGCCAGCAGCTTTCCCAGGACTGGCATCTGGATCTCTCCACAGGCTGCACCTCTGTCCTCATTTTGACCAGCCTGCGGGGGCAGGCAGAAAGGCAGAATGGCTGAGGACAGGCAGCTCAACCATCTGGCAGGGGCCAGGAGGGGACTGGCCACAAGCCCAGGGTTCTTCTAGACCACCTCATGCCGTGCTCAGGGGCTGTGGGGAATGGGTCCCTACAGGTCTGGGCAATGGTGGAGTCAGCAGTCACAGAAAAGCCAGCTTGCACTTTGAGGAGGACCTTAGAAAGCTGCAGGGGAGCCCCACAAGCAGACACCCAGTGCAGCAGCAGCAGGGGCTCCGCTGTGCTCTTGAGATACACTGGAACAATCCCTGCAGGCTTTTTGTGCCTTCAAGCAAAGCCTGCAGGGCAGCTCCTGCTCTTGCCTGCGGCCCTGGCAAGCGTGGCACAAAGGCAGCAAGGAAGTCAGGGGCTGCTGTGTGCTGCAATGTGCTCCAGCATGTGAAATACAAAGTTATGTTTCATGTCAGGGAAATGAAGAAAATCTGTGTAATTGTAGTAATTGTGGAACATGGCCATGGGACAGTTATAAAGATGTGTTCTAATAAACAACCCAGGAAAGCATAGAAAGAAGTTTTTGAATAAATCTTGTGCTTGCAATTACCTATTATAAGTCTCAAGCTATTCTGTAAGAAGTGTCTTTAATTATAACTTTAGAAGCTTGCTTTGTATTAAAGAATTTTAACTGTAGTTTTAGAATGTAAAAAAGCCTTTTAGACAAAAGAGGGAAGTAAGAAGGAGGATCAGGCCTTTCACAGAAGGTAGAAAAACATCCTGGACATGAAAGAAAGACTTCAGCTCGCTGATTTATAGCTCCTAAAAAAAAGAAAACTAAAGATGACTATCAAAGATTGATGGACATGGAAAATAGAAGTTGGACCCCACATCTAACAGCTGGACCCCGCCACTTGGAAAATATATCCTGGAAGTCCATCCTGGAATATTGAAATATCAAAATAGATCACAACAGTCTATAGAACTGTACAAGACAAAATATGAATTTATGACTGTTAAGTATTGAATTGTAACATTAAAAGTAGAAATGGAAACTGCTGAGAAAGCTTATGAATATGTATGAATATAGCCAATAAAATCCCAGCAAGTCCAGCAATCAACGGGCAGTGGGAAGGGAAAATCCTTCCACTGTACGCAGCGCGCTGTCTTTGCTCACACTTTCCCATGTTAATTAATTAATTATTAAATTGAATTATTATATAGGCCGTGTCAAGTGTCTCATTTCTAACTAGCAGAGGCTGAGGCAACCCCTGCTTCCCCAGGGCAGCTGGGCACCGTCCCCGCATGGCGCTGTCTGCAGGGCACTGCGGAGTGTCCTGGTTCCGGCGCTCCCGGTCCTAAGTTCGTCCCTGGGTAACTGGTCTACCCAGAAGCTGCTCCCTAGGCAGGAACTCTGGCCGAGGACAACTGGTCTACCTGCCCTGGCCCCAGCAGGAAGCCAAGTCCAGACAAGGGGGACCGAGTGTAGGCAGCAGGCGCCGGGAAGGCAGGGCACGGGCCGGGCCGGGACAGCAGGCAAGGCCGTGTGTGTACCTGAAGCGCCCAGCACGACGACGGCGGCTGCAGTGCAAGGGGCAGGATGTGCGTCTGCTCGTCCGTGCCGGCTGTGGCTCTGTCGTTGCCCGGCTCTGGGGTCCTGGTCTACCTCCACGGCCGGAGACAGCAGTGCACGGACACCCTTTCCAGCCCAGCGGCGCACGGGCAAGGGAAGCCCATCCCCAGCGCCGCCGCCCGCAGAGCCAAGCCCCCGCCTCCGTGTCGGGCCCGGGCCCCGCGCGGAGGGAAGCGGAGGCCGTGCGGCCTGGCGGGGCCTCTCTCGCTGGGTGCCCGCAGCGCTTTCCGCTGGCAGCAGGCGGCCCTTGGCTGGCTTGCCCGGGCCCGGAGCCCGCGTGTCGGAGGAGAGCGCAAAGGCGGACAGCGGCACCGGAGACCCCTGTCGGCCACGACCCGCCCAGAGAGGAGGAGGAGGAGGAGGCAACAAGTAGCAGCCACACGCCCGAGAGGCGGACCGGCCCACCGAGCGAGAGAGGGAGCCTGTCGGGACGTGGCCGCATTATACGGACAGACGAGTCCAAAGCCGCAGACGCCCTCAAGAGAACGACTCGGACTTGAGCGGGCTGGCGCACCGGCGCACGCCGCGTCCTCGCATGATGGAACTGGAGGCAGAGCCACAAATAGCGAGCCTTGCTCAACTTCCAGGAGCCGTGGCGAAACCAGGTCTACCCAGCCCCAGCGCAAACCAGCCCAAGTCCCGCGGAGGCGGATAACACCTCTTCGCCCCGTCACCGCCCGTCACCGCAGCGCCACACCCACGTCTGCGCCGGAGGCCGGCAGGCGCCGCAGCCCTCGGAGCCGGGTAGACCTGGTAACCTGGGGCCGCCCCGCTCCGGGCTAGACCAGCTCGCCCCGCTGCTGCTCAACACTGCAGCGCCACGCCCCTGTCCGCGCCCGGGGCGGGCAGGCGCAGCTGGCCCCGGAGCCGGGTAGACCAGGCCGCCCGCCACCTTCCGCCTCCGGGGTAGACCTGCTCGCCGCGATGCCGCCCGCCACCAACGCGCCACGCCGACGGCTCCAGGCACGGCCGTCGGCCGCCGGCCCCAGAGCCGGGTACACCTGGCATCCGCCTACCATCCCGGAACCCCACAGCCCCGGTAGCGCCTCAGTGCCGGATGGCTCCAGCAGCCCCGTCCCACCTACCCGATGAACCCCATTTAAAGACCGACACATATTTGCCACTCAACACCCCCTCCCCCCCCGCCATTTTCTTCTTTTCTTCTTTTTTGGTGGGAGTGGGGGGGGAGTTGTTTGTTGGGTGGAGGACGGGGGGGGGGGTTTCGGGAATTTCTTTTCTTTTCTTTTCTTTTCTTTTCTTTTCTTTTCTTTTCTTTTCTTTTCTTTTCTTTTCTTTTCTTTTCTTTTCTTTTCTTTTCTTTTCTTTTCTTTTCTTTTCTTTTCTTTTCTCTTTTCTTTTCTTATTTTTCTTTTCTCTTCTTTTCTTTTCTTTTCTTTTCTTTTCTTTTCTTTTCTTTTCTTTTCTTTTCTTTTCTTTTCTTTTCTTTTCTTTTCTTTTCTTTTCTTTTCTTTTCTTTTCTTTTCTTTTCTTTTCTTTTCTTTTCTTTTCTTTTCTTTTCTTTTCTTTTCTTTTCTTTTCTTTTCTTTTCTTTTCTTTTCTTGTATATCCTGAAAGAATGGTACTTCTACTCTATTGAAACAAGAACGTTTTCTGGGAAAATACTCTTTGCAATCTTTGTTTATTTTCACTTTGCATCCAGACCACTTCCAGCTGAGCTTGATGGGCAGGCTGTGCCCTGCACTCGGCCTGCTGACACACCGAACCACCAAAGCGGCGTCGCCACCCCCACCCACCCTCCTCAGGACGCTACACAGCCCCCCTCTCTCCCCCCCCCAACCCCAAACGGAGGGGGGGACAGCGGGGAGGAGAAGCACGTCCATGCGACGGAACTCGGCAGCAAGCCGCGGGCTCCTGGCGCGACTTGCCTGCTCCCGCCTCGTCCCCCATGGGCAGAGTCCGTGGCTGGGGGGGGCCATCAGGCGGGCGGCCGCTTTCGGCTCGGGTCTTGCACGGTCCACAGAGGTCTTCGGCCCTCGGTGCGGGTCTGGGGGTCACAGGGGATCGGCGCCGAGGCGCCCGGGGCCGGCACGAAGCTGCTGGCTGTCGGCCCGCGTTCACAGGGACAAAGTGACACACCCCCACTCCCCACACTCGCACCCCGATGCCTCATTCTCAGACCGACACACACACACAACCACTCACACCTGCACCAACACACACACAGACACAAACACAGACACACACATATGCATGCACGCGCATAATCTCGCATGCCCTCTCTCCCCATCCCTGCCCCTGCCCTGTTGTTCGCAGCCCCAAATCGATGGTTGGGGTCACCCCGCCCTCCACCATCAGCCTCCCTGGAGCCGCCGTCAGAAGTCTCCTGCCCCTGCCTAGGCCCCCATCGAGCAGTTCACACAGCGGCAGACACAGGCTAACGCTGGGGCTGCCACTGCTGCGGTGTCATAGAGAGGGGAATGTTTGAGCTGTCACACCTCTTTTGTCACAGACATGGAGATCTTGGAGCTGCCACCGCTGTGGATGCACAGACATTGGAGCACTGAGGTTGCCACTGCTGTGGTGTCCCACGGTGGGGGACTTCAGGCTGCCACTGCTGCAGTGTCACAGAGAGCGGAATGTTGGTGCTGCTACCTCTGTGGTGTCACAGACAGGGGAATGTTGTGGATGCCACTGCTGCGGCATCACAGACAGGGCAATGTTGCATTTGCCACTCCCGTGGTTTCGTAGAGAGGAGAAACACTGGGGCTGCCACAGCTGCGATATCACAGCAAGGGTGTTTGGGGGCTTCCAGTGCTGTGGTGTCTCAGAAAGGGAGACTTGTGTTCACCACAGCTTCGCCATCACACGGAGGGGAATGTTGGTGCTGCCACTGCTGTGTTTTCACAGAGAGGGGAAAGTTGGGCCTTCCACTGCAATTGTCTTCAGCCTCCCTGGCACTGTCTTCAGGCTTCTGCTGCCCGTCAACGGTTTCGGGTGCCCCGCCCTCCATCATCAGCCTCATTGGCAGCGCTGTCAGATTTTTCCCGTCCCTGCCTAGGCCCCCATCGACCAGTTCACACAGCGGCAATGGAAGCAGGCCAGGAGTCGACTGCAGTGACCCAGCTGGCGGCGGGCTGCAGGTGGTGGCGGGATGCTTAGCACTGTCCCTTCTCGAAGAATCTCTCTGTTCTGCTCTCTCTCGGCCTTTCGTTTTGAAGTCGTTTCTTCCCACTCACCCCCCGCCCCGGTCAAGCTTGCGGCATGATGGCAGCGCGGCGAGGGGCTAAAGGGAGCGAGCGATGCAGAAATGAAGGCCGGCTACCCGGCCGCCGTCTGTTTGGGCACAGATGTGGCGGGCACACCACTGGCTACTAAAGGCTCCCGCCTTCCTTCTCGGGGAACGATTGGGGCTGCGGTTGGGGGTGGCGGTAGGACGTGGCCAGAGAGGGCTGGGGAAGTGTGCGGCAGGGCTCGCCAGCGGCTGCCAGCACACGGAGGCGGCAGGAACAGCGCAGCGCGTGGGACCGCAAGTCGGCCGCCTCGGACCGCACGGCGCTCGGGGTGAAAGAGCAGGTGTGAGCCGGTGCAATTGCAGCCACGTGGACATGCCGGCCGGCGGGACGTGCGGGCAGCCCGCCGATCACGTGCTC
This sequence comes from Prinia subflava, assembly GCF_021018805.1. Lineage (NCBI taxonomy): Eukaryota > Metazoa > Chordata > Aves > Passeriformes > Cisticolidae > Prinia > Prinia subflava. The sequence goes on along the minus strand of NW_026961012.1, from coordinate 814,088 downwards.
ACCGGCCTGCACGGGGCCACGGGACTGCACCTCCGGTCTGGGAGAGCCGGGCTACCCAGGGCTCGACGGCCAGGTACCGAGGCCGGCCAGAAACAATCGGCCTACCCAGCAGGTCCCAACCAAGTACTAAGTCCAGCCAGGGACAACAGGTCTTCCCAGCAAATGCTCACCAGTCTTGAAGTCCAGCTAGGGAGAACAGCTCTACCCACCATTTGCCCACCAGGTACCTGTCTGACAGCGGACAAGGGGTGTACCTAGCAGTTGTCCATTAGGTACTCAGTCCGGCTGGGAAGAACTGGTCTACCCTGCAAGTGGCCTTTAGGTGTGAAGTCTGGCAGTGGAGAACTGGCCTACCCAGCATTGGTCCACCAGGCACTAAAGTCTTGCCGGGGAAAACAGGTCTAGCTCAGCCATTGCCTACCAGGCACTATGTCCGCCCAGGAAGAACAGGTTTTCTCAGCAGTCACTCAAAAGGTATTAGGTCAGGCCAGAGGAACTGCTCTTCCCAGAAATTGCTCACAAGGCACTAAGTCTGGCTGGGTACAACTGCTCTACCCTGTAGTTACTGACGAGATGCTGAGTGTGGCCGGGGAAAAGGTGTCTACCCAGCAACTGCCCACCAGCCATGAGATCAGGCTAGGGAGAACAGGGCTACCCAGCAGTTGCTCACTGGCTACAAAGTGCGGCTGGGGACAGCGGGTCTTCCCTGCCTTTGCCAACCACGTCCTAGGTCAAGCCAGGGAGAACAGGTCTAGCAGCACTCACCCACAAGGTACTGAGTCCAGTCGGGGCCAATGGGTCTCCCCAGCAGTTGCTGATGGCATACCAAGTGTGGCAGCAGAACACAGCTCTACCCAGCAGTTTCCCACCAGGCACTAGGTCTGCCGGGACAGGGGTCTGAATATGCATTTGTATTTTGTGTATTTAACATTTTTGTAAGGAAAAGCCTTTGCAATTTCCTGTGATCTTTGCAGTGAGCATGAGGGAGCTATCCCACGCACTGCTCGGTGTCACAATAAATATGCACTTTATAACTCTAACTGTTAGAGAGTTCTTGCTCCGTCACAGTTGGATATTGATATTAGATCGATATTCATATTTTAATGAATCACCCTCCCAAGCACACACCTGTCTTTCAAACCAGGACACCTGGCCAGCAGAATATCAGGGCAGTAGAAATGCAGACACGTGGACACACACTCACCAACACAACTCTAGCTTTGCTGAATGGGTTTATTGATCATTCAAGAGAAATGTCCCTGGGCTCAAGGGAAAACAGGGGACTCATTCAGGGATGATCATCTCCTGATGCCTGTGGAGCGCACTGGACATGGATGTCACCAACTGCTACAATCCTAAAACACAGAGCCCAGAACGTGACCCACCAGGACCCAACGGGACAGGAGAGGGGCCTTGTCCCCACCCCTCTCTCTGTGGGCACTGCTGACCGGGCCATGGAGAGCAAGAGCCAGGCACTTCTGCAGCAAAGCACCCAGCAGCTTTTCAGCCACAGGGGGCTGGCTGTTGGGAAGGATGAAGTAGAAAGACCTTGTAAATATGATGGTTTCGATTCTGGGAGTATGAGATCAGCAGGTGAGATAGAAATGAATGCAAGCTTTGAGATTTAGGGTGTGGGATAGCGGGACATCAGCTAGTGAACAATGGTGTGCCTAGCTGAGGGCCATCTCCCTTGATTAAACAATACCCTTGTGCTTGCCAAAGGTAATGGGACAGTTCTATTGGCTGTATGTAAATGTTGTGAGATTGGTATCTTGTATTAGATTGGTTGGCCCAACACAGACTATTCCACTTGGAAAGACATTTATTGTATGGTATTCAGAACCTCCCCTTCTTTCCCTGCTCTTTTCCCCCTCTTTTCCCTCCCTCTTTTCCCTCCCTCTTTTCCGTGTCTCTTCCCCCTCTTTTCCCCTCTTTTCCGGCTCACCTGGCCTGCTTTAGCTGTGCCTAGCAGCTACAAGCAGGGCCCTCACAATAAACCACGGGCTACTACAGTGGATTTGCTTATAGAGATACTTTGTCGCCGACTCTGCCCTCACTGAGAAGCTTCTAGAGCTGGGGACAAAAAGGACTCATTGGAGACACAGTGGAGGGCACTGGGCTGCACTGGGAAGAAAGGGGAAAGAGAGGGCACCCGTGGGGAAGGGACCTGTGGGCAACAATGAGGTGCAGGAGCTGCTGTGCTCCTGGCCAGAAGCACTGGGGTCAGGACCAAGAGGCACAGCTTGGGCAGGGGCTGTGTCCTGGGCCATGCAGGGGAGTCCTGGGGTGACAGGGCTGGGAGTGCAACAGGGGTCCTGGTCACTGGGGGTTCCCTGGCAAAACTCCAAGGGTCAGGGGTGTTAGGTGGGTAGGGTCAGTAGGGGTACACTTGGCTGTGCTGGGACAAACTGGGATGGCCTGGAGTGTGGAGGCCATGCAAGGGGAAGGTCTGACAGTGACAGAACTCGTGGTACCCACCAGTGGCGTCTTTAGGATCTCAACATTGTCTAAATCCACCTGTAAAGACCAGGAGACCTGGCTGGTCACTGGGATGCACCCAGTGCCAGCAAGGGCTGGAGGGGACTAAACTGTGCCCTGATTCCCAGACTGGATGCCCTCCAATCTCACCCCTCACTCATCTCCCAGAGATCATTTTCAGTTCCTTGCAGGAGTGTCTGGGAAAGGAGAGCAAACCGTGGTTCTGGATTGGACCATGGGGCTGTGGGACACCAAGGGTGCAGGGACCAAAGGTGGTGGGGGTGGGGCAGGCAATGGTGAGGCAGGGGGGACCCAAAGACACTGAACTGGAGTGAACTGCAGAGGCAGAGGGACTGGGGATGTGGAAGGGGCCCCGTGGGGGATGCAAGGGGAGAAGAAAGGAATTGCAGTGTAGGGACATGGGAGTGCAACAGAGGGGCTTGGAGTGGACAGAATGGATGAGAAGAAAACCACAAGATTGAGAGAGGGTTTGGGAGTGGTGGGTGAATCCAGGAATGATGCCAGGAGACACCACTGCAATGGCCAGGGAGAAAAAAAGAAAGAAAGTGAGGGGGGGAAAAAAGGAAAGAAAGGAATTGGGTATGATGAGTGCAAGGGCATTCATAGACCCTGGGCAGGACAAAGAGAAGTGCCCAGGGAGAAGATTTCTGAAGACACCAAGAGGATGGGAAGGGAGGCTACATAGGGCAGGATGTGGTGACATCGCGGCCTCACCTTGGCCTGTGCCAGGGAGCACAGCAGGATGGAGAAGAGCAGGGACACGCTGAGCACAACCACCTTCATCTTCCTCTTGCTCTGGCAGCATTGGCTGAGGCTGCACCAGGGTGAGGAGCACCTTAGTCCTTCCCAGGACTCCTCCCTGCCCCCTCCCTGACAGCCCCCAGGCCAAAGCCTGGCTTGGCACAGACGCCCAGTCCTGACCACAAGCCCAGCCCTAACACAGAGTCCTACCCACATGTGGCATGCCTCCAGCCCCCTCACCCGGCACCCCTCCAGCTTCCTGCACAGGGCAGCTGCACTTGGGAGGGCCCAGGCAGCTGCAGGGGCCAAAGGGTCGGGCAGGGAGCCAGAGACAGGTGGATCCCTACTCCAACACAATCCATCTTCCACCAATGCCTCAGAGCGCTGGGGGATTGTGACCACCTGAAGACAAGGCTGAGGTTTGGGGAATTACTCAGGTGTGGGTCTTCCCACATCCCCACTACCCCATTGCTCAGCACTGCAGGTGCCAAACTGGTCCACTCCCCAGCCCATAATCAGATTCCAGAGAGGAATATCTCCTGCCCTGACCCTCACCCTATCACACTTGAAGCCACTGTGCCATCCCACAGCACATGTGTCCTACTCTGCACAGCTGCTCTGCATGGGAGGAGCCAGGGACCCCATCACCAACAAGGCTCCCACTCAAGCACTGTCCCTGCCTGGGACCTGCCCACAGCTCCCCAGGGCCCTTGTCCCCACACAGGGTCTCTGCAATGCCCTGGTCCTGGGCTGAAGACAGTTCTGGCCCAGAGCAGGATGTGCCTGTCCTGAGGGATTTGGCTGAGTGGGTGTTTGTCCCCAGGCAGTCCCTCAAAGACAACTGGGCAGAGATGCCCAGTCGGGAGGATGGATGTCAGTCCCCTGACACCATCTCTGATAAGCCCTGTTTCCTCAGGGCCACAGGTACCAGGAAGACATTGAGCATTCTGGGGACTCCAAGAAGTGAGAATCCACTGACAAGCGGTTCACAAGAGCTGTCCATGACTTCAATTTATTTTGACATTGCATGACAATAATGAAGGCTTCTGCTTCTCTCTTTCCATAGGAACACTGCAGATCCATCACAGATGTCTTGTGGGCCAGCTGGGAAAGTGTTTCAAGTGACTGCCTGGACTGTTTGCTCTGGAACTTGTCCAAGGAGTGACAGGGCCCAGGAAGATTTTTCTGTGGAGTGTCCCATTGATGAGAGACCACAGTGTCCCCAAGATTGGGGATTCTTACCAAATGGACAAATACTGTGACATCATTGGTGTGCTGATGTGGTCTTGGAATGGAACTGAGGATGTGTCTGCAGGGTCCTAATTGCAGAACAAAGGCTGAGAGAGGTCCAGGCTTCCGTAGACATCACTGCCAGTCACGGGGATGGCACTGGACAGCCACTGCCCATGTGCCAAGAGCTCAGGAAGAACGAACTGGACATGCACAGAGTCTCTGAGTGTGGCCAGATTGGCCTTGCAGCTTCAGGGACATCATGGGAATGTCCCTGCCTCCCTTGGTGCAGTGTATGAGCTAAGCAGAAACCGTCCCTTCAGCTGCTATCAGCATTTCAGGAAGGAGGTATTTTGTCTCTTTGACTGACTGTTACTTCTGTGTAAAAAATTTGCAGCATAGTCCTCAGCACAGTCCTCAGCACCAGGGGAGGTTTGGCAGCATTCCCAAATTTGTGACCCCACAGAAGGGGAAACAAAAATGTTCCTCACTATGTTACCACAGCAGTTGAAGCCCCAGCATTCCTGTTTCTGTGACGCCACTGCAGAGGCAGCCACAACATTCCACTTTCTGGGAAACTGCAGCAGTGGCCATTCCATGAGACCATGTGCCATTCTCTGTGACACTACTGCAGTTGCAGCCATGATGTTCCACTGTCTGTGACACCACAGATCAGCAGCTCCAACCCTCTCCATGACACCACAGCAGGGGCAGCGTTCCCCTCTCTCTGATGCATGAGCAGTGGCTCAAAGTTTCTCTGTCAGTGAAACCACAGTGGTTACAGCCCCAAGTGCCACTCTGTGTGACACCACAAGTGGAAGTGGAAGCCTCAAGTGCTACTCTCTGTGACACCACACAGGTGGCAGCCCCAGCAATCCCCTGTCTCTGACAACACAGAGGTAGCAGCTCCAGCATTCTGCTCTCTGTGACGCTGCAGCCAAGGCAGCTTGAAGTCCCCCTCTGTGTGACACCACAGCAGTGGTAACCGCGATGTTCCAATGTCTGTGACACCACAGTAGTGGCAGCTCCAAGTTCTCCATCTCTATGACAAAACAGGTGTGACAGCCCAAACATTCCCCTCTCTATGACACCACTGCAGTGTCAGCCACAACGTTCTCCTTGGTTTGACACCACAGCAGTGACAGCCAAAGCATTCCCCTGTCTGTGACACCACAGAGGTAGCAGCCTCAACTTCCCTCTCTCCATGACACTGTGGCGGTTCCAGGTCCAGACATCCCCTGTCTGTGACCTCACAGCAGTGGAAGCCTCAAGGTCCTGTTGTCTGTAACCACACATCAGCGGCAGCCCCAACATTCCCCTTTCTATGACACCACAGTGGTGACAGCCCAAACATTCCCCACTCTGTGACACCACAGCTGTGGCAGTCCCGATGTCCTGCTCTCTGTGAAACCACTGCAGCTGCAGCCCAAACTTCCTTCTCTCTGTTACATTGCACCTGTGGCAGCAGCACTAGAAAAGAAGTAGCAGCCATAAAACAAGAAGGGACGGAGCAGAGAAGGAGCAGTGGAACAGTGGTAGATGAGCAGTGTTGGAGCAGCACTGGAGGAGTGCTGGAAGAGTGGGACAGGAGCAGAGGAACTGTGCTGGAACAGCACACCACAACTTTTGAGCAGCAGTGCAGTAACCATGGAAAAGGCACAACAGAGGTGGGACAGGAACCACAGCCATGGAACAGTGGTGGCGCAGGCCCCGCAGCCGTGGAGCTGTGCCTGAGATGCCGAAGCTGCGGGACACAGAGCGGCTGCGAGCGCTGTGTCCTGCAGGAGCCGGCCCTGCACACCAGAGCGATGCCTGTCAGGCTGACCCAGAGTGGGGGGCAGCTTCAGGAATTGCTGTGGGGCACTGCAAGGTGCAGAGAGAGTGCATTTCATGGTGACTTGGAGGTTTGATCCTGGTCCTTGTGGCCGCTTTTGTGCTGCCAGGACTATTCCAGTTCATCTGAAGTCCTTAACTCAGGACAAACTTAGGATAAAAGCAATCAACTGCATTCTTGACTGCAGGGAAACACATCTTGGGAGAAGTTTAATGATTTCTGATTTAGGAATCAACGTGGCTCAATTACTGGACTATGGTTTTGCTCTAAACCAGTGACAATTTTCCAATTACTGTCATTGGGCGTGAAAAAGGAAGAACATGCCTCACCATCACGGTGTTGCAAACTCAGTGAGAAGCTTTTTGTAGTCATAATGATGAAGAAAATAACTGGAATTCCCTCTTTCTTCTTTTCCTTTGGATTTTTGCTGTGGTCAGATAAGATTATTAAAGGCTGAGTGAGTCTTCCTGAGCAATCCTTTGCTCTCCGGGCACTGCTCAGCTCTTGGAATGGAAACAGGGAGTGTGATGTTGTCATTGCTGCCCTGTCAGGGTACCAAAGGGCAGCTGCTGCTCTTGGACCCAACAGCAAGCCTAACAGAGAAGGATCCTCTGAGGTCTTGGCAAAGCCAAACAGCTCCTTAACCTTCTCCATCCTCAAGGCATCACTGCTGGAAGCCCATGGGCTCCTGGATGGACCCTGGATGGACCCAGTGTGGAGCTGGTTCCTGCCAGTGATGAACGGAGCCTCAGGGTCCATCCCACTGGAGGGATGGATTTGGCCACTCCTTCCTGGTGAGACCTTCCTGGGCCTCCAGCACAGACAGGCTGTGGCATCCTGCTGTCCCTCCAAAATACGGATGGATTCTGCCCCTTTGGAATGGGGCTTTCTGAGCACACTCTGCACCAGTGTCCACCAGAGCTTGATGCTGCCTTGGGGCTGCTCTGCCAGGCCAGTGATGCCACCCATGCCAGGAGCCCTGACTGTCTCTTCTGGATGCTGGGATGAAAACAGGGCCCCTCTCTGCTGCTCAGGGCAGGGATCGGTGGGGTTTGTTCCTGCCAAGCACAAGTGCCTAGAGGCAGGTGCCAAGTCTGAGCAGCCCTTCTGCTCTGCCCCACCGACACTGGAGCAGGAGCTGTCATGCAGAAATGCTTTGGGGCCTTTGAGTTTCCTTCCAGGTTCTGTAGCGGTGCTTCCCCACTCCAGGGAAGTTTCAAGTCCAACTTCCTCATATCCAAGCTGCCAGGGCTGCAGACACAAATAGGGGACGACACATGGGCTGTGCCACCAGCGCCTTTTCCCTGGAGCAGGAAAGTCCAGCTCTTTCATGCTGAGGCAGTGGTGGAGAGGAGAGGGGAAACTCATTGTACCCGACATGCTGGAGCACGTGTAGGGACAGTTTCTGCAGAGTTGAGACACAGCCCTGAGGGAAGCAGGGACATCCTCAGGGGTTCCCAAAGCTGGGGGCCAATCCAACTGCACTAGGAGCCTCCGTGTGTGTCCAGCTCCTTCTGCCTGGGCTGTTGGCACATGGGCAGTTGGCATCCAATTCCAAACCCCTGACTGGCACGGATCTCCAGGGAAGCCTGCACCTCTCCTTGGCCAAAGTTCCTCAATCAGGACCCTGTGGACACTTCCTCAATTCCTCTCCAAGGTGATGTCCACACACCAATGATGTCACTGCACTTGTCCCTCTGGTCAAGAGTCCCTCACGGGGACACTCTGCTCTCTCATCAATGGGGCACAAAGCAGCAACATTCCAGAGGAAAGCCTTTCCCCCTGGGCACTGCGGCTCCTTGGGCAAGGTCCAGAGCAAACAGTCAAGGCAGTGGCCTGAAATGTTTTCCCAGCTGGGCCACCACAGATCTCTGATGGATCCACAGTGTTCCTGTGGAAAGAGAGAAGCAGAACCCTTCACTAATGCCCCACAATGTCAAACAGGAATCACAGCCATGGAAGTGACTCAGGTACCATTTCTCTGTGGCTGTTTTCCTTCCTGGAACCTGGGACAGGCATCTGAATACTCCTGGGAAAAACAACCAGAGACACTGGTATTCCATGAGGCTCAGGCAAGGCTCCCTTGGACTTCAGAATGCAAACCAGGTTTTCATCCCAAGCCTTTGATCCCACTGTGGCTCTCCTCAAACTATGAGGGTCAGGTCCCAAACAGGGCCACAGTGGGTTTTATGCCTCGGCAACAGTTAGAAGAGTTGGATGTGATGAAGAGTTGAAAAAGCAGAAGTTTCAAAATCCTAGAACTTCAGAGGCTACAGTAAGAAAGTTTGAAGGTTCTATGGTCCATTATCCTCTGTCTTCCTGCTCTTCATTTGGCACATTCCAACTCCAGAGCAGATTATGGGAAGCAGACCTGCTGGAAGAGTTGAAGGCTCCTTCCCAGGGAGAGGAAGAAAGAGGGAAGGAGGGCAAACATTTGCAACTGTTTTCTTCATTATGACTACAAAAGCTCTTCACTCAGTTTGCAGCATCCTAATGGTGAGGCACCTTCCTCACATTTTCTCCCTTACATTTCCCACTTTTTTCCCCTTTTCTGCTTTCTACCCTTTTTTCCTATCATTTCCCATCTTTTTGCTCATGTGTTCTGTCCATTTTTGCCTTGCATTGCCCACCCTTTTCTCCTCTCATTTTTCCCACCTCTTTCTCCCATTATGTTCCCCACAATTTGGTCCCCTCATATCTCCTGCCCTTTTGTCCCCCCACATTTCCCAGCCCTTCCTCCTCCCATTTCCTGCCCACTATTCTCACTTTTCTTCCCAATTTGCTCTGCCAGCTTTAACATAATTGCTTCAAAAATGATGCACTATATTTGTAGGTAGAGCTCCCAGTGTGGTGCAGTCATTAACATTTCTGTAATCAATTGAAATATATTATTTTATTGAAAAATGAATATACATCTAACGAATATGTAGCATACATTCTTAAGGTATATAAATTATATACATGAGATAGTATATATAATTTATTAATTACTAATACAACAATTATATATTATCTATTATATTAACATAATTTAATTACTATAATTCTTTTGTTCTATAAATCATATAGATAAGGAAATGAACTTTCTAGAACTATAGTTGTTTCTAAAAGGACTGCTTGGGGCTGAATGCAGTGTTTTTAGGGGGGAAAGGAGGGAATTGAGGAGCTGTGAGGGAGGTGGTCACATGATTTGGGGTGGGGGGCTAAGATTTGGGAGAGCCACTCAACTTTGGGGGACCTGGTTTGAGGGTCTCAATGGGGATCTGAGTTTTGGGGAGGGAGGTGTCAGATTTCAGGGCTTGCAATTTGAACAGATCGTGAGAATGGGGTTCAGATTTGGGGGCGGGGGGGCTACGTGATGTGCGAGGGCTCAGTCCTGGGGTCTTAATTTTTTGGGGGGGTGAGAACTGTGAGGTCATATTTGGGAAGCCTTGGACTTAGAAAGCCTCACGATTTGGGGAAGGGGTCTGATGTTCCCCAAATACACACAAATACACACCCAAGCAGGATCCCCCCAAATTCCCACAGAATCCACAATCCACAGGGCAAGGATTTGCTGTGGCCATGGCAGTGTAAAGGAAAAGAAGCACCCCTGGGTTTAGGTCATGTTCCTGACCTATTTCCCTTTTTGTCTCATGTTTCCCACCCTCTTCCCCTTAAGTTTCCCATCACTTTTCCTCTTACACTTCCCACCCCTTCTGTCCCTTCACATTTCCCATCCATTTTGGCCTCATGTTGACTGCTTTTTTTTCCCTTGTCTTTTACACCCACTTTTTCTCCTATTTCCTTTCCTTTTCCTGTGTCACATTTCATGCCCTTTTCTCCCCTCGTGTTTTGCACACTTTTTCCCCATCATGTTTACTGCCCTTTTTCTGCTCATGTTTCCCACCTTTTCTCCTCTTCTGTTTCATGCCTTTTCTTCTTCTCAGTTTCCAGTCTTTTTTTATCATTTACTGTCCTTTTTGCCTTCCATTTCCTGCTTTTTCCTCCCCTCACATTTCCTGCCTATTTCCCCCTCACTTTTCCAGCCCTTTTCTCCCCTCACATTTCCCACCATTTCGTCCCTTCACATTTCCCACCCTTTCCTCCCCACATTTCTCACCAACAATTCTCGCTTTTCCCTCCAAGTTTCTCTGTGAGCTTTAACATAATTACTTCCATATTGCTTCAAAAATGCTACACTTTACCTGTGTGGTGCAGTCATTGTATATTTTGTAATTGATTTAAATTGATTATTACAATTTAAAAGCTAATATTTATCTAACAAATATATTATACATATATTTCTAATACATATAATATATATTCCTCATATACATAATGTATATGTTTTATACAGAATTTTCATATATATATTTATAATTTACAGAATTTAAATGTTTTGTTTAATGTACATAAATTATTATTTATAAGGTAATTCAGGTCCCAGAACTAAATATGGTGTGGACAGGTCTGTAGCTGGGCATGGATTCAGCCACACCAATTCCTCTCCGAGAATTTTGGACAGCCAGGTCTCAGCACCAAGAATCCTTCTCTCTGGCCCCCAATATTTCAGATTCTCTGACAGAAGCAGAGCCCACATCAGCCCCTGTGTCTGCACAGGAGGGGCCATCACAAGGCCTGGGGAGATGAGCAGATGTAGCAGGGGATGTGCCGTGTACAGGGATGCAGCCCAGCACAGCTTCTCTTCCCTTTCTGCTGACAGAGGAACATGAAGTGGGTGCAGAGACCATCCAGGGCCATAAAGCAGCCTTTTCTGCCTTGAATGACTTGGAAAGATGTGCCAGCAGCTTTCCCAGGACTGGCATCTGGATCTCTCCACAGGCTGCACCTCTGTCCTCATTTTGACCAGCCTGGGGGGGCAGGCAGAAAGGCAGAATGCTGAGGACAGGCAGCTCAGACATCTGGCAGGGGCCAGGAGGGGACTGGCCACGAGCCCGGGGTTCTTCTAGACCACCTCACGCCGTGCTCAGGGGCTGTGGGGAATGGGTCCCTACAGGTCCGGGCGATGGTGGAGTCAGCAGTCACAGAAAAGCCAGCTTGCACTTTGAGGAGGACCTTAGAGAGCTGCAGGGGAGCCCCACAAGCAGACACCCAGTGCAGCAGCAGCAGGGGCTCAGCCGTGCTCTTGAGACACACTGGCACCATCCCTGCAGGCTTTTTGTGCCTTCAAGCAAAGCCTGCAGGGGAGCCCCTGCTCTTGCCGGGGGCCCTGGCAAGCGTGGCCCAAAGGCTGCAGGGAAAGGTGTTAGGCAGCAAGGAAGTGAGGGTCTGCTGTGTGCTGCAATGTGGTCCAGCAGAGGCTGAGCCAACCCCCGCTTCCCCAGGGCAGCTGGGCACCCTCCCTGCAGGGCGCTCTGTCTGCAGGGCACTGGGGAGTGTCGTGGTTCCTGCCCAACAGGTCCTATGTATGGCCGGGGAAAACTGGTCTACCTAGAAGGTGCCCAGCAGCTACTGAGGCCAGGCAGGTACAACTGGTCTACCCCGCCTTTCCTGACCAGGTTTGGCCGAGGTGAACTGGTCTACCCTTCCATATCCAAGTAGGTACTGAGTCCGGCCCGGGACAACTGGTCTGCCCAGAAGCTGCCGCCGAGGGAGTAACTGGCTGAAGACAACTGGTCTGCACGGACACTTTTACCACCACAACCGCACACGGGCAAGGGAAGCGTATCCCAAGCGCCACCGGCCACAGAGCCAAGCCCCCGCCCCGCGTGTCGGGCCCGGGTGGAGCGCGGCAGAGGGGTCCCCTGTCGGCCCCGGTCCGCCCAGAGAGGCCGAGCAGGAGGAGAAAGAAAGCACAGCACATGCATGCACGCCGGAGGGGCGGCACGGCCCAGCGAGGGAGCGAGTGAGCCTGCGGGGATGTGGCTGCATTATATGGACAGACGAGTCCAAAGTCCCCAAGAGAACAACTCGGACTGGACTGGGCTGGCGCACCGGCGCACGCCACCTCCTCCCATGCTGGAACTGGAGGCAACCGCAAACAGCGAGCCTTGCTCAACTTCCAGGAGCCGTGGCGAAACCAGGTCTACCCAGCCCCAGCGCAAACCAGCCCAAGTCCCGCGGGGGCGGATAACACCTCTTCGCCCCGTCACCGCCCGTCACCGCAGCGCCACGCCGACGTCTGCGCCGGAGGCCGGAAGGCGGCGCCGCTCCCGGAGCCGGGTAGACCTGGTCACCTGGGGCCGCCCCGCTCCGCGGTAGACCAGCTCGCCCAGCTGCCGCTGAACACTGCAGCGACACGCCCCTGTCCGCAGCCGGACTGGGCAGGCGCAGCCAGTCCTGGAGCCAGGTAGACCTGGCATCCGCCCGCCACCTCCCGCCTCCGGGGGTAGACCAGCTCGCCGCGCTGCCGCCCGCCACCAACGCGCCACGCCGACGGCTCCGGGCACGGCCGCCGCTGGCCGCCGGCCCCGGACCCGGGTAGACCTGGCATCCGCCTACCATCCCGGAACCCCACAGCCCCGGCAGCGCCTGAATGACGGATGGCTCCAGGAGCCCCGTCCCACCTACCCGATCAAATCCATTTCAAGACCGACACATATTTTCCACTCAACCCCCCTCGCCCCCCATTTTATTTTTTTTTTCTTTTTTGGTGGGAGTGGCGGGGGAGTTGTGTGTTGGGTGGCTGAGTGGTAGGGGGGGTGTTGGTGGATTTATTTTATTTTATTTTATTTTATTTTATTTTATTTTATTTTATTTTATTTTATTTTATTTTATTTTATTTTATTTTATTTTATTTTATATCCTGAAAGAATGGTAATTCTACTCTTTGAAACAAGAAAGTTTTCTCGGAAAAATACTCTTTCCAATCTTGATTTATTTTCACTTTGCATCCAGACCACTTTCAGCCGACCTGATGGGCAGGCTGTGCCCTGTACTTGGCCTGCTGACACACTGAACCACCAAAACGGCGTCGCCACCCCCACCCGCCCTCCTCGGGACGCTACACAGCCCCCCTCTCTCCCCCCCCAACCCCAAACGTAGGGGGGACAGCGGGGAGGAGAAGCACGTCCATGCGACGGAACTCGGCAGCATGCCGCGGGCTCCTGGTGCGACTTGCCTGCTCCCGCCTCGGTCCCCATGGGCAGAGCCCGTGGCGGGGGGGGCCATCAGGCGGGCGCCCGCTTTCGGGTCGGTTCTTTCACGGTCCGCAGAGGTCTTCGGCCCTCGGTGCGGGTTTGGGGGGCCACAGGGGATCGGCGCCGAGGCGCCCGGGGCCGGCACGAAGCTGCTGGCTGTCGGCCCGCGTTCACAGGGACAAAGTGGCACACACCCCCACTCCCCACACTCGCACCCCGATGCCTCATTCTCAGACTGACACACGCACACAACCACTCACACCTGCACCAACACACACACACACACACAAACACAGACACACACACATGCACGCACGCGCATAATCTCGCATGCCCTCTCTCCCCATCCCTGCCCCTGCCCTGTTGCTCGCTGCCCCAAATCGATGGTTGGGGTCACCCCGCCGTCCACCATCAGCCTCCCTGGCGCTACCATCAGAAGTCTCCCGCGCCTGCCTAGGCCCCCATCGAGCAGTTCAGACAGCGGCAGACCCAGGCTAACGCTGGGGCTGCCACTGCTGCAGTGTCATAGAGAGGGGAATGTTTGGCTGTCACACCTCTTTTGTCACAGAGGTGGAGATCTTGGAGCTGCCACTGCTGTGGATGCACAGACATTGGAGCACTGAGGTTGCCACTGCTGTGGTGTCCCACGGTGGGGGAGTTCAGGCTGCCACTGCTGCAGTGTCACAGAGAGCGGAATGTTGGGGCTGCTACCTCTGTGGTGTCACAGACAGGGGAATGTTGTGGATGCCACTGGTGGTGTGTCACAGGCAGGGCAATGTTGCATTTGCCACTCCCGTGGTTTCGTAGAGAGGAGAAACATTGGGGCTGCCACAGCTGCGATATCACAACAAGGGTGTCTGAGGGCTTCAGGCACTGTGGTGTCTCAGAAAGGGAGACTTGTGTTCACCACAGCTACGCCATCACATGGAGGGGAATGTTGGAGCTGCCACTGCTGTGGTTTCACAGAGAGGGAAAGTTGGGCCTTCCACTGCAATTGTCTTCAGCCTCCCTGGCACTGTCTTCAGGCTTCTGCCGCCCGTCAGCGGTTTCGGGTGCCCTGCCCTCCATCGTCAGCCTCCCTGGCAGCGCTGTCAGATTTTTCCCGTCCCTGCCTAGGCCCCCATCGTCCAGTTTACACAGCGGCAATGGAGGCAGGCCAGGAGTCGACTGCAGAGGCCCAGCTGACGGGGGGCTGCAGGTGGTGGCGGGATGCTTAGCACTGTCCCTTCTCGAAGAATCTTTCTGTTCTGCTCTCTCTCGGCCTTTCAGTTTGATGTCGTTTCTTCCCACTCACCCCCGGCCCGGGTCAAGCTTGCGGCACGATGGCAGCGCGGCGAGGGGCTAAAGGGAGCGAGCGATGCAGAAATGAAGGCCGGCTACCCGGCCGCCGTCTGTTTGGGCACAGATGTGGCGGGCACACCGCCAGCTCCTAAAGGCTCCCTCCTTCCTTCTCAGGGAACGATTGGGGCTGCGGTTGGGGGTGGCGGTAGGACGTGGCCAGAGAGGGCTGGGGAAGTGTGCGGCAGGGCTCGCCAGCGGCTGCCAGCACACGGAGGCGGCAGGAACAGCGCAGCGCGTGGGACCGCAAGTCGGCCGCCTCGGACCGCACGGCGCTCGGTGTGAAAGAGCAGGTGCGAGCCGGTGCACTTGCAGCCACGTGGACATGCCGGCCGGCGGGACGTGCGGGCAGCCCGCCGATCACGTGCTCACCGGCCTGCACGGGGCCACGGGGCTGCACCTCCGGTCTGGGAGAGCCGGGCTACCCAGGGCTCGACGGACAGGTACCAAGGCCGGCCAGGGACAATGGGCCTACCCAGCAGGTCCCAACCAAGTACTAAGTCCAGCCAGGGACAACAGGTCTTCCCAGCAAATACCCACCAGTCTTGAAGTCCACCTAGGGAGAACAGCTCTACCCACCATTTTCCCACCAGGTACCTAGTCTGACAGCGGACAAGGGGTGTACCTAGCAGTTGTCCATTAGGTACTCAGTCCGGCCAGGAACAACCGGTCTACCCTGCAAGTGGCCTTTAGGTTCCACGTCTGGCAGCGGAGAAAAGGCCTGACCAGCGTTGGTCCACCAGGTACAGAGTCCCACCAGGGACAACAGGTCTAGCTCAGCCATTGCCTACCAGGCACTCTGTCCGCCCAGGAAGAACAGCTCTACCCAGCATTCACCAACCAGGTACTAAGTCCAGCCAGGGAGAACCGGTCTATGCAGCAGTCACTCAAAGGTATTAGGTCAGGTCGGGGGAAGTGATCTACCCAGAAATTGCTCACAAGGCACTTAGTCCGGCCGGGCACAGCTGCTCTACTGTGCAATTGGCCCTTAGGTACCAAGTGCAGCACCAGAAAACAGGGCCACCCAGCATTTACGCACTAGCTATGAGGTCCGGCCGCAGATAACAGGTCTGCCCTGTAGCTACTGATGAGATACTGAGTCTGGCTGGGGAAAAGGTGTCTACCCAGCAACTGCCCACCAGCCATGAGATCTGGCTAGGGAGAACAGGGCTACCCAGCAGTTGCTCACTGGCTACAAAGTGCGGCTGGGGACAGCGGGTCTTCCCTGCCATTGCCAACCACGTCCTAGGTCAAGCCGGGGAGAACAGGTCCACCAGCACTCACCCACCAGGTACTGAGTCCAGTCGGGGACAATGGCTCTACCCAGCAGTTGCTGATGGCATACCAAGTGTGGCAGCAGAACACAGCTCTACCCAGCAGTTTCCCACCAGGCACTAGGTCCGCTGGAAGAGGGGTATGAATATGCATTTATATTTTGTATATTTAACATTTTTGTAAAGAAAAGGCTTTGCAATTACCTGTGATCTTGGCAGTGCACATTAGGGAGCTATCCCACTGGCTGCTCGGTGTCACAATAAATATGCACTTTCTAAATTGACCTATTAGAGATTTCTTTGTCTATCACAGTTGGATATTGATATTGGATTGATATTCATATTTTAATGAATCACACTCACAAGCACACACCTGTCTTTCAAACCAGGACACCTGGCCAGCAGAATATCAGGGCAGTAGAAATGCAGACACGTGGACCCACACTCACCGACACAACTCTAGTTTGCTGATGGGGTTTATTGATCATTCAAGAGAAATGTCCCTGGGTTCAAGGGAAAACAGGGGACTCACTCAGGGATGATCATTTCCTGATGCCTGTGGAGTGCACTGGACATGGATGTCATCAACTCCTACAATCCTAAAACACAGAGCCCAGAACGTGACCCACCAGGACCCAACGGGACAGGAGAGGGGCCTTGTCCCCACCCCTCTCTCTGTCGCCTGGCCTGCTTTAGCTGTGCCTAGCAGCTACAAGCAGGGCCCTCACAATAAACCACGGGCTACTACAGTGGCTTTGCTTATAGAGATACTTTGTCACCGACTCTGCCGTCACTAAGAAGCTTCTAGAGCTGGAGACAAAAAGGACTCGTTGGAGAAACAGTGGGGGGCACTGGGCTGCACTGGGAAGAAAGGGGAAAGGCAGGGCACCCGTGGGGAAGGGACCTGTGGGCAACAATGAGGTGCAGGAGCTGCTGTGCTCCTGGACAGAAGCACTGGGGTCAGGACCAAGAGGCACAGCTTGGGCAGGGGCTGTGTCCTGGGCCATGCAGGGGGTCCTGGGGTGACAGGGCTGGGAGTGCAACAGGGGTCCTGGTCACTGGGGGTTCCCTGGCAAAACTCCAAGGGTCAGGGGTGTTAGGTGGGTAGGGTCAGTAGGGGTACACTTGGCTGTGCTGGGACAAACTGGGATGGCCTGGAGTGTGGAGGCCATGCAAGGGGAAGGTCTGACTATGACAGAATTCGTGGTACCCACCAGTGGCATCTTTAGGATCTCAACATTGTCTAAATCCACCTGTAGAGACCAGGAGACCTGGCTGGTCACTGGGATGCACCCAGTGCCAGCAGGGGCTGGAGGGGACTAAACTGTGCCCTGATTCCCAGACTGGATGCCCTCCAATCTCACCCCTCACTCATCTCCCGGAGATCATTTTCAGTTCCCTGCAGGAGTGTCTGGGAAAGAAGAGCAAATCGTGGTTCTGGATTGGAACATGGGGCTGTGGGGCACCAAGGGTGCAGGGACCAAAGGTGGTGGGGGTGGTGCAGGCAATGGTGAGGCAGGGGGGACCCAAAGACACTGAGCTGGAGTGAACTGCAGAGGCAGAGGGACTGGGGATGTGGAAGGGGCCCCTTGGGGGATGCAAGGGGAGAAGAAAGGAATTGCAGTGTAGGGACATGGGAGTGCAATGAGGGGCTTGGAGTGGACAGAATGGATGAGAAGAAAACCACAAGATTGAGAGAGGGTTTGGGAGTGGTGGGTGAATGCAGGAATGATGCCAGGAGACACCACTGCAGTGGCCAGGGAGAAAAGCACGAGACTCAGGAAGGGGGAAAAAAGGAAAGAAAGGAATTGGGTATGATGAGTGCAAGGGCATTCATAGACCCTGGGCAGGACAAAGAGAAGTGCCCAGGGAGAAGATTTCTGAAGACACCAAGAGGATGGGAGGCTACATAGGGCAGGATGTGGTGACATCACGGCCTCACCTTGGCCTGTGCCAGGGAGCACAGCAGGATGGAGAAGAGCAGGGCCACGCTGAGCACAGCCACCTTCATCTTCCTCTTGCACTGGCAGCATTGGCTGAGGCTGCACCAGGGTGAGGAGCACCTTAATCCTTCCCAGGACTCCTCCCTGCCCCTCCCTGACAGCCCCCAGGCCAAAGCCTGGCTTGGCACAGACACCCAGTCCAGCCCTTACACAGAGTCCTACTCACACGTGGCATGCCCGTCACCCCTCCAGCTTCCTGCACAGGGCAGCTGCCCTTGGAAGGGCCCAGGCAACTGCAGGGGCCAAGGGTTTGGGCAGGGATCAAGAGACAGGTGGATCCCTACTCCAACACAATCCATCTTCCACCAATGCCTCAGAGCGCTGGGGGATTGTGACCACCTGAAGACAAGGCTGAGGTTTGGGGAATTACTCAGGTGTGGGTCTTCCCACATCCCCACCACCCCATTGCTCAGCACTGCAGCTGCCAAACTGGTCCAGTGTCCAGCCCAAAAGCAGATTCCAGAGAGGAATATCTCCTGCCCTGACCCTCACCGTGTCACACTTGAAGCCACTGTGCCATCCCACAGCACACATGTCCTACTCTGCACAGCTGCTCTGCATGGGAGGAGCCAGGGACCCCATCTCCAACAAGGTTCTCACTCAAGCACTGTCCCTGCCTGGGACCTGTCCACAGCTCCCCAAGGCCCTTGTCCCCACACAGGGTCTCTGCAATACCCTGGCCCTGGGCTCAAGCCAGTGCTGGCCCAGAGCAGGATGTGCCTACCCTGAGGGATTTGGCTGAGTGGGTGTTTGTCCCAAGGCAGTCCCTCAAAGCTAACTGGGCAGAGATGCCCAGTCAGGAGGATGGATGTCAGTCCCCTGCCACCATCTCTGATAAGCCCTGTTTCCTCAGGGCCAGAGGCACCAGGAAGACATTGAGCATTCTGGGGCATCCAAGAAGTGAGAATCCACTGACAAGTGGTTCACAAGAGCTGTCCATGACTTCAATTTATTTTGACATTGCATGACATTAATGAAGGCTTCTGCTTCTCTCTTTCCATAGGAACACTGCAGATCCATCACAGATGTGTTGTGGGCCTGCTGGGAAAGTGTTTCAAGTGACTGCCTGGACTGTTTGCTCTGGAACTTGTCCAAGGAGTGACAGGGTCCAGGAAGATTTTCCTGTGGAGTGTCCCATTGATGAGAGACCACATTGTCCCCAAGATTGGGGATTCTTACCAAATGGACAAATACTGTGGCATCATTGGTGTGCTGATGTGGTCCTGGAATGGAACTGAGGAAGTGTCTGCAGGGTCCTAATTGAAGAACAAAGGCTGACAGAGGTCCAGGCTTCCGTAGACATCACTGCCAGTCACGGGGATGGCACTGGATAGCCACTGCCCATGTGCCAAGAGCCCAGGAAGAATGAACTGGACATGCACAGAGTCTCTGAGTGTGGCCAGATTGGCCTTGCAGCTTCAGGGACATCATGGGAAGGTCCCTGCCTCCCTTGGGGCAGTGTATGAGCTAAGCAGAAACCGTCCCTTCAGCTGCTATCAGCATTTCAGGAAGGAGGTATTTTGTCTCTTTGACTGACTGTTACTTCTGTGTAAAAAATTTGCAGCATAGTCCTCAGCACAGTCCTCAGCACCAGGGGAGGTTTGGCAGCATTCCCATATTTGTGACCCCACAGAAGAGGAAACAAAATTGTTCCTCACTATGATACCACAGCAGTTGAAGCCCCAGCATTCCCCTTTCTGTGACGCCACTGCAGAGGCAGCCACAACATTCCACTTTCTGGGAAACTGCAGCAGTGGCCATTCCATGAGACCATGTGCCCTTCTCTGTGACACTACTGCAGTTGCAGCCATGATGTTCCACTGTCTGTGACACCACAGATCAGCAGCTCCAACCCTCTCCATGACACCACAGCAGGGGCAGCGTTCCCCTCTCTATGATGCACAAGCAGTGGCAGCTCAAAGTTTCTCTGTCAGTGAAACCACAGTGGTTACAGCCCCAAGTGCCACTCTGTGTGACACCCCAAGTGGAAGTGGAAGCCTCAAGTGCTACTCTCTGTGACACCAGACAGGTGGCAGCCCCAGCAATCCCCTGTCTCTGACAACACAGAGGTAGCAGCTCCAGCATTCTGCTCTCTGTGACGCTGCAGCCAAGGCAGCCTGAAGTCCCCCTCTGTGTGACACCACAGCCGTGGCAACCCCAATGTTCCAATGTCTGTGACACCACAGTAGTGGCAGCTCCAAGTTCTCCATCTCTATGACAAAAGAGGTGTGACAGCCCAAACATTCCCCTCTCTATGACACCACTGCAGTGGCAGCCACAGCATTCTCCTCTCTTTGACACCACAGCAGTGACAGCCAAAGCATTCCCCTGTCTGTGACACCACAGATGTAGCAGCCTCAACTTCCCTCTCTCCATGACACTGTGCCAGTTGCAGGTCCAGCCTTCCCCTGTCTGTGACCCCACAGCAGTGGAAGCCTCAACATCCTTTTGTCTGTAACCACACATCAGCGGCAGCCCCAACATTCCCCTCTCTATGACACCACAGTGGTGGCAGCCCAAACATTCCCCACTCTGTGACACCACAGCCGTGGCAGTCCCGATGTCCTGCTCTCTGTGAAACCACTGCAGCTGCAGCCCAAACTTCCTTCTCTCTGTAACATTGCACCTGTGGCAGCAGCACTAGAAAAGAAGTAGCAGCCATAAAACAAGAAGGGACGGAGCAGAGAAGGAGCAGTGGAACAGTGGTAGATGAGCAGTGTCAGAGCAGCACTGGAGGAGTGCTGGAAGAGTGGGGCAGGAGCAGAGGAACTGTGCTGGAACAGCACACCACAACTTGTGAGCAGCAGTGCAGTAACCATGGAAAAGGCACAACAGTGGTGGGACAGGAACCACAGCCATGGAACAGTGGTGGCGCAGGCCCCGCAGCCGTGGAGCTGTGCCTGAGATGCCGAAGCTGCGGGACACAGAGCGGCTGCGAGCGCTGTGTCCTGCAGGAGCCGGCCCTGCACACCAGAGCGATGCCTGTCAGGCTGACCCAGAGTGGGGGGCAGCTTCAGGAATTGCTGTGGGGCACTGCAAGGTGCAGAGAGAGTGCATTTCATGGTGACTTCAGGGTTTGATCCTGGTTCTTGTGGCTGCTTTTGTGCTGCCAGGAGCATTCCAGATCATCTGAAGTCTTTAACTCAGGACAAACTTGGGACAAAAGCAATCAAACTGCCTTCTTTACTGCAGGGAAACACATCTTGGGAGAAGTTTAATGATTTCTGATTTAGGAATCAACCTGGCTCATTTATTGGACCATGGTTTTGGTCTAAACCAGGGACAAATTTCCAATTACTGTCATTAGGCGTGAAAAAAGAAGGACATGCCTCACCATCCCTGTGTTGCAAACTCAGTGAGAAACTTTTTGTAGTCATAATGATAAAGAAAATAATTGGAATTCCCTCTTTCTTCCTCTCCATTGGATTATTGCTGTTGTCAGATCAGATTATTAAAGGCTGAGTGAGTCTTCTGGAGCAGTCCTTTGCTCTCCGGGCACTGCTGGGCTCTTGGAATGGAAACAGGGAGTGTGATGTTGTCATTGCTGCCCTGTCAGGGTACCAATGGGCAGCTGCTGCTCTTGGACCCAACAGCAAGCCTAACAGAGAAGGATCCTCTGAGGTCTTGGCAAAGCCAAACAGCTCCTTAACATTTTCCATCCTCAAGGCATCACTGCTGAAAGCCCATGGGCTCCTGGATGGACCCTGGATGGACCCAGTGTGGAGGTGGTTCCTGCCAGTGATGAACGGAGCCTCAGGGCCCATCCCACGAGGAGGATTTGGCCACTCCTTCCTGGTGAGACCTTCCTGGGCCTGCAGCACAGACAGGCTGTGGCATCCTGCTGTCCCTCCAGAAATACGGATGGATTCTGCCCCTTTGGAATGGGGCTTTCTGAGCACACTCTGCACCAGTGTCCACCAGAGCTTGATGCTGCCTTGGGACTGCTCTGCCAGGCCAGTGATGCCACCCATGCCAGGAGCCCTGACTGTCTCTTCTGGATGCTGGGATGGAAACAGGGCCCCTCTCTGCTGCTCATGGAAGGGATCGGTGGGGTTTGTTCCTGCCAAGCACAAGTGCCTAGAGGCAGGTGCCAAGTCTGAGCAGCCCTTCTGCTCTGCCCCACAGACACTGGAGGAGCAGGAGCTGTCATGCAGAAATGCTTTGGGGCTTTTGGGTCTCCTTCCAGGTTCTGTAGCGGTGCTTCCCCACTCCAGGGAAGTTTCAAATCCAACTTCCCCATGTCCAAGCTGCCAGGGCTGCAGACAGAACCAGGGGACGACACATGGGCTGTGCCACCAGTGCCTTTCCCTGGAGCAGGAAAGTCCAGCTCTTTCATGCTGCGACAGTGGTGGAGAGGAGAGGGGAAACTCATTGTACCCAACATGCTGGAGCACGTGTAGGGACAGTTTCTGCAGAGTTGAGACACTGCCCTGAGGGAAGCAGGGACATTCTCAGGGGGTCCCCAAAGCTGGGGGCCAATCCAACTGCACTAGGAGCCTCCGTGTGTGTCCAGCTCCTTCTGCCTGGGCTCTTGGCACATGGGCAGTTGGCATCCAATTCCAAAGCCCTGACTGGCACTGATCTCCAGGGAAACCTGCACCTCTCCTTGGCCAAAGTTCCTCAATCAGGACCCTGTGGACACTTCCTCAATTCCTCTCCAAGGTGATGTCAACACACCAATGATGTCACAGCACTTGTCCCTCTGGGCAAGAGTCCCTCACGGGGACACTCTGCTCTCTCATCAATGGGGCACAAAGCAGCAACATTCCAGAGGAAAGCCTTCCCCCGTGGGCACTGCGGCTCCTTGGGCAAGGTCCAGAGCAAACAGTCAAGGCAGTGGCCTGAAATGTTTTCCCAGCTGGGCCACCACAGATCTCTGATGGATGCACAGTGTCCCTGTCCAAAGAGAGAAGCAGAAGCCTTCACTAATGCCCCACAATGTCAAACAGGAATCACAGCCATGGAAGTGACTCGGGTACCACTTCTCTGTGGCTTTTTCCTTCCTGGAACCTGGGACAGGCACCTGGATACTCCTGGGAAAAACAACCAGGGACACTGGTATTCCATGAGGCTCTGGCAAGGCTTATTTGGGCTTCAGAATGCAAACCAGGTTTTCATCCCAAGCCTTTGATCCCCACTCTGGCTCTCCTCAAACTATGAGGGTCAGGTCCCAGACAGGGCCACAGTGGGTTTTATGCCTTGGCAAAAATTAGAAGAATTGGATGTGGTAAAGAGTTGAAAAAGCAGAGGTTTCAAAATCCTTGAATTTAAGAGGCTACAGCAAGAAAGTTTGAAGGTTCGATGGTCCATTATCCTCTGTCTTCCTGCTCTTCATTTGGCACATTCCAACTCCAGAGCAGATTATGGGAAGCAGACCTGCTGGAAGAGTTGAAGGCTCCTTCCCAGGGAGAGGAAGAAAGAGGGAAGGAGGGCAAACAATTGCAATTGTTTTCTTCATTATGACTACAAAAACTCTTCACTCAGTTTGCAGCATCCTAATGGTGAGGCACCTTCCTCACATTTTCTCCCTTACATTTCCCACCTTTTCCCTCTTTCTGCTTTCTACCCTTTTTTCCTATAATTTCCCATTTTTTTGCTCATGTTTTCTGTCCATTTTTGCCTTGCATTTCGCACCCTTTTCTCCTCTCATGTTTCCCACCTCTTTCTCCCCTTATGTTCCCCAGAATTTGGTCCTCTCATGTCTCCTGCCCTTTTGTCCCCCCACATTTCCCAGCCCTTCCTCCTCCCATTTCCTGCCCACAATTCTCACTTTTCTTCCCAAGTTGCTCTGCCAGATTTAACATAATTGATTCAAAAATGATGCACTATATTTGTAGGTAGAGCTCCCAGTGTGGTGCAGTCATTAACATTTCTGTAATCAATTGAAATATATTATTTTTTTTAAAAATGAATATACATCTAATGAATATGTATCATACATTCTTAAGGTATATAAATTATATACATGAGACAGTATATATAATTTATTAATTACTAATACAACAATTATAATAGCATAATTTAATTACTATAATTCTTTTCTTCTATAAATTATATAGATAAGGAAATGCACTTTCTAGAACTATAGTTGGTTCTAAAAGGACTGGTTGGGGCTGAATGCAGTGTTTTTAGGGGGAAAAGGAGGGAATTGAGGAGCTGTGAGGGAGGTGGTCACATGATTTGAGGTGGGGGGTTAAGATTTGGGAGAGTCACTCAACTTTGGGGGACCAGGTTTGAGGGTCTCATAATGGGGATCTGAGTTTTGGGGAGGGAGGTGTCAGATTTCAGGGCTTGCAATTTGAACAGATCGTGAGAATGGGGTTCAGATTTGGGGGCGGGGGGGCTACGTGATGTGCGAGGGCTCAGTCTTGGGGTCTTAATTTTTTGGGGGCTTAGAACTGTGAGGTCATATTTGGGAAGCCTTGGACTTAGAAAGCCTCACGATTTGGGGAAGGGGTCTGATGTTCCCCAAATACACACAAATACACACCCAAGCAGGATCCCCCCAAATTCCCACAGAATCCACAATCCACATGGCAAGGATTTGCTGTGGCCATGGCAGTGTAAAGGAAAAGAAGCACCCCTGGGTTTATGTCATGTTCCTCACCATTTTCCCTTTTGGTGTCATGTTTCCCACCCTTTTCCCCTTAAGTTTCCCGTCACTTTTCCTCTTACACTTCCCATCCCTTCTGTCCCTTCGCATTTCCCATCCATTTTGGCCTCATGTTGACTGCTTTTTTTCCCCTTGTCTTTTACACCATTTTTTCTCCCATTTCCTTTCCTTTTCCCGTGTCACATTTCACACGCTTTTCTCCCCTCCTGTTTTCCACCCTTTTTCCCCATCACGTTTACTGCCCTTTTTCTGCTCATGTTTCCCACCTTTTCTCCTCTTCTGTTTCATGCCTTTTCTTCTTCTCATTTTCCAATCTTTTTTGCTCATTTACTGTCCTTTTTGCCTTCCATTTCCTGCCTTTTCCTCCCCTCACATTTCCTGCCTATTTCTCCCTCACTTTTCCAGCCCTTTTCTCCCCTCACATTCCCCACCATTTCATCCCCTCACGTTTCCCACCCTTTCCTCCCCACATTTCTCACCCATAATTCTCACTTTTCCCTCCAAGTTTCTCTGTGGGCTTTAACATAATTACTTCCCTATTGCTTCAAAAATGGTACACTTTACCTGTGTGGTGCAGTCATTGTCATTTCTGTAATTAATTTAAATTGATTATTTGAATTAAAAAGCTATTATTTATCTAACAAATATATTATACATATATTTCTAATACATATAATATATATTCCTCATATACATAATGTATATGTTTTATACAGAATTTTCATATATATATTTATAATGTATAGAATTTAAATGATTTGTTTAATGTACATAAATTATTATTTATAAGGTAATTCAGCTCCCAGAACTAAATACGGTGTGGACAGGTCTGTAGCTGGGCATGGATTCAGCCACACCAATTCCTCTCCGAGAATTTTGGACACCCAGGTCTCAGCACCAAGGATCCTTCTCTCTGGCCCCCAATATTTCAGATTCTCTGACAGAAGCAGAGCCCACATCAGCCCCTGTGTCTGCACAGGAGGGGCCATCACAAGGCCTGGGGAGATGAGCAGATGTAGCAGGGGATGTGCCGTGTACAGGGATGCAGCCCAGCACAGCTTCTCTTCCCTTTCTGCTGACAGAAGAACATGAAGTGGGTGCAGAGACCATCCAGGGCCATAAAGCTGCCTTTTCTGCCTTGAATGACTTGGAAAGATGTGCCAGCAGCTTTCCCAGGACTGGCATCTGGATCTCTCCACAGGCTGCACCTCTGTCCTCATTTGGACCAGCCTGGGGGGCAGGCAGAAAGGCAGAATGGCTGAGGACAGGCAGCTCAGACATCTGGCAGGGGCCAGGAGGGGACTGGCCACGAGCCCGGGGTTCTTCTAGACCACCTCACGCCGTGCTCAGGGGCTGTGGGGAATGGGTCCCTACAGGTCCGGGCGATGGTGGAGTCAGCAGTCACAGAAAAGCCAGCTTGCACTTTGAGGAGGGCCTTAGAAAGCTGCAGGGGAGCCCCACAAGCAGACACCCAGTGCAGCAGCAGCAGGGGCTCCACCGTGCTCTTGAGATACACTGGAACAATCCCTGCAGGCATTTTGTGCCTTCAAGCAAAGCCTGCAGAGCAACTCCTGCCTGCAACATCTAATTGCTGGACCCCGCCACTTGGAAAACATATCCTGGAAGTACATCCTGGAATATTGAAATATCAAAATAGATCACAATAGCCTTTAGAATTGTACAGGACAAAATATGAATTTATGACTGTTAAGTATTGAATTGTAACATTAAAACTAGAAATGGAAACTGCTGAGAAAGCTTATGAATATGTATGAATATTGCCAATAAAATTCCAGCAAGTCCAGCAATTGATGGCAGTCGGAAGGGAAAATACTTCCACTCTACCCAGCACGCTGTCTTTGCTCACCATGTTACTAACATGTCAATTAATTAATTATTAAATTGAATTGCTGCTGGATATATTGGCCGTGTCAAGCGTCTCATTTCTAACAATTTGGTGGAGAATGTGGGCAACTCCAATCCATTGGGGGAAGCCCCTGGTCTCGGGGAGGCGCCCCACCTTGCAGGCTCTTGCCTCAGGTGGCCCTGAGTGACTGGGGAATCTTTCAGAGAGAAGGAGATCCTTCAGGTAAATTGTGAGCAAAAGATTTTGAGCTCCTGGAGAAGACTGCAGTAAAATTCACCTGTAATAACTCGTGCACAGAGACCCAGGTGAGAAAAGGAGGCTGTAAGTATCGCTTGGTTAGGTGGGCTAAGAACGGGTACACACGTGTGAGAGTGCGAGTGGTGTGTGTGAGACGTGGCCTGGCCATGCAGTGATTGTGGAGTTCTTCTAACCTCAGTTCCATTTTCCTGCGAGGGGAGCGGCAAGTGAAGGAACGAAGCGAATGAAGGAAAAAGAGAATTCTTTTATATAAAAAGATCGGGGGTGGGATGCGGCAATAGCTGGGGAGGATTTCTTCATAGTGAATTGGAGGCGGGAAGTGGTACTGGTTGAAGATACTTTATAGTAAAGAAATCCTAAACAAGTGAGAAAATAGGAAGGCCTTTCATTACTGAAGTCAGAAAGAGTGTGGTTGAGGCAAGTGAGAGAACACCCGTTTCTTAGGGTGGGTCAATGCCAAGGCAAGGACCCAGGGGTTGGTATAAACCAACAGGAAAATAGCAGTACTAAAGGTACTGGGAAAGGAGGGAGCTTTTTACCACAAGACAGTCCCCTGGAGTTAATGTTAAAATTTTAGGATGAATGTCAATCCAGGAAAGGAAAAAGTAAAGAGAAAATTATAAAATACTGTATGATGGAATGGACTAAAGAAATTATACGACCTGATTATTTGTACTGGCCAATGTACAGGTCATCTGAGGAGTGGATCTGTCAGGCCCTGAGTTCCTGTGTAAATAAAAAGGATCCCATGAACCAAGAAGAGAGCGATTATGCTGCTTTATGGCACATAAAGGTCCTGGCCTTCCCCCTGTATGCTTTCAAAACCAAAAAGGAGAAGAATCCATGGGACCACTTACACAACCTCCCCCCATTATCTACCACAACCAGCTGCCCCACCAGAGGTGCCTAATCCAGTACCCCCAGCACCTCAAGCCCCTGTGGCTCCAGCTGCCCCACCAGAGGTGCCTGAGCCAGCACCTCAAGCCCCTGTGGCACCGCTTGCACCTCAAGCCCCCATGGCTCTGCCTCGTCCTCCAGATTCACCACCTGCACTTAGAAGCAGGGACACAGTTCAGGCAGAAAGGTGCAAGGACAGTGATGATGAGATCAAAAGGGGCCAGTTGTAACCATTAAAGAAAGTACTGATAGTAAGATACCAAAGAGGGAAGGGGGCGACAGCTGTTAGATATGTATCAGTACCACCGAACACTGGGGATGTGAGAGCCTTTAAAAAGGAAATGGGGATGTCTGATAGACTAGATCAGTTCCTGGGGCCCAAGAGAAGCCACAATTAAGCTATTAAACTTCTTAGAGAAAAACGGTTTGAAAGCTTCAATGTCCACGTTGCAATTTGTAGAAGCAGAAATGAAATATTTGGGTCATTAGTTAAGTAAAGGAACAAAGAAACTGGACCCCGAATGAGTATCGGGCATACTTGCCTTACCTTCTCCCAGAACAAAGGGAGAGATAAGACAGCTGGTAAGGCTATTAAAGTATTGTAGGCAGGAGATAAAAAAGTATAGTCAAAAAGCAAAATTTTTATATGAGAAGTTAACTGGAGGACTTGTTCATGACTGTGTAGAGTTAATTGAATTACAAACTAAAGTAAGAGCAGATTTAACTGAAATAATAAATAAAATTATCTGAAGAGGAGAAATATTTCATCAGTAGCTCCTCCAAAGTATTAGAAAGGAAGCAGAGGTCAGGATATGCAATTGTAAAGGGAGGAAACATGTCAATAGTAGAAAAGAAAAGGTGAAGTTCCAGCTGGTCTGCACAAGCCTGGGAGTTATATGTGTTATACCAGGTTTAGAACTGTTAAAAGACAAAGTGGAGGCTATTTATACAAAGTATACTTTTAGAATTGTACATACTTTTAGGAAGATTTGGAAAGAGAGAAGTTGGATCAACACCCAAGGAAAATGGTTAATCTGTCAAGAATTAATACTTAAAGTGCTTGAATCATTAGAAGGACCAGAAAAAAAAATAGCCGTTACACATGTAAAAGGTCACCAAAGAAGCACAAGCTATTTAGCAAGAAGAAATAGCATAGCTGACCAAGCTGCAAAACGAGGCGGCTTTTGAATTGAGGGAAACAATTCAGTTGAATATTATAACAAAAGTTCAAAGAGAACTCCAAAAAACTGTATAGCTCCCAAGAAGCTATAAAGAAATTAGATACTAAGAAAGAACAAAGGAAATGAGTACTCTTAGATAAGTGGGAAATTTTACCCAAAGCCTATGCACAAAAGATTTTGAGCCGATTACATCAGCATCCTCATTGAAGAACCAGAACCTTGTGTGATCATTTTTTTTAAGTATTATGGGTGTATTAGGATTTTTTGAAATAGCAAAGCAAGTAACATGGGGGTGTGTTACTTGTCAGAAAGTCAACCAAAAGGTAATGAGGCAAACCAGAACAGGGCGGGTAAGAAAATAGCCTATGAACCTTTTGAAAGAGTTCAGGTGGATTATACTGAGCTTCCAAAAGTCAGTAAGTGGAAGTATCTGTTAGTAGTAGGAGATCAACTAACTCACTGGCTAGAAGCTTACCCAGCTGTAAGGGCGACAGCCAAATTTGTAACTAAAATACTATTAGAACAAATTATTCCCCGATTTGGGGTTTTTGAAGCCATTGATTCTGATCAAAGCTCCCATGTTACCTCTAGTGTCATCAAACAGGTAACACAAGCCATAGGTATTTCCTGAGAATACCAGACCCCCTTGGCACCCTCAGAGCTCTGGGAGGGAGAAAAGAAGGACCAAACTATAAAACAGCATTTAACCAAATTAATGATTGAAACCAGAATGTCCTGGATAAAATGTTTACCTGTAGCATTACTTAATATAAGAACACTTCCTAATGCAGATACTGGGCTATCAGCATAGGAAATGCTTTATGGAATGCCATATTCCCAGGAGATACCCCAAACATCAGTAATAGTTCAAGATATGACTATTCAGAACTATATCCAAACAATTAGACAACATGTATTAGAGTTGAGAGAAAAAGGAATATTGGCTCCATCTACCCCTCTAGGATTTAGCACACATAAAATAAAACCAGGTGATTGAGTGCTGGTTAAAAGCTGCAAAGAAGAGAGCTTATCTCCTAAAAGGGAAGGCCCATATTTAACCCCTTAAGCACTGATACAGCCATCCAGACTGCAGAGAAAGGCTGGACCCACAAATCACGATTAAAGGACCAGTGGGACCACCAACAGAGGCACCGGCCCAGCCTCAGTGGAAAATCACTTCTGCTCCTAAAGAACTGAAAATAAGACTTAAAAAAGATTGATGCATGTTTTAGAAACTCTTGTACCTGAGGCTTCAGAATCAAAACCTTCCAAGAAAAGTGAAATGTTCTACCCAGAACTGTAAATGTTTTCCCTGGGGTTGTTTCACGTGCATTGAGTGTCAGAAACTGTGGTATACAAACTTGGTGGGAGCAAGGATCCCTAGTACCCTTTGCTGGAGTTGTAGAGAAGAGAAAGAGACAAGTAGAACACTAAGGGCTGCAGTAGAGAAAAGATACATCAAAGTAAGCGATAAAGATTGGTGGAGGACCTGGCTGCACGGTACACGGGCTGGGATTGATGTGCAGGAAGAAGCAAAAGCAAAATTGGAAAGAATTGAGTGTGATTACAACAATTAGAGATCAGACAGATACTGAATTGAAGTAAAGGAGTGGCACAGAGCTAAACTTCAGTGGGCCTGGCAACAATTCTCAAGTAAGAATAAATAGAGGGCAAGACCAGATTGACCTCTGCCTTTGCCACCAAGAAGATGAAAATCCCAACTGTTGGCAGCAACCCAATAGGTTGGAGGGGTGGAAAGGCACGTCATACTGGACCTCTCATCATACACCTGATCATGTGCGTAAGCACTGCCGTGGCAATTGACAATTGTCACCCGTGTCACCAGTGGGTGAAAGGGAGAGGAGTTACAATGGTATCCTTTGTAGGTCACACCCATAGAAACAAAGGTGGTTATGATGAAAGTCAGTTAAGTGTTTGTGAAGAGCAAGGGAGTTTTAGATGGCAAGGAATTTAGGAGCAAGAGGAGAAGATGGCCGTAATTAGCAGACATGTCCAAGAGGAGAATATATATGTTTTACCAAAGCAGGTATGTGGAAATACACTGATGGGGGAGGAGTTCAAGACCAACATGAGAAAAATTCAGTTCAGAAAGCAGTAGAAGGATTGAAAACCCACTCTGAATCTAAAGTTGCTTCCCCAAATTTGTATAAGAAATTAAGGAGACAGCTGCCAGAGTTAGACCTTTCCACTTTTAGACACAATTTGTTCATGAGTTTAATGCAACTAATTGAAAAGAATTAAATGATTTAAGTGCTTTTAATATTTAATTAAAGTGCTGAATTTGTGGTGAGACCCAAATGACAGAGCAATGGCCTTAGAGAGGAGAAGGGTTAGAAGTAGCACAAATTTTAAAGTAGAACTGAACAGGAATTACAAAACCTGAAGAACAGCCAGAAAGATGGGTATTGACAAATGTAGTGATAGGCCAAGAATGCATAGCCAAGAAAGGGAAAGCTTTTGAGACAAAGGTAGGGGAAACCCCTTGCAGGAAAATGTACACCACAAATTTCTCTAAAATCAGTGGTAGCCACAAAAAAACCCTGAGAGATATTTCAGTAAAAAACAAATGCCTGCTAAACAATGGAATTCTATCCTTCAAGCTCCATGGTGAGGCCAGTTGTTTGGAAGAGGG
The DNA here is from genome assembly GCF_021018805.1 of Prinia subflava. Taxonomy (NCBI): domain Eukaryota; kingdom Metazoa; phylum Chordata; class Aves; order Passeriformes; family Cisticolidae; genus Prinia; species Prinia subflava. The sequence continues at coordinate 782,618 of NW_026961012.1, read as the reverse complement.
GCTTAGTGAAAGAAAATAGTATTTCTAATATGGTGTTTATTGATTGGATTGTTGTTTTTACCTTGCTGAATTCCACGCTTTGTTTGGCTTATCCACTCAGTGATTCAAAGTATGCAGGTCTCTGTGATGCCAGCAGACCTTGAACTAGCTACAGGGGAATTTGGCCATTTTAGGAAAACATCTAAAATATCCAAAATAATGAAATCGAAAAAAAAGGACAAAGAAGGAAAAGTTTCTGAAGGGTGGGGCAGGCAGTGGTGAGGCAGGGGGGACCCAAAGACACTGAGCTGGAGTGAACTGCAGAGGCAGAGGGACTGGGGATGTGGAATGGGCCCCTGGGGGATGCAAGGGGAGAAGAAAGGAATTGCAGTGTAGGGACATGGGAGTGTAACAGAGAGGCTTGGAGTGGACAGAATGGATGAGAAGAAAACAACAAGACTGAGAGAGGGTTTAGGAGTGGTGGGTGAATGCAGGAATGATGCCAGGAGACACCACTGCAGTGGCCAGGGAGAAAAGCACAAGACTCAGGAAGGGGGAAAAAAAGGAAAGAAAGGAATTGGGTATGATGAGTGCAAGGGCATTCATAGACCCTGGGCAGGACAAAGAGAAGTGCCCAGGGAGAAGATTTCTGAAGACACCAAGAGGATGGGATGGGAGGCTACATAGGGCAGGATGTGGTGACATCACGGCCTCACCTTGGCCTGTGCCAGGGAGCACAGCAGGATGGAGAAGAGCAGGGACACGCTGAGCACAGCCACCTTCATCTTCCTCTTGCTCTGGCAGCATTGGCTGGGGCTGCACCTTCATCCTTCCCAGGACTCCTCCCTGCCCCCTCCCTGACAGCCCCCAGGCCAAAGCCTGGCTCGGTACAGACACCCAGTCCTGACCACAAACCCAGCCCTAACACAGAGTCCTACCCACATGTGGCATGCCTCCAGCCCCCTCACCCGGCACCCCTCCAGCTTCCTGCACAGGGCAGCTGCCCTTGGAAGGGCCCAGGCAACTGCAGGGGCCAAGGGGTTGGGCAGGGAGCCAGAGACAGGTGGATCCTTACTCCAACACAATCCATCTTCCACCAATCCCTCAGAGCGCTGGGGGATTGTGACCACCTGAAGACAAGGCTGAGGTTTGGGGAATTACTCAGGTGTGGGTCTTCCCACATCCCCACTACCCCATTGCTCAGCACTGCAGCTGCCAAACTGATCCAGTCTCCAGCCCAAAAGCAGATTCCAGAGAGGAATATCTCCTGCCCTGTCCCTCACCCTGTCACACTTGAAGCCACTGTGCCATCCCACAGCACATGTGTCCTACTCTGCACAGCTGCTCTGCATGGGAGGAGCCAGGGACCCCATCTCCAACAAGGCTCTCATTCAAGCACTGTCCCTGCCTGGGACCTGCCCACAGCTCCCCAAGGCCCTTGTCCCCACACAGGGTCTCTGTGCTGGCCCAGAGCAGGATGTGTTGATCCTGAGGGTTTTGGCTGAGTGGGTGTTTGTCCCCAGGCAGCCCCTCAAAGACAACTGGGCAGAGGTGCCCAGTCAGGAGGATGGATCTCAGTCCCCTGCCACCATCTCTGATGAGCTCCTTTTAATCAGGGTCTAGGCACCAGGAAGACATTGAGCATTCTGGGGCATCCAAGAAGTGAGAATCCACTGAGAAGTTGTTCCTGAGATCTCTCCATGACTTCAATTTTTGTCTGACATTGCATGACATTAGTGAAGGCTTCTGCTTCTCTCTCTCCACAGGGACACTGCAGATCCATCACAGATGTGTTGTGGCTCAGCCGGGAAAGTGTTTCAGGTGACTGCCTGGACTGTTTGCTCTGGAATTTGTCCAAGGAGCCGCAGGATCCAGGAAGACTTTCCTGTGGAGTGCCCCATTGATGAGAGGCCACAGTGTCCCTGTGCTTAGGGATTCTTTCCAGTTGGACAAATACTGTGACATCATTGGTGTGCTGACGTGGTCATGGAATGGAATTGAGAAACTGTCTGCAGGGGCCTAATTGCAGAACAAAGGCTGAGAGAGGTCCAGGCTTCTTTGGAGATCACTGCCAGTCTCGGGGATGGCACTGGACAGCCACTGCCCATGTGCCAAGAGCCCAGGAGGAATGAGCTGGACATGCACAGAGGCTCTGAGTGTGGCCAGATTGGCCTTGCAGCTTCAGAGATATCATGGGGATGTCCCTGCCTGCCTTGGGGTTGTGAATGAGCTGAGCAGAAACCGTCCCTTCAGCTGCTATCAGCATTTCAGGAAGGAGGTGTTTTGCCTCTTTGAGTGTTCGTTCTGTGTAAAATATTTGCAACACAGTCCTCAGCACAGGAAAGACTCAGAGTTCATGGAGCATTTCCAGAGGAGGCTGAGATGCTCCAAGTGTTGAAGCACGTCTGTGACAAAGACAGGCTGGGAGAGTTGGGGCTGTTCAGCCTGGAGCAGAGAAGGCCATGGGGAGACTCCAGTGTCACCTTGCACGACTTCCAGGCACCTCACAGGAAACGTGGGGAGAAATGTTTTAGTAGGACCTTTGGCAACTGGAGAAGGGGAAATGGTTTTCAAATAAAACAGGATAAGTTCAGCCTGCACAAAAGACAGACATTTGGGATGTTGAGGGTGATGAAACACTGGCACAGGTTTCCCTGAGACCCAGTGGATGCCCCATTCCTGGAAATATTCCTGGCCTTGTTGTGTTGGCTCTGAGCAACATGATGGAGCGAAAGATGTCCCTGCTCCCATCCCACAGGTGGCACTGTAGTGTCAGCTACCACAGGGGTTGGTGTCTCTTGTAGCATACAAAGCACCCACAGAGCAGAGAAAAAACTCAGCACCACCATTGACAGGAATGTCCTGCCATGGACATGGGAATATTGTGCATCAACAGGCTCAGGCTGCCCAGTTTTGCCTCTCTGCAGATGGACACAAGTGTCAGAAGAGACTGAGAGCCAGGAGGATGCGCAGTGTCTGTGAGACCCCTTGGTTCCCTTGGGGCCTAGAGTAGCCCAGGTTCCCTTTGGTTCCATGATGCCCAAAATGTCACAAGGATCCCTGGACACCGCAGGGCCCTGAGGTATCCCAAAGGATCCTTGGTTGCAGCTGGCCTGGCTGTGTCACAAGGAGCTCTGGATTCCATCAGACCCCACAGTGTCACAGTGTCCCCTTGTTCCCACAAGCCACAGCGTCCCAATGGCTCCTGAGCATCTTCGGGCACCACAGTGTCAGAGCATGCCCTCAGTTCCATCAGCTCCACAGTGTCACAGTGTCCCCTTGGTTCCATTTAGTCCTGCAGTGTCACATCGATGCCTGGCAACCAGGAGACCCTGAGGAATCACAATGGATGGATCCATGAAGCCCCACAGTTTCACCGTCTCCTCTTGGTTCCAGGAGGGCCAATGGCCCCAAAGGGCCTCTGGATTCGAAAGGACCCTGGAGTGTCCCAGGAGTCCCCAGAGTGTGACAATGTCCCCAGCAGTACCCAGAGTGTGACAGTTTCCTCAAGAGGCTGTGCTGTGTCACAGATGAGCAGCAGGAGTGGGAGTAGCACAAGGGGAGGTTTGAGAGCATGACTGACCCCACAGTGGTGGAAACAAAAATGTTCCTCACTATGGTACCACAGCAGTTGAAGCCCCAGCATTCCCCTTTCTGTGACAACACAGCAGAGGCAGCCACAACATTCCCCTTTCTGGGAAACTGCAGCAGTGGCTGTAAGAGTCGGTCCGAGAATCCCTCATTTCTGCCTCACGACTGTCAGAGGCTGAGACCCTAACCCATGGACCCTGAGACACAGCACAGGCCAAGTTTTCCCTGCACCTGCTGTCACTGGACCAAGACGCCCTCCTCAGGGACCCATGCATGAAACAATGGGGGACTGTTACGGTTTCTGGCCATGTTTGCAAAGGGGTGTTCCTGTACTGACCGTACTTGGTAAGACCTGAGCTGCACCGCTCCCCCTATTGTGAAAGAACACCTGCGATACCCACGAAACCGACCCCCCTTCCTGGCATCTTGCCTCTCGCTTCGAAAAGAACTATAACAACCCCACCAGGAGAGCAGGCTTTCGAGGTCTCCCCTTCGGACGACGGCTCCATTGACCCGCGTGCCACAGAGACTGCGAAGGTGGTCTGTTGGTATCGGCGTCACGAGGACTCCCGTCTGTCAGTCAGTAGCTATCACCCTTTCTTTACCCCCCTTTCTCTCCCTCTCTCTCCCTCTCTTCTTTCCCCTTCTTTTCTATCGCATAACTGTGTGTATCAATAAAGATACAATTGATTTCACATGAATTAAGTTATCACTGCCTCTTCTTGCACTCTGAAATCAAAACGAACCATCGTGACAGTTGTCACTTTGGCTCGTGACAGTGGCCAACCATGATACCATCTGCCCTTCTCTGTGACACTACTGCCAAGGCAGCCACAATGTTCCCCTGTCTGTGACAACACAAGGGTGGCAGTCCCAACATTCTACGCTCTGTGGCACCACAGTGGTGGCAGCACCAGCATTGCACTGTCTCTGACACCACAGCAGTGGCAGCCCCAAGGTTTCCCTCTCTATGAAAGCCCAGCAGAGGAAGCCCCAACATTCCCCTCTCTGTGAAACATCAGCAGTGGCAGCCCAAACGTTCCCATCTGGGCCACCACAGTGGTTACAGAGCAAACATTCCCCTGTCTCTGACATCACAACCGTGGCAGACACAAGTCCCCCTGTCTGTGACAACCAAAGCAGTGGAAGCCTCAAAGTCCCCTGTCTGTGACACCACAGCCGGGGCAACACCAGCGTTCCCCTCTCTGTGACACAGGAGCAGTGGCAGCCCCAAAGTCAGTGTCACCACAGTTGTTACAGAACCAAGTCCCACTCTGTGTGACACCAAAGCAGTGGAAGCCCCAACGTCCTACTCTCCGTGACACCACAGAGGTGGCAGCAACAACATTACCCTCTCCAAGACATCACAGCTGTGGCAGCCCCAGTGATTTCCTCTCTAGGAAACCACAAGGGTGGCAAATGAAACGTTGTCCTCTCTGTGACACAACACCAGTGGCATTCTCAACATTCCCCTGTCTGTGAAACCGCAGAGGTAGCAGCCCCAGCAATCCTCTCTCTGTGACACTGCAGCGGTGGCAGCCTGAAGTCCCCCTCCATGTGACACCAGAGCAATGGCAACCCCACTGTTCCAATGCCTGTGACACCTCAGCGGTGGCAGCTCTAAGATCTCCATCGCTATGACAAAAGAGGTGTGGCAGCCCAAACATTCTCAACTCTGTGGTACCACAGCGGTGGCAGTCCCAATATTCTGTTCTCTCTGACATCACTGCAGTTGCAGCCCAAACTTCCTTCTCTCTGTAACACTGCACCTGTGGCAGCAGCACTAGAAAAGAAGTAGCAGCCATGGAACAAGAAGACATGGAGCAGAGAAGGAGCAGTGGAACAGTGGTAGATGAGCAGTGTCAGAGCAGCGCTGGAGGAGTGCTGGAAGAGTGGGGCAGGAGCAGAGGAACTGTGCTGGAACAGCACATCACAACTTTAGAACAGCAGTGGAGTAACCATAGAAAAGGCACAACAGTGGGGGGACATGAACCACAGCCATGGAACAGTGGTGGCACAGCACCATCAAGCTCATTTCTTCTTTCCTGAACAACTTGAAACACAAATGGCCCAGCAGCTTCCCCAAGACTGGCATCCACATCTGTCTGCTGCCAGCAATTCTGTTCTCATTTAGACCGGCCTGGAGGAAGCAGGCAGAAGAGAAGAAGGGCTGAGGGTGGGCAGCTGAGGCCTTGCAGCCACCTCAGAGCTGTGGCTGTAGCAGAGCACAAGGATGGCCTGGCTGCAGGGCGGTGGGTCTGCAGCTGTGCACTGCAAGGGTCTGTAGAAAACGGCTCAACAGCCCAAGCCTGCCCATGAGCCTCTCCTGCACTGCAACTGTGTCAAAGAACAAGTAGTGCAAGAGAAGGTGGGAAGAGAGAAGCTGCAGGGGAGCCCCACCAGCAGACACCCAGAGCAGCAGCAGCAGGGGCTCCGCTGTGCTCTTGAGACACACTGGCACCATGCCTGCAGGCTTTCTGTGCCTTCAAGCAAAGTCTGCAGCTCCTGCTCTTGCCTGTGGCCCTGGCAAGCATGGTCCAAAGGCCGCAGGAAAAGGTGGTAGGCAGCAAGGAAGTGAGGGTCTGCTGTGTGCTGCAATGTGGTCCAACAGAGGCTGGGCCAAGCCCTGCTTCCCTAGGGCAGCTGGGGAACATCCCTGCATGTGGCTCTATGTGAAAGCACTGGGGACTGTCCTGGTTCCTGCCTCAAAGGTTCTATGTCCGGCCGGGGACAGCTGGTCTACCCAGAAGGTGTCCACCAGCTACTGAGGCCAGCCAGGGACAACTGGTCTACCCCACCTTTGCTGACCAGGTCCGAGGTCCTCCCGGGGTGAACTGGTCTACCCAGCCTAATCCAAGCAGGTACTGAGTCCGGCCCGGGACAACTGGTGTACCCAGAAGCTGCCGCCGAGGGAGTAACTGTGGCTGAAGACAACTGGTCTGCATAGACACTCTTTCCACCACAACCGCACAGGGGCAAGGGAAGCGTATCCCAAGCGCCGCCGGCCACAGATTCAAGCCCCCGCCCCGCGTGTCGGGCCTGGGAGCCGCGCGGAGGAGAGTGCAAAGGTGGAGCGCGGCAGAGGGGTCCCCTGTCGGCCCCGGTCCGCCCAGAGAGGCCGAGCAGGAGGAGAAAGAACGCACAGCACATGCATGCACGCCGGAGGGGCGGCACGGCCCAGCGAGGGAGCAAGTGAGCCTGCGGGGATGTGGCTGCATTATATGGACAGACGAGTCCAAAGTCCCCAAGAGAACGACTTGGACTGGACTGGGCTGGCGCACCGGCGCACGCCGCCTCCTACCATGATGGAACTGGAGGCAACCGCAAACAGCGAGCCTTGCTCAACTTCCTGCAGCCGTGGCGAAACCAGGTCTACCCAGCCCCAGCGCAAATCGGGCCAAGTCCCGCGGGGGCGGATAACACCTGTTCGCCCCGTCACCGCCCGTCACCGCAGCGCCACACCCACGTCTGCGCCGGAGGCCGGCAGGCGGCGCCGCAGCCCTCGGAGCCGGGTAGACCTGGCCACCTGGGGCCGCCCCGCTCCGGGGTACACCAGCTCGCCTCGCTGCCGCTCGTCACCGCAGCGACACGCCTCTGTCCGCGGCCGGGACTGGGCAGGCGCAGCCAGTCCCGGAGCCGGGTAGACCTGGCATCCAGCTACCATCCCGGAACCCAACAGCCCCTGTCACGCCTGAATGACGGATGGCTCCAGCAGACCCGTCCCACCTACCCGATGAAATCCATTTCAAGACCGACACATACTTTACACTCAATACCCCCTCCCCCCCCGCCATTTTTTTTTTTTCTTCTTTTTTGGTGGGAGTGGCGGGGGAGTTGTGTGTTGGGTGGCTGAGTGGGGGGGGGTGTTGGTGGTTTTATTTTATTTTATTTTATTTTATTTTATTTTATTTTGTTTTGTTTTGTTTTGTTTTGTTTTGTTTTGTTTTGTTTTATTTTATTTTATTTTATTTTATTTTATTTTATATCCTGAAAGAATGGTACTTCTACTCTTTGAAACAAGAAAGTTTTCTGGGAAAAATACTCTTTGCAATCTTGATTTATTTTCACTTTGCACCCAGACCACTTCCAGCCGACCTCATGGGCAGGCTGTGCCCTGTACTCGGCCTGATGACACACTGAACCACCAAAACGGCGTCGCCACCCCCACCCGCCCTCTTCCGGATGCTAGACACCCCCCATCTCTCCCCCCCAACCCCAAACATAGGGGGGGACAGCGGGGAGGAGAAGCACGTCCATGCGACGGAACTTGGAAGCATGCCGCGGGCTCCTGGCACGACTTGCCTGCTCCCACTTTGTCCCCCCACAGGCAGAGTCCGTGGCGGGGCAGCCACCAGGGGGGCGCCCGCTTTCGGGCCGGTCAGAGATGAGCAGATGTACCAGGGGATGTGCCGTGTACAGGGATGCAGCCCAGCACAGCTTCTCTTCCCTTTCTGCTGACAGAAGAATGTGAAGTGGGTGCAGAGACCATCCAGGGCCATAAAGCAGCCTTTTCTGTCTTCAATGACTTGGAAAGATGTGCCAGCAGCTTTCCCAGGACTGGCATCTGGATCTCTCCACAGGCTGCACCTCTGTCCTCATTTTGACCAGCCTGGGGGGGCAGGCAGAAAGGCAGAATGCTGAGGACAGGCAGCTCAACCATCCAGCAAAGGCCAGGAGGGGACTGGCCACGAGCCCGTGGTTCTTCTAGACTCCCTCACGCCGTGCTCAGGGGCTGTGGGGAATGGGTCCCTACAGGTCCGGGCAATGGTGGAGTCAGCAGTCACAGAAAAGCCAGCTTGCACTTTGAGGAGGACCTTAGAGAGCTGCAGGGGAGCCCCACAAACAGACACCCAGAGCAGCAGCAGTAGGGGCTTCACCGTGCTCTTGAGATACACTGGAACAATCCCTGCAGGCATTTTGTGCCTTCAAGCAAAGCCTGCAGGGCAGCTCCTGCTCTTGCCTGCGGCCCTGGCAAGCGTGGCACAAAGGCAGCAAGGAAGTGAGGGTCTGCTGTGTGCTGCAATGTGCTCCAGCATGCGAAATACAAAGTTATGTTTCGTTTCAGGGAAATGAAGAAAATCTGTGTAATTGTAATTGTGGAACATGGCCATGGGACAGTTATAAAGATGAGTTCTAATAAACAACCCAGGAAAGCATAGAAAGAAGTTTTTGAATAAATCTTGTGCTTGCAATTACCTATTATAAGTCTCAAGCTATTCTGTAAGAAGTGTCTTTTAATTATAACTTTAGAAGCTTGCTTTGTAGTAAAGAATTTTAACTGTAGTTTTAGAATGTAAAAAAGCCTTTTAGACAAAAGAGGGAAGTAAGAAGGAGGATCAGGCCTTTCACAGAAGGTAGAAAAACATCCTGGACATGAAAGAAAGACTTCAGCTCGCTGATTTATAGCTCCTAAAAAAAAGAAAACTAAACATGACTATCAAAGATTGATGGACATGGAAAATAGAAGTTGGACCCCACATCTAACAGCTGGACCCCGCCACTTGGAAAATATATCCTGGAAGTACATCCTGGAATATTGAAATATCAAAATAGATCACAATAGTCTATAGAACTGTACAAGACAAAATATGAATTTATGACTGTTAAGTATTGAATTGTAACATTAAAAGTAGAAATGGAAACTGGTGAGAAAGCTTATGAATATGTATGAATATAGCCAATAAAATCCCAGCAAGTCCAGCAATCAACGGGCAGTGGGAAGGGAAAATCCTTCCACTGTACCCAGTGCGCTGTCTTTGCTGACACTTTCCCATGTTAATTAATTAATTATTAAATTGAATTATTATATAGGCCGTGTCAAGTGTCTCATTTCTAACTAGCAGAGGCTGAGGCAACCCCTGCTTCCCCAGGGCAGCTGGGCACCGTCCCCGCCTGGCGCTGTCTGCAGGGCACTGCGGAGTGTCCTGGTTCTGGCGCTCCTGGTCCTAAGTTCGTCCCGGGACAACTGGTCTACCCAGAGGCTGCTCCCTAGGCAGGAACTCTGGCCGAGGACAACTGGTCTACCTGCCCTGGCCCCAGCAAGAAGCCAAGTCCAGAGGAGGGGGACCGAGTGTAGGCAGCAGGCGCCGGGAAGGCAGGGCACGGGACGGGCCGGGACAGCAGGCAAGGCCGTGTGTGTACCTGAAGCGCCCAGCACGACGACGGCGGCTGCAGTGCAAGGGGCAGGATGTGCATCTGCTCGTCCGTGCCGGCTGTGGCTGTGTCTTCTCCCGGCTCTGGGGTCCAGGTCTACCTCCACGGCCGGAGACAGCAGCGCACGGACACCCTTTCCAGCCCAGCGGCGCACGGGCAAGGGAAGCCCATCCCCAGCGCCGCCGCCCGCAGAGCCAAGCCCCCGCCCCGCGTGTCGGGCCCGGGCCCCGCGCGGAGGGAAGCGGAGGCCGTGCGGCCTGGCGGGGCCTCTCTCGCTGGGTGCCCGCAGCGCTTTCGGCTGGCAGCAGGCGGCCCTTGGCTGGCTTGCCCGGCCCCGGAGCCCGTGTGTCGGAGGAGAGCGCAAAGGCGGACAGCGCCACCGGAGACCCCTGTCGGCCACGACCCGCCCAGAGAGGAGGAGGAGAAGGAGGCAACAAGAAGCAGCCACACGCCGGAGAGGCGGACCGGCGCAGCGAGCGAGAGAGGGAGCCTGTCGGGACGTGGCCGCATTATACGGACAGACGAGTCCAAAGCCGCCGACGCCCCCAAGAGAACGACTCGTGCTTGACCGGGCTGGCGCACCGGCGCACGCCGCCTCCTCCCATGATGGAACTGGAGGCAGCCACAACCAGCGAGCCTTGGTCAACTTCCAGGAGCCGTGGCGAAACCAGGTCTACCCAGCCCCAGCGCAAACCAGCCCAAGTCCCGCGGGGGCGGATAACACCTCTTCGCCCCGTCACCGCCCGTCACCGCAGCGCCACACCCACGTCTGCGGCGCAGGACGGCAGGCGCCGCCGCTCCCGGAGCCGGGTAGACCTGGCCACCTGGGGCCGCTCCGTTCCGGGGTAGATGAGCTCGCCCTGCTGCCGCTCAACACTGCAGCGCCACGGCCCTGTCCGCGGCCGGGCCGGGCAGGCGCAGCCAGCCCTGGAGCCGGGTAGACCAGGCCGCCCGCCACCGCCCGGCTGCGGGGTAGACCAGCTCGCCGCGCTGCCGCCCGCCACCGCCGCGCCACGACGATGCCTCTGGACCCGGGTAGACCTGGCATCCGCCTACCATCCCGGAACCCCACAGCCCCGGTAGCGCCTCAGTGCCCAATGGCTCCAGCAGACCCGTCCCACCTACCCCATGAACCCCATTTCAAGACCGACACATATTTTCCACTCAACACCCCCTCCCCCCCCGCCATTTTCTTCTTTTCTTCTTTTTTGGTGGGAGTGGGGGGGGAGTTGTGTGTTGGGTGGAGGACGGGGCGGGGGGGGGTTCGGGAAATTCTTTTCTTTTCTTTTCTTTTCTTTTCTTTTCTTTTCTTTTCTTTTCTTTTCTTTTCTTTTCTTTTCTTTTCTTTTCTTTTCTTTTCTTTTCTTTTCTTTTCTTTTCTTCTTTTCTCTTTTCTTTTCTTTTCTTTTCTTTTCTTTTCTTTTCTTTTCTTTTCTTTTCTTTTCTTTTCTTTTCTTTTCTTTTTATTTCTTTTCTTTTCTTTTCTTTTCTTTTCTTTTCTTTTCTTTTCTTTTCTTTTCTTTTCTTTTCTTTTCTTTTCTTTTCTTTTCTTTTCTTTTCTTTTCTTTTCTTTTCTTTTCTTTTCTTTTCTTTTCTTTTCTTTGTATATCCTGAAAGAATGGTACTTCTACTCTATAGAGACAAGAACGTTTTCTGGGAAAAATACTCTTTGCAATCTTTGTTTATTTTCACTTTACATCCAGACCACTTCCAGCCGAGCTGATGGGCAGGCTGTGCCCTGCACTCGGCCTGCTGACACACTGAACCACCAAAACGGCGTCGCCACCCCCACCCGCCCTCCTCGGGACGCTACACAGCCCCCCTCTCTCCCCCCCCAACCCCAAACGGAGGGGGGGACAGCGGGGAGGAGAAGCACGTCCATGCGACGGAACTCGGCAGCAAGCCGCGGGCTCCTGGCGCGACTCGCCTGCTCCCGCCTCGTCGCCCACGGGCAGAGCCTGTAGCGGGGGGGGCCATCAGGCGGGCGCCCGCTTTCGGGTCGGTTCTTTCACGGTCCACAGAGGTCTTCGGCCCTCGGTGCGGGTCTGGGGGGTGTCATGGGTTGGCACTGGCCAGATGTTAATGCACCCATGAATATATGTTTTTTCTCTAACAAATCCTGTGGGATGTGATCAGGAACAGAGCAGAGCAGGCTTAAATCTTGAAAACAAAAAAAAACCCACCAAAACTTTATTAATTACATAAGAACAGGGACAGAAATACTCTTAAACACACACAGAAACAGAAATAAAAACTTCTTAGAACATTTCTTCTCCCAGTCTCTACCTCCCCACCCATCACTTGTCACAGACCAACCTTTGGGTTTTAGATCAAACAATCACCACTCAAAAAAACCTAATCTTTAATTCAGCAAGGGAGAGAGGAGTCTCTCTGGCACAACAGACTGTTCTCCAGAACACACAGGTCCACTCCTTATGTGTTCCCATGTCACCCGTGGCACCGCCCAGAGAAGTCGGGTGACTCTCTCTTTTTCCTATGTCCAGCGCTCTCACCGCTGTCTCATAGGCCAAAACTACATACAGGGCTTTTTAAGGATGCTGCATGCCGAGCTCTCCCCCTTTTTACCCAGAGGCCGGGGTTCCAGGAGCAGGTCTGCCCTGAGGGCAGAGGGCACCACCTCACCCTCCCCCTCTCTTCTCTGCTCGCTCCACTCTTCCAAGTGCCAGTGACTGTAGCAAAAGCAAGGGCAGCTGTATCCACCCCAAAATGCAGTTTATGTTCAAAAGAGACTCAAGTTCAGTCTATGGCTGATATTATGCAAGAGAAGTCCAGCTCAGAAGGCTACTCCTCTCATTCTTCCATCGGGTTCCTTCCAATCATGCTTTATCATCTCGGTCCCAGGCCGCTTCTCACCACTCCGAAACCACCAGTCATGAGAATCAATGTCTAAGAAAAGTTTCTTTCTGCCAAGCAAGGGTTAACAGTTTTTTCTCGGCAGGGTGCAGGCTCAGGCACTCCCAGGCTCCACAACTCCCACGTGGCTCGGCACCTTCTCCCGGAGTTTGGGGGTGGAGGGGGGTGAGCACACACGGAGGGCACTTCCAAAGTTTTCCACCCCTCCATCCTGGACGGGGCAGCTCAGTTCCAGTTCTGTCCCTTCTCTTCTCCCCCCCCCGGGGGGGCTCCGGCTTACCTGAGCCGACCACGTGTTTCCCCTCCCCCACCCAGCCTCGTGGCCGGGCAGGGGAAGGAGGCCTGAGACGTCTCTCTGCTGAAACCAGGATCTGAAAAGAGGGCCGAGCCCCTCAGACTCCTGCTTTTAACTCTTTGTGTCCTCAGAGGCGTGTCCAAACCTCTGAGTGACCAATCCAGGTGCCAGCAGAAAAGCTGATCACTGATTGGACTGCCCACATCCCCCTGGAAAAATTCACCTCCCCCCCAACCACGACACAGGGAAGACTCAAATCCAACTTCCTCATGTCCAAGCTGCCAGGGCTGCAGACAGAACCAGGGGACGACACATGGGCTGTGCCACCAGTGCCTTTCCCTGGAGCAGGATAGTCCGGCTCTTTCATGCTGAGGCAGTGGTTGAGAGGAGAGGGGAAACTCATTGTAGCTGACATGCTGGAGCACGTATAGGGACAGTTTTTTCAGAGGTGAGACACAGCCCTGAGGGAAGCAGGGACATTCTCAGGGGGTCCCCAAAGCTGGGGGCCAATCCAACTGCACTAGGAGCCTCCGTGTGTGTCCAGCTCCTTCTCCCTGGGCTCTTGGCACATGGGCAGTTGGCATCCAATTCCAAAGCCCTGACTGGCACTGATCTTCAAGGAAGCCTGCACCTCTCCTTGGCCAAAGTTCCTCAATCAGGACCCTGTGGACACTTCCTCAATTCCTCTCCAACGTGATGTCAACACACCAATGATGTCACAGCACTTGTCCCTCTGGTCAAGAGTCCCTCACGGGGACACTCTGCTCTCTCATCAGTGGGGCACAAAGCAGCAACATTCCAGAGGAAAGCCTTCTCCCGGGGGCACTGCGGCTCCTTGGGCAAGGTCCAGAGCAAACAGTCAAGGCAGTGGCCTGAAATGTTTTCCCAGCTGGGCCACCACAGATCTCTGATGGATCCACAGTGTTCCTGTCCAGAGAGAGAAGCAGAAGCCTTCACTAATGCCCCACAATGTCAAACAGGAATCACAGCCATGGAAGTGATTTGGGTACCACTTCTCTGTGGCTTTTTCCTTCCTGGAACCTGGGACAGGCACCTGGATACTCCTGGGAAAAACAACCAGGGACACTGGTATTCCATGAGGCTCCGGCACAGCTCCTTTGGGCTTCAGAATGCAAACCAGGTTTTCACCTCAAGCCTTTGATCCCCACTCTGGCTCTCCTCAAACTATGAGGGTCAGGTCCCAGACAGGGCCAAAGCAGGGTTTTATGCCTCGGCAAAAATTAGAAGAATTGGATGTGGTAAAAATTTGAAAAAGCAGAGGTTTCAAAATCCTTGAATTTCAGAGGCTACAGCAAGAAAGTTTGAAGGTTCTATGGTCCATTATCCTCTGTCTTCCTGCTCTTCATTTGGCACATTCCAACTCCAGAGCAGATTATGGGAAGCAGACCTTCTGGAAGAGTTGAAGGCTCCTTCCCAGGGAGAGGAAGAAAGAGGGAAGGAGGGCAAACATTTGCAATTGTTTTCTTCATTATGACTACAAAAAGCTCTTCACTCAGTTTGCAGCATCCTGATGGTGAGTCAGGTTCCTACAATTTCCTCCCTTATATTTCCCACCTTTTCCCTCTTTCTGCTTTCTACCCTTTTTTCCTAAAATTTCCCATCTTTTTGCTCATGTTTTCTGTCCATTTTTGCCTTGCATTTCCCACCCTTTTCTCCTCTCATGTTTCCCACCTCTTTCTTCCTTTATGTTCCCCACAATTTTGTCCCCTAATATCTCCTGCCCTTTTGTCCCCCCACATTTCCCACCCCTTCCTCCTCCCATTTCCTGTCCACAATTCTCACTTTTCTTCCCAAGTTGCTCTGCCAGATTTAACATAATTGCTTCAAAAATGATGCACTGTATTTGTAGGTAGAGCTTCCAGTGTGGTGCAGTCATTAACATTTCTGTAATCTATGGAAATATATTATTTTATTCAAAAATGAATATACATCTAATGATTATGTAGCATACATTCTTAAGGTATATAAATTATATACATGAGACAGTATATATAATTTATTAATTACTAATACAACAATTATATATTATCTATTATATTAGCATCATTTAATTACTATAATTCTTTTCTTCTATAAATTATATAGATAAGGAAATGCACTTTCTAGAACTATAGTTGGTTCTAAAAGGACTGCTTGGGGCTGAATGCAGTGTTTTTAGGGGGAAAAGGAGGAAATTAGGGAGCTGTGGGGGAGGTGATCACATGATTTGAGGTGGGGGGGTTAAGATTTGGGAGAGTCACTCAACTTTGGGGGACCAGGTTTGAGGGTCTCATAATGGGGATCTGAGTTTTGGGGAGGGAGGTGTCAGATTTCAGGGCTTGCAAATTGAACAGATCGTGAGAATGGGGTTCAGATTTGGGGGCGGGGGGGCTACGTGATGTGCGAGGGCTCAGTCTTGGGGTCTTAATATTTTGGGGGGTGAGAACTGTGAGGTCATATTTGGGAAGCCTTGGACTTAGAAAGCCTCACGATATGGGGAAGGGGTCTGATGTTTCCAAAATACACACAAATACACACCCAAGCACGATCCCCCCAAATTCCCACAGAATCCACAATCCACAGGGCAAGGATTTGCTGTGGCCATGGCAGTGTAAAGGAAAAGAAGCACCCCTGGGTTTAGGTCATGTTCCTCACCATTTTCCCCTTTTTGTCTCATGTTTCCCACGCTTTTCCCCTTAAGTTTCCCATCACTTTTCCTCTTACACTTCCCACCCCTTCTGTCCCTTCATATTTCTCATCCATTTTGGCCTCATGTTGGCTAATTCTTTTCCCCCTTGTCTTTTACACCCATTTTTTCTCCCATTTCCTTTCCTTTTCCCGTGTCCCATTTCACACCCTTTTCTCCCCTCATGTTTTCCACGATTTTCCTCCATCACGTTTCCTGCCCTTTTTCTGCTCATGTTTCCCACCTTTTCTCCTCTTCTGTTTCATGCCTTTTCTTCTTCTCAGTTTCCAATCTTTTTTGCCTTCCATTTCCTGCCTTTCCCTCCCCTCACATTTCCTGCCTATTTCCCCCTCATGTTTCCAGCCCTTTTCTCCCCTCACGTTCCCCACCATTTTGTCCCCTCACATTTCCCACCCTTTCCTCCCCACATTTCTCACCCACAATTCTCGCTTTTCCCTCCAAGTTTCTCTGTGAGCTTTAACATAATTGCTTCCATATTGCTTCAAAAATGGTACACTTTACCTGTGTGGTGCAGTCATTGTCATTTCTGTAATTGATTTAAATTGATTATTTCAATTAAAAAGCTAATATTTATTTAACAAATATATTATACATATATTTCTAATACATATAATATATATTCCTCATATATATAATGTATATGTTTTATACAGAATTTTCATATATATATTTATAATGTATAGAATTTAAATGGTTTCTTTAATGTACATAAATTATTATTTATAAGGTAATTCAGCTCCCAGATCTAAATACGGTGTGGACAGGTCTGTAGCTGGGCATGGATTCAGCCACACCAATTCCTCTCTGAGGATTTTGGACAGCCAGGTCTCAGCACCAAGGATCCTTCTCTCTGGCCCCCAATTTTTCAGATTCTCTGACAGAAGCAGAGCCCACATCAGCCCCTGTGTCTGCACAGGAGGGGCCATCACAAGGCCTGGGGAGATGAGCAGATGTAGCAGGGGATGTGCCGTGTACAGGGATGCAGCCCAGCACAGCTTCTCTTCCCTTTCTGCTGACAGAAGAACATGAAGTGGGTGCAGAGACCATCCAGGGCCATGAAGCAGCCTTTTCTGCCTTGAATGACTTGGAAAGATGTGCCAGCAGCTTTCCCAGGACTGGCATCTGGATCTCTCCACAGGCTGCACCTCTGTCCTCATTTTGACCAGCCTGGGGGGGCAGGCAGAAAGGCAGAATGCTGAGGACAGGCAGCTCAGCCATCCAGCAGGGGCCAGGAGGGGACTGGCCACGAGCCCGGGGTTCTTCTAGACCACCTCACGCCATGCTCAGGGGCTGTGGGGAATGGGTCCCTACAGGTCCGGGCGATGGTGGAGTCAGCAGTCACAGAAAAGCCAGCTTGCACTTTGAGGAGGACCTTAGAAAGCTGCAGAGGAGCCCCACAAACAGACACCCAGTGCAGCAGCAGGGGCTTCACTGTGCTCTTGATTCACACTGGCACCATCCTTGCAGGCTTTTTGTGCCTTCAAGCAAAGCCTGCAGGGCAGCTCCTGCTCTTGCCTGCGTCCTTGCAAGCGTGGCACAAAGGCAGCAAGGAAGTCAGGGGCTGCTGTGTGCTGCAATGTGCTCCAGCATGTGAAATACAAAGTTATGTTTCGTGTCAGGGAAATGAAGAAAATCTGTGTAATTGTAATTGCGGAACACGGCCATGGGACAGTTATAAAGATGAGTTCTAATAAACAACCCAGGAAAGCATAGAAAGAAGTTGTTGAATAAATCTTGTGCTTGCAATTACCTATTATAAGTCTCAAGCTATTCTGTAATAAGTGTTTTTTAATTATAACTGTAGAAGCTTGCTTTGTATTAAAGAATTTTAACTGTAGTTTTAGAATGTAAAAAGCCTTTTAGACAAAAGAAAAAAGTAAGAAGGGAGCCCATGCATTTCACAGAAGGTGGGAAAACATCCTGGACAGGAAAGATACTTCAGCTTGCTGATTTATAGCTCCTAAAAAAAGAAAACTAAACATGACTATCAAAGATTGATGGACATGGAAAATAGAAGTTGGACCCCACATCTAACAGCTGGACCCCGCCACTTGGAAAACATATCCTGGAAGTACATCATGGAATATTGAAATATCAAAATAGATCACAATAGTCTATAGAACTGTACAAGACAAAATATGAATTTATGACTGTTAAGTATTGAATTGTAACATTAAAATTAGAAATGGAAACTGCTGAGAAAGCTTATGAATATGCATGAATATAGCCAATAAAATCCGAGCAAGTCCAGCAATCGATGGGCAATTCAAAGGGAAAATCCTTCCACTATACCCAGCACGCTGTCTTTGCTTTCCATGTTACTACCATGTTAATTAATTAATTATTAAATTGAATTGCTGCTTGATATATTGGCCATGTCAAGCGTCTCATTTCTAACAATTTGGTGGAGAATGCGGGCAACTCCAATCCATTGGGGGAAGCCCCTGGTCTCAGGGAGGTGCCCCACCTTGCAGGCTCTTGCCTCAGGTGGCCCTGAGTGACTGGGGAATCTTTCAGAGAGAAGGAGATCCTTCAGGTAAATTGTGAGCAAAAGATTTTGAGCTCCCGGAGAAGACTGCAGTAAAATTCACCTGTAATAACTCGTGCACAGAGACCCAGGTGAGAAAAGGGGGCTGTAAGTATCGCTTGGTTAGGTGGGCTAAGAACGGGTACACACGTGTGAGAGTGCGAGTGGTGTGTGTGAGACGTGGCCTGGCCATGCAGTGATTGTGGAGTTCTTCTAACCTCGGTTCCATTTTCCTGCAGGGATAGCGGCAAGTGAAGGAACGAAGCGAATGAAGGGAAAAAAGAATTCTTTTATGTAAAAAGATCAGGGGTGGGATGCGGCAATAGTTGGGGAGGATTTCTTCATAGTGAATTGGAGGCGGGAAGTGGTACTGGTTGAAGATACTTTATAGTAAAGAAATCCTAAACAAGTGAGAAAATAGGAAGGCCTTTCATTACCAAAGTCAGAAAGAGTGTGGTTGAGGCAAGTGAGAGAATACCCGTTTCTTAGGGTGGGTCAATGCCAAGGCAAGGACCCAGGGGTTGGTATAAACCAACAGGAAAATAGCAGTACTACAGGTACTGGGAAAGGAGGGAGCTTTTTACCACAAGACAGTCCCCTGGAGTTAATGTTAAAATTTTAGGATGAATGTCAATCCAGGAAAGGAAAAAGTAAAGAGAAAATGATACAATACTGTATGATGGAATGGAGTAAAGAAATTATACAACATGATTATTTGTACTGGCCAATGTACAGGTCATCTGAGGAGTGGATCTGTCAGGCCCTGAGTTCCTGTGTAAATAAAAAGGATCCCATGAACCAAGAAGAGAGCGATTATGCTGCTTTATGGCACATAAAGGTCCTGGCCTTCTCCCCTGTATGCTTTCAAAACCAAAAAGGAGAAGAATCCATGGGACCACTTACACAACGTCCCCCCATTATCTACCACAACCAGCTGCCCCACCAGAGGTGCCTAATCCAGCACCCCCAGCACCTCAAGCCCCTGTGGCTCCAGCTGCCCCACCAGAGGTGCCTGAGCCAGCACCTCAAGCCCCTGTGGCACCGCTTGCACCTCAAGCCCCCATGGCTCTGCCTCGTCCTCCAGATTCAGCACCTGCACATAGAAGCAGGGACACAGTTCGGGCAGAAAGGTGCAAGGACAGTGATGATGAGATCAAAAGGGGCCAGTTGTAACCATTAAAGAAAGTACTGATAGTAAGATACCAAAGAGGGAAGGGGGTGACAGCTATTAGATATGTATCAGTACCACTGAACACTGGGGATGTGAGAGGCTTTAAAAAGGAAATGGGGATGTCTGATAGACTAGATCAGTTCCTGGGGTCCAAGAGAAGCCACAATTCAGCTATTAAACTTCTTAGAGAAAAAGGGTTTGCAATTTGTCCACATTGCAATTTGTAGAAACAGAAATGAAATATTTGGGTCATTAGTAAAGTAAAGGAACAAAGAAACTGGACCCCAATGAGTATCGGGCATACTTGCCTTACCTTCTCCCAGAACAAAGGGAGAGATAAGACAGCTGGTAAGGCTATTAAAGTATTGTAGGCAGGAGATAAAAAAGTATAGTCAAAAAGCAAAATTTTTATATGAGAAGTTACCTGGACGACTGAGTCATGATTGTGTAGAGTTAATTGAATTACAAACTAAAGTAAGAGCAGATTTAACTGAAAAAAAAGATAAAATTATCTGAAGAGGAGAAATATTTCATCAGTAGCTCCTCCAAAGTATTAGAAAGGAAGCAGAGGTCAGGATATGCAATTGTAAAGGGAGGAAACATGTCAATAGTAGAAAAGAAAAGGTGAAGTTCCAGCTGGTCCGCACAAGCCTGGGAGTTATATGTGTTATACCAGGTTTAGAACTGTTAAAAGACAAAGTGGAGGCTATTTATACAAAGTATACTTTTAGAATTGTACATACTTTTAGGAAGATTTGGAAAGAGAGAAGTTGGATCAATACCCAAGGAAAATCGTTAACCTATCAAGAATTAATACTTAAAGTGCTTGAATCATTAGAAGGAGCAGAAAAAAAAATAGCTGTTACACATGTAAAAGGTCACCAAAGAAACACAAGCTATTTAGCAAGAAGAAATAGCATAGCTGACCAAGCTGCAAAACGAGGCGGCTTTTGAATTGAAGGAAACAATTCAGTTGAATATTATAACAAAAGTTCAAAGAGAACTCCAAAATATTTTTATAGCTCCCAAGAAGCTATAAAGAAATTAGATACTAAGAAAGAACAAAGAAAATGAGTACTCTTAGATAAGTGGGAAATTATGCCCAAAGCCTATGCACAAAAGATTTTGAGCCAATTACATCAGCATCCTCATTGAAGAACCAGAACCTTGTGTGATCATTTTTTTTAAGTATTGTGGGTGTATTAGGATTTTTTGAAATAGCAAAGCAAGTAACATGGGGGTGTGTTACTTGTCAGAAAGTCAACCAAAAGGTAATGAGGCAACCCACAACAGGGGGGGTAAGAAAATAGCCTATGAACCTTTTGAAAGAGTTCAGGTGGATTATACTGAGCTTCCAAAAGTCAGTAAGTGGAAGTATCTGTTAGTAGTAGGAGATCAACTAACTCACTGCGTAGAAGCTTACCCAGCTCTAAGGGCGACGGCCAAATTTGTAACTAAAATACTATTAGAACAAATTATTCCCCGATTTGGGGTTATTCGAGCCATTGATTCTGATCAAAGCTCCCATGTTACCTCTAGTGTCATCAAACAGGTAACACAAGCCATAGGTATTTCCTGAGAATACCAGACCCCCTTGGCACCCTCAGAGCTCTGAGAGGGAGAAAAGAAGGACCAAACTATAAAACAGCATTTAACCAAATTAATGATTGAAACCAGAATGTCCTGGATAAAATGTTTACCTTTAGCATTGCTTAATATAAGAACACTTCCTAATGCAGATACTGGGCTATCAGCATAGGAAATGCTTTATGGAATGCCATATTCCCAGGAGATACCCCAAACATCAGTAATAGTTCAAGATACGACTATTCAGAACTATATCCAAACAATTAGACAACATGTATTAGAGTTGAGAGAAAAAGGAATATTGGCTCCATCTACCCCTCTAGGATTTAGCATACATAAAATAAAACCAGGTGATTGAGTGCTGGTTAAAAGCTGCAAAGAAGAGAGATTATCTCCGAAAAGGGAAGGCCCATATTTAACCCCTTAAGCACTGATACAGCCATCCAGACTGCAGAGAAAAGCTGGACCCACAAATCACGATTAAAGGACCAGTGGGACCACTGACAGAGGCACCGGCCCAGCCTCAGTGGAAAATCACTTCTGCTCCTAAAGAACTGAAAATAAGACTTTAAAAAGATTGATGCATGTTTTAGAAACTCTTGTACCTGAGGCTTCAGAAGCAAAACCTTCCAAGAGAAGTGAAATGTCCTACCCAGAACTGTAAATGTTTTCCCTGGGGTTGTTTCAGGTGCACTAAGTGTCAGAAATTGTGGTATACAAACTTGGTGCTCGGAGCAAGGATCCCTAGTACCCTTTGCTGGAGTTGTAGAGAAGAGAAAGAGACAAGTAGAACACTAAGGGCTGCAGTAGAGAAAAGATACATCAAAGTAAGTGATAAAGATTGGTGGAGGACCTGGCTGCACGGAACACGGGCTGGGATTGATGTGCAGGAAGAAGCAAAAGCAAAATTGGAAAGAATTGAGTGTGATTACAACAATTAGATATCAGACAGATACTGAATTGAAGTAAAGAAGTGGCACAGAGCTAAACTTCAGTGGGCCTGGCAACAATTCTCAAGTAAGAATAAATAGAGGGCAAGACCAGATTGACCTCTGCCTTTGCCACCAAGAAGATGAAAATCCCAACTGTTGGCAGCAACCCAATAGGTTGGAGGGGTGGAAAGGCACGTCATACTGGACCTCTCATCATACACCTGATCATGTGCGTAAGCACTGCCGTGGCAATTGACAATTGTCACCCGTGTCACCAGTGGGTGAAATGGAGAGGAGTTACAATGGTATCCTTTGTTGGTCACACCCAGAGAAACAAAGGTGGTTATGATGAAAGTCAGTTAAGTGTTTGTGAAGAGCAAGGGAGTTTTAGATGGCAAGGAATTTAGAAGCAAGAGGAGAAGCTGGCCGTCATTACCAGACATGTCCAAGAGGAGAATATCTATGTTTTACCAAAGCAGGTATGTGGAAATACACTGGTGGGGGAGGAGTTCAAGACCAATATGAGGAGAATTTAGTGCAGAAAGCAGTAGAAGGATTGAAAACCCACTCTGAATCTAAAGTTGCTTCCTCAAATTTGTATAAGAAATTAGGGAAACAGCTGCCAGAGTTAGACCTTTCCACTTTTAGACACAATTTGTTTATGAGTTTAATGCAACAAATTGAAATAGAATTAAATGTTTTTAGTGCTTTTAATGTTTAATTAAAGTGCTGAATCTGTGGTGGGACCCACAGGACAGAGCAATGGCCTTAGAGAGGAGAAGGGTTAGAAGTAGCACAAATTTGAAAGTGGAACTGAACAGGAACTACAAAACCTGAAAAACAGCCAGAAAGATGGGTATTGACAAATGTAGTGATAAGCCAAGAATGCATAGCCAAGAAAGGGAAAGCTTTTGAGACAAAGGTAGGGGAAACCCCTTGCAGGAAAATGTAGACCACAAATTTCTCTAAAATCAGTGGTAGCCACAAAAAAAACCTGAGAGGTATTTCAGTAAAAAACAAATGCCTGTTAAACAATAGAATTCTATGCTTCAAGCTCCATGGTGAGGCCAGTTGTTTGGAAGAGGGGCTTAGTGAAAGAAAATAGTATTTCTAATATGGTGTTCATTGACTGGATTGTTGTTTTTACCTTGCTGAATTCCATGCTTTGTTTGGCTTATCCACTCTGTGATTCAAAGTATGCAGGTCGCTGTGATGCCAGCAGACCTTGAACTAGCTACAGGGGAATTTGGCCATTTTAGGAAAATATTTAAAATATCCAAAATAATGAAATTGAAGAAACAGGACAAAGAAGGAAAAGTTTCTGAAGGGTGGGGCAGGCATTGGGGAGGCAGGGGGGACCCAAAGACACTGGGCTGGAATGAACTGCAGAGGCAGAGGGACTGGGGATGTGGAAGGGGCCGCTGGGGGATGCAAGGGGAGAAGAAAGGAATTGCAGTGTAGGGACATGGGAGTGCAACAGAAGGGCTTGGAGTGGACAGAATGGATGAGGGGAAAACAACAAGACTGAGAGAGGGTTTAGGAGTGGTGGGTGAATCCAAGAATGATGCCAGGAGACACCACTGCAGTGGCCAGGGAGAAAAGCACGAGACTCAGAAAGGGGGAAATAAAGGAAAGAAAGGAATTGGGTATGATGAGTGCAAGGGCATTCATAGACCCTGGGCAGGACAAAGAGAAGTGCCCAGGGAGAAGATTTCTGAAGACACCAAGAGGATGGGATGGGAGGCTACATAGGGCAGGATGTGGTGACATCACGGCCTCACCTTGGCCTGTGCCAGGGAGCACAGCAGGATGGAGAAGAGCAGGGCCACGCTGAGCACAGCCACCTTCATCTTCCTCTTGCTCTGGCAGCATTGGCTGGGGCTGCACCTTAATCCTTTCCAGGGTGAGGAGCACCTTCATCCTTCCCAGGACTCCTCCCTGCCCCTCCCTGACAGCCCCCAGGCCAAAGCCTGGCTCGGTACAGACGCCCAGTCCTGACCACAAGCCCAGCCCTAACACAGAGTCCTACCCACACGTGACATGTCTCCAGCCCCCTCACCCGGCACCCTCCAGCTTCCTGCACAGGACAGCTGCACTTGGAAGGGCCCAGGCAGCTGCAGGGGCCAAGGGGTCGGGCAGGGAGCCAGAGACAGGTGGATCCCTACTCCCACATAATCCATCTTCCACCAATCCCTCAGAGCGCTTGGGGATTGTGACCACCTGAAGACAAGGCTGAGGTTTGGGGAATTACTCAGGTGTGGCTCTTCCCACATCCCCACTACCCCATTGCTCAGCACTGCAGCTGCCAAACTGCTCCAGTCTCCAGCCCAAAAGCAGATTCCAGAGAGGAATATCTCCTGCCCTGACCCTCACCCTGTCACACTTGAAGCCTCTGTGCCATCCCACAGCACACGTGTCCTACTCTGCACAGCTGCTCTGCATGGGAGGAGCCAGGGACCCCATCTCCAACAAGGCTCTCACTCAAGCACTGTCCCTGCCTGGGACCTGCCCACAGCTCCCCAAGGCCCTTGTCCCCACACAGGGTCTCTGCCGTGCCCTGGCCCTGGGCTCAGGCCAGTTCTGGCCCAGAGCAGGATGTGCCTACCCTGAGGGATTTGGCTGAGTGGGTGTTTGTCCCCAGGCAGCCCCTCAAAGACAACTGGGCAGAGGTGCCCAGTCAGGAGGATGGATGTCAGTCCCCTGACACCATCTCTGATAAGCCCAGTTTCCTCAGGGCCAGAGGCACCAGGAAGATACTGAGCATTCTGGAGCATCCAAGAAATGAGAATGCACTGAGAAGTGGTTCACGAGAGCTCTCCATGACTTTGATTATGGTTTGACATTGCATGACATTAGTGAAGGCTTCTGCTTCTCTCTTTCACAGGGACACTGCAGATCCATCACAGATGTGTTGTGGGCCAGCTGGGAAAGTGTTTCAGGTGACTGCCTGGACTGTTTGCTCTGGAACTTGTCCAAGGAGCAGCAGGGCCCAGGAAGATTTTCCTGTGGAGTGCCCCACTAATGAGAGACCACAGTGTTCCTGAGACTGGGGATTCTTGACCAAATGGACAAATACTGTGACATCATTGGTGTGCTGATGTGGTCATGGAATGGAACTGAGGATGTGTCTGCATGGTCCTAATTGCAGAACAAAGGCTGAGACGTGTCCAAGCTTCCTTGGAGATCACTGCCAGTCTCGGGGATGGCACTGGACAGCCACTGCCCATGTGCCAAGAGCCCAGGAAGAATGTGCTGGACATGCACAGAGTCTCTGAGTGTGGCCAGATTGGCCTTGCAGCTTCAGGGACATTATGGTAATGTCCCTGCCTCCCTTGGGGCTGTGAATGAGCTGAGCAGAAGCTGTCCCTTCAGCTGCTACAACATTTCAGAAAGAAGGTATTTCCTCTCTTTGATTGAACAGCACATATTTGTAAAATTATTTACAGTTCAGTCCTCAGCACAGGAAAGACTCAGACTTCATGGAGCACTTCCAGAGGAGGTTGAGATGCTCCAAGTGTTGAAGCATCTCTGCCACAAGGACAGTCTAGGAGAGTTGGGGCTGTTCAGCCTGGAGCAGAGAAGGCCATGGGGAGACTCCAGTGTGATCTTGCAGGACTTCAAGGCACCTCACAGGAAATGTGGGGAGAAATGTTTTAGTAGGACCTGTTGCAACTGGAGAAGGGGAAATGGTTTTCAACTAAAACAGGATAAGTTCAGACTGGACAAAAGGAAGACATTTTGGATGTTGAGAGTGATGAAACACTAGTACAGGTTTCTCAGAGACCAATGTGTTGTACAGGAAAGTTACAATGTAAAGTTTAACCAGTTCATGAGTAACCTATGTTAAGTGTTGTATATACCAGAATGTTTGTAGCATTCATGCCATCCTATACCTTAGGGTTTTAACCCTTCCCAGTCACTGTAACCCCTCCCAGTTAGGTCAACAGTGCTGCCACTCCCCAATAGGGTGCCTGAATAATCCTATATGTAAATGAAACAGAGAGGAGTATGGGGTATAAGAAGACCTCCTGTTGGGGGTTAGATTTGGTTTTTTTTTTTTTTTTCCCTCTTCTCACAGAATTTTTTCCCATAAGTTTACAAGAAGCCTTAATGACTACTTAGTCAGAACAAAAAGAGTGCTTGAGGGATATGGCAGCACGAAGCTACACCTATTGTTTTTGAGTCCCTGGGAGTGTCCCTCAGAGGGGAGAGATGATGGGTTTTGGGAAAGGCAAAAAAGACAGATCTAGGGGAGGGGGAGGCACTCTTGCTCTCAGCGCCGAGGAGGACGGTCAGGCTGCCCTCTGCCTCTGCCTCGTGCTGGGAAATCTATCGTCATCTGCTGTGTACCCGGGAATCCTGAGCTCGCTTTCTCCAGCCTCCCCCCACCGCCGCTGCTTCTTCGGACCTTTGAGGCTCTCCTGCTACTCTGTAGCCCTGCACTGCCCAGCCCTGCCGGGACACCCCTGCTGCTCCAGCTGCCAGCGCAGAGCTCCTCATCTCATCCACCAGCCCGGGACTTTTCCTTCCTTCCAGTTCGGCCTCTCGGAGTCCTGCAGGGGCACCCAGATCAAACTGCTCTGGGCTTTTGTAAAAGAAAGCCCTCAAGGTTCTTGGTTCTGTTTATTATTGATGCTGTAGTTGTTGTTTGTTTGTCGTTTTGTCATATATACTAGTAAAGAACTGTTATTCCTACCCCCATACCTCTGCCTGAAAGCTCCTTTAATTTTCCTTTTAATTGGAATAATTTGAGGGAGGGGATTTGAATTCTCCATCTCTAGGGAGGTCCTGCCCCTTCCTAGCAGATATCTGTCTTTCAAACCAAGACACCTCCTAAATCCAAATAACGTGAATAAAGTAGAACTCTGTGGTCAGCAAGACATGGCAGACAAGAGATAGAAATGTTCCTGGAACCCAGCGCAGGAGCTTCTGCGGACCTTGC
Source organism: Prinia subflava (assembly GCF_021018805.1). Taxonomy (NCBI): domain Eukaryota; kingdom Metazoa; phylum Chordata; class Aves; order Passeriformes; family Cisticolidae; genus Prinia; species Prinia subflava. The sequence goes on along the minus strand of NW_026961012.1, from coordinate 755,860 downwards.
CATCACTTCAAAAGCACTTGAAGCAGGTGACACCCCTGCACACAACAAGTCACATTAGGTCTTCCATGGTATTCACGTGACGATGGATGCCCCAGGCCTGCCCAGGGGACGATTGACAGGACAGAGACATCTCCTTCTTGGAAACCTTGTGGAAGCAGTGGCGGTGTACGTGGCCCCAGAGCCCCCACCCCAGAGCTGAAGTTTTATTAAAGGTGCAAAAAGGCTTTGATGTCCTGCCCTGTTTATTTCATAATGAATGCCCCCTTCCTGGAAATATTCCTGGCCCTGATGGATGGGCTCTGAGAAATATAATGGAGCGAAAGATGTCTCTGCTCCCCCCAACAGGAGGCACTGTACTGTCAGCTACCAGAGGGGTTGGTGTCTCTTGTAAGATAAAACACACCAAGAGAAACAAGAAAACAAACAGCGATACCATTGACAGGAATGTCCTGCCATGGACATGGCAATATTGTGCATCAACAGGCTCAGGCTGCCCAGTTTTGCCTCTCTGCAGATGGACACAAGTGTCAGAAGAGACTGAGAGCCAGCAGGATGCACAACGTCTCTGAGACCCCTTGGTTCCCTGGGGGCCTAGAGTAGCCCAGGTTCCCTTTGGTTCCATGAGGCCTCACAACGTCTCCAGGATCCCTGGACACCACAAGGCCCTGAGGTATCCCAAAGGATCCTTGGTTGCAGCTGGCCTGGCGGTGTCACAAGGAGCTCTGGATTCCCTCAGACCCCACAGTGTCACAGGGTCCCCTTGTTTCCACAAGCCACAGCATCCCAATGGCTCCTGAGCATCTTTGGGCACCAGAGTGTCAGAGCATGCCCTCAGTTCCATCAACTGCACAGTGTCACAATGTGCCCTTGGTTCCATTTAGTCCTGCAGTGTCACAATGATGCCTGGAAACCAGGATTCCTGAGGAATCACAATGGATGGATCCATGAAACCCCACGGTTTCACCGTCTTCTCTTGGTTCCATGTGGGCCCATGGCCACAAAGAGGCCTCTGGATTCAACAGGACCCTGGAGTGTCCCAGGGCCCCTATAGTCACAGGAGTCCCCAGAGTGTGACAATTTCCTCAGGAGGCCCTGCAGTGTCACAGATGAGAACAGGAGTGGGAGCAGCACCAGGGGAGGTTTGGCAGCATTCCCATATCTGTGACCCCACAGCAGTGGAAACAAAAGTGTTCCTCACTATGATCCCACAGCAGTTGAAGCTCCAATATTCCTCTTTCTGTGAAAACACAGCAGAGGCAGCCACAACACTCCCCTTTCTGGGAAACTGCAGCAGTGGCCATACCATGATACCATCTGCCCTTCTCTGTGACACTACTGCCAAGGCAGCCACAATGTTCCCCTGTCTGTGACAACACAAGGGTGGCAGTCCCAACATTCTACGCTCTGTGGCACCACAGTGGTGGCAGCACCAGCATTGCACTGTCTCTGACACCACAGCAGTGGCAGCCCCAAGGTTTCCCTCTCTATGAAAGCCCAGCAGAGGAAGCCCCAACATTCCCCTCTCTGTGAAACATCAGCAGTGGCAGCCCAAACGTTCCCATCTGGGCCACCACAATGGTTACAGAGCAAACATTCCCCTGTCTCTGACATCACAACTGTGGCAGACACAAGTCCCCCTGTCTGTGACAACCAAAGCAGTGGAAGCCTCAAAGTCCCCTGTCTGTGACACCACAGCCGGGGCAACACCAGCATTCCCCTCTCTGTGACACAGGAGCAGTGGCAGCCCCAAAGTCAGTGTCACCACAGTTGTTACAGAACCAAGTCCCACTCTGTGTGACACCAAAGCAGTGGAAGCCCCAACGTCCTACTCTCCGCGACACCACAGAGGTGGCAGCAACAACATTACCCTCTCCAAGACATCACAGCTTTGGCAGCCCCAGTGATTTCCTCTCTAGGAAACCACAAGGGTGGCATATGAAACGTTGTCCTCTCTGTGACACAACACCAGTGGCATCCTCAACATTCTCCTGTCTGTGAAACCACAGAGGTAGCAGCCCCAGCAATCCTCTCTCTGTGACACTGAAGCGGTGGCACCCTGAAGTCCCCCTCCATGTGACACCAGAGCAATGGCAACCCCACTGTTCCAATGCCTGTGACACCTCAGCAGTGGCAGCTCTAAGATCTCCATCACTATGACAAAAGAGGTGTGACAGCCCAAACATTCTCAACTCTGTGGTACCACAGCGGTGGCAGTCCCAATGTCCTGTTCTCTCTGACATCACTGCAGTTGCAGCCCAAACTTCCTTCTCTCTGTAACACTGCACCTGTGGCAGCAGCACTAGAAAAGAAGTAGCAGCCATGGAACAAGAAGAGATGGAGCAGAGAACGAGCAGTGGAACAGTGGTAGATGAGCAGTGTTGGAGCAGCACTGGAGGAGTGCTGGAAGAGTGGGGCAGGAGCCGAGGAACTGTGCTGGAACAGCACATCACAACTTTTGAGCAGCAGTGGAGTAACCATGGAAAAGGCACACCAGTGGTGGGACAGGAACCACAGCCATGGAACAGTGGTGGCACAGCACCATCAAGCTCATTTCTTCTTTCCTGAACAACTTGAAACACAGATGGCCCAGCAGCTTCCCCAAGACTGGCATCCACATCTGTCTGCTGCCAGCAATTCTGTTCTCGTTTTGACTGGCCTGGAGGAAGCAGGCAGAAGAGAAGAAGGGCTGAGGGTGGGCACCTGAGGCCTTGCAGCCACCTCAGAGCTGTGGCTGTAGCAGAGCACAAGGATGGCCTGGCTGCAGGGCGGTGAGTCCTCAGCTGCGCACTGCAAGGGTCTGTAGCAAACGGCTCAACAGCCTAAGCCTGCCCATGAGCCTCTCCTGCACTGCCACTGTGTCAAAGAACAAGTAGTGCAAGAGAAGGTGGGAAGAGAGAAGCTGCAGGGGAGCCCCACCAGCAGACACCCAGAGCAGCAGCAGCAGGGGCTCAGCTGTGCTCTTGAGACACACTGGCACCATGCCTGCAGGCTTTCTGTGCCTTCAAGCAAAGTCTGCAGCTCCTGCTCTTGCCTGTGGCCCTGGCAAGCATGGTCCAAAGGCCGCAGGAAAAGGTGGTAGGCAGCAAGGAAGTGAGGGTCTGCTGTGTGCTGCAATGTGGTCCAGCAGAGGTTGGGCCAAGCCCTGCTTCCCCAGGGCAGCTGGGGAACATCCCTGCATGTGGCTCTATGTGAAAGCACTGGGGACTGTCCTGGTTCCTGCCTCACAGGTTCTATGTCCGGCCGGGGACAGCTGGTCTACCCAGAAACTGCCCAGCAGCTACTGAGTCCAGCCAGGGACAACTGGTCTACCCCGCCTTTGCTGACCAGGTCCGAGGTCCTCCCGGGGTAAACTGGTCTACCCAGCCTAATCCAAGCAGGTACTGAGTCCGTGCCGGGACAACTGGTGTACCCAGAAGCTGCCGCCGAGGGAGTAACTGTGGCTGAAGACAACTGCTCTGCACGGACACTCTTTCCACCACAACCGCACACGGGCAAGGGAAGCGTATCCCAAGCGCCGCCGGCCACAGAGCCAAGCCCCCGCCCCGCGTGTCGGGCCCGGGTGGAGCGCGGCAGAGGGGCCCCCTGTCGGCCCCGGTCAGCCCAGAGAGGCCGAGCAGGAGGAGAAAGAAAGCACAGCACATGCATGCACGCCGGAGGGGCGGCACGGCCCAGCGAGGCAGCGACTGAGCCTGCGGGGATGTGGCTGCATTATACGGACAGACGAGTCCACAGCCGGCGACGCCCCCAAGAGAACGACTCGTGCTTGAGCGGGCTGGCGCACCGGCGCACGCCGCCTCCTACCACGATGGAACTGGAGGCAACCGCAAACAGAGAGCCTTGCTCAACTTCCAGGAGCCGTGGCGAAACCAGGTCTACCCAGCCCCAGCACAAATCGGCCCAAGTCCCGCGGGGGCGGATAACACCTGTTCGCCCCGTCACCGCCCGTCACCGCAGCGCCACGCCGACGTCTGCGGCCGAGGTCGGCAGGCGGCGCCGCTCCCGGAGCCGGGTACACCTGGCCACCTGGGGCCGCCCCGCTCCGGGGTGGACCAGCTCGCCCCGCTGCCGTCCTATACCACAGCGCAACGCCCCTTTCGAGGCCGGGGCGGGCAGGCACAGCCAGCCCAGGAGCCGGGTACACCTGGCCGCCCGCCACCTCCCGGCTGCGAGGTAGACCAGCTCGCCGCGCTGCCACCCGACACCAACGTGCCACGACGACCGCTCCGGGCACATCCGCCGCCAGCCGCCGGCCTCGGACCCGGGTAGACCTGGCATCCGCCTACCATCCCGGAACCCCACAGCCCCTGTAGCGGCTCAGTACCGAATGGCTCCAGCAGCCCTGTCCCGCCCATTTCAAGACCGACACATATTTTAGACTTAAGCCCCCCCGCGCAATTTCCTTTTTTTCTTCATTTTTGGGGAGAGTGGGGGGGAGTTGTGTGTTGGGTGGAGGAGTGGGGGAAGGGGGTTAGTGAATTTAATTTAATTTAATTTAAATTAAATTTATTTTATTTTATTTTATTTTATTTTATTTTATTTTATTTTATTTTATTTTATTTTATTTTATGTTATTTTATTTTATTTTATTTTATTTTATTTTATTTCCTGAAAGATTGGTACTACTACTCTTTTGAAACAAGCAAGTTTTCTGGGAAAAAGTCTCTTTGCAATCTTTATTTCTTTCCGCTTTGCGCCCAGACCACTCCCAGCCAACCTGATGGGCAAGCTGTGCCTTGTACTTGGCCTGCTGACACACTGAACCACCAAAACGGCATCGCCACCTCAACCCGCCCTCCTCGGGACACTACACAGCCCCCCTCTCTCTCCCCCAAACTCCAAACATAGGGGCGACAGCGGGGAGGAGAAGCATGTCCATGCGACGGAACTCGGCAGCAAGCCGCGGGCTCCTGGCCCAACTTGCCTTCTTTCACCTCGCCCTCCCACTGGAAGATTCCGTGGCGGGGCAGCCACCAGGGGTGTGCCCACTTTCGGGTCGTTCGGAGATGAGCAGATGTACCAGGGGATGTGCCGTGTACAGGGATGCAGCCCAGCACAGCTTCCCTTACCTTTCTGCTGACACAGGAACATGAAGTGGGTGCAGAGAACATCCAGGGCCATAAAGCAGCTTTTTCTGTCTTCAATGACTTGGAAAGATGTTCCAGCAGCTTTCTCAGGCCTGGCATCTGGATCTCTCCACAGGCTGCACCTCTGTCCTCATTCTGACCAGCCTGGGGGGCAGGCAGAAAGGCAGAAGGGCTGAGGACAGGCAGCTCAGCCATGTGGCAGGGGCCAGGAGGGGACTGGCCACCAGCCCGGGGTTCTTCTACACCACCTCACGCCGTGCTCAGGGGCTGTGGGGAATGGGTCCCTACAGGTCCGGGCAATGGTGGAGTCAGCAGTAACAGAAAAGCCAGCTTGCACTTTGAGGAGGACCTTAGAAAGCTGTAGGGGAGCCCCACAAGCAGACACCCAGTGCAGCAGCAGCAGGGGCTTCACCATGCTCTTGAGATAGACTGGAACAATCCCTGCAGGCTTTTTGTGCCTTCAAGCAAAGCCTGCAGGGGAGCCGCTGCTCTTGCCGGGGGCCCTGGCAAGCGTGGCCCAAAGGCTGCAGGGAAAGGTGTTAGGCAGCAAGGAAGTGAGGGTCTGCTGTGTGCTGCAATGTGGTCCAGCAGAGGCTGAGCCAACCCCCGCTTCCCCAGGGCAGCTGGGCACCCTCCCTGCAGGGCGCTCTGTCTACAGGGCACTGGGGAGTGTCGTGGTTCCTGCCCAACAGGTCCTATGTATGGCCGGGGAAAACTGGTCTACCTAGAAGCTGCCCAGCAGCTACTGAGTCCAGCCAGGGACAACTGGTCTACCCCGCCTTTGCTGACCAGGTTTGCCTGAGGTGAACTGGTCTACCCAGCCTAATCCAAGCAGGTACTGAGTCCGTGCCGGGACAACTGGTCTACCCAGAAGCTGCCGCCGAGGGAGTAACTGTGGCTGAAGACAACTGGTCTGCACGGACACTTTTACCACCACAACCGCACACGGGCAAGGGAAGCGTATCCCAAGCGCCGCCGGCCACAGAGCCAAGACCACGCCCTGCGTGTCGGGCCCGGGTGGAGCGCGGCAGAGGGGCCCCCTGTCGGCCTCGGTCAGCCCAGAGAGGCCGAGCAGGAGGAGAAAGAACGCACAGCACATGCATGCACGCCGGAGGGGCGGCACGGCCCAGCGAGGGAGCGACTGAGCCTGCGGGGATGTGGCTGCATTATACGGACAGACGAGTCCACAGCCGCAGACGCCCCCAAGAGAACGACTCCTGCTTGAGCGGGCTGGCGCACCGGCGCACGCCGCCTCCTACCATGATGGAACTGGAGGCAACCGCAAACAGCGAGCCTTGCTCAACTTCCAGGAGCCGTGGGGAAACCAGGTCTACCCAGCCCCAGCGCAAATCGGCCCATGTCCCGCGGGGGCGGATAACACCTCTTCGCCCCGTCACCGCCCGTCACCGCAGCGCCACGCCGACGTCTGCGCCGGAGGCCGGCAGGCGGCGCCGCAGCCCTCGGACCCGGGTAGACCTGGCCACCTGGGGCCGCCCCGCTCCGGGATACACCAGCTCGCCCCGCTGCCGCTCGTCACTGCAGCGCCACGCCCCTGTCCGCGGCCGGGGTGGGCAGGCGCAGCCAGTCCCGGACCCGGGTAGACCTGGCATCCGCCCGCCACCTACCGCCTCCGGGGTAGACCAGTTCGCCGTGATGCCGCCCGCCACGGCCGCGACACGCCGACGGCTCTGGGCACGGCCGCCGCTGGCCGCCGGCCCCGGAGCCAGGTAGACCTGGCCTCCGCCTACCATCCCGGAACCCCACAGCCCCGGTAGCGCCTCAGTGCCGGATGGCTCCAGCAGCCCCGTCCCACCTACCCGATGAAATCCATTTCAAGACCGACACATATTTTCCACTCAACCCCCCTCGACCCGCCATTTTATTTTTTTCTTCTTTTTTGGAGGGAATGGCGGGGGAGTTGTGTGTTAGGTGGCTGAGTGGGGGGGGAGGTGTTGGTGGATTTATTTTATTTTATTTTATTTTATTTTATTTTATTTTATTTTATTTTATTTTATTTTATTTTATTTTATTTTATTTTATTTTATTTTTTTTTTTTTTTTTTTTTTTTTATATCCTGAAAGAATGGTACTTCTACTCTTTGAAACAAGAAAGTTTTCTGGGAAAAATACTCTTTGCAGTCTTGATTTATTTTCACTTTGCGCCCAGACCACTTCCAGCCGACCTGATGGGCAGGCTGTGCCCTGCACTCGGTCTGCTGACACACTGAACCACCAAAACGGTGTCGCCACACCCACCCGCCCTCCTCGGGATGCTACACAGCCCCCCTCTCTCCCCCCCAACCCCAAACATAGGGGGGGACAGCGGGGAGGAGAAGCATGTCCATGCGATGGAACTCAGCAGCAAGCCGCGGGCTCCTGGCGCGACTTGCCTGCTCCCACTTTGTCCCCCCACAGGCAGAGTCCGTGGCGGGGCAGCCATCAGGGCGGCGGTCGCTTTCAGGTCGGTCAAGGATGAGCAGATGTACCAGGGGATGTGCCGTGTACAGGGATGCAGCCCAGCACAGCTTCTCTTCCCTTTCTGCTGACAGAAGAACATGAAGTGGGTGTAGAGACCATCCAGGGCCATGAAGCAGCCTTTTCTGCCTTGAATGACTTGGAAAAATGTGCCAGCAGCTTTCTCAGGAGTGGCATCTGGATCTCTCCACAGGCTGCACCTCTGTCCTCATTTTGACCAGCCTGCGGGGGCAGGCAGAAAGGCAGAATGGCTGAGGACAGGCAGCTCAGACATCCAGCAGGGGCCAGGAGGGGACTGGCCACGAGCCCGGGGTTCTTCTAGACCCCCTCACGCCGTGCTCAGGGGCTGTGGGGAATGGGTCCCTACAGGTCTGGGCGATGGTGGAGTCAGCAGTCACAGAAAAGCCAGCTTGCACTTTGAGGAGGACCTTAGAAAGCTGCAGGGGAGCCCCACAAGCAGACACCCAGTGCAGCAGCAGCAGGGGCTCAGCTGTGCTCTTGAGACACACTGGAACAATCCCTGCAGGCTTTTTGTGCCTTCAAGCAAAGCCTGCAGGGCAGCTCCTGCTCTTGCCTGCAGCCCTGGCAAGCGTGGCACAAAGGCAGCAAGGAAGTCAGGGGCTGCTGTGTGCTGCAATGTGCTCCAGCATGTGAAATACAAAGTTATGTTTCATGTCAGGGAAATGAAGAAAATCTGTGTAATTGTAATTGTGGAACACGGCCCTGGGACAGTTATAAAGATGAGTTCTAATAAACAACCCAGGAAAGCATAGAAAGTAGTTTTTGAATAAATCTTGTGCTTGCAATTACCTAATATAAGTGTCAAGCTATTCTGTAATAAGTGTCTTTGAATTCTAACTTTAGAAGCTTGCTTTGTATTAAAGAATTTTAACTGTAGTTTTAGAATGTAAAAAAGCCTTTTAGACAAAAGAGGGAAGTAAGAAGGGGGCCCAGGCCTTTCACAGAAGGTAGAAAAACATCCTGGACATGAAAGAAAGACTTCAGCTTGCTGATTTATAGATCCTAAAAAAAGAAAACTAAACATGACTATCAAAGATTGATAGACCTAGAAAATGAAGTTGGACCCCACATCTAATCGCTGGACCCCGCCACTTGGAAAACATATCCTGGAAGTACATCCTGGAATATTGAAATATCAAAATAGATCACTATAGCCTATAGAATTGTACAGGACAACATGAATTTATGACTGTTAAGTATTGAATTGTAATGTTAAAACTAGAAATGGAAACTGCTGAGAAAGCTTATGAATATGTATGAATATAGCCAATAAAATCCCAGCAAGTCCAGCAATCGGTGTGCAGTCGGAAGTGAAAATCCTTCCACTGTACCCAGCACGCTGTCTTTGCTCACCCTTTACCATGTTAACTAATTAATTATTAAATTGAATTGCTGCTTGATATATTGGCCGTGTCAAGCGTCTCATTTCTAACAATTTGGTGGAGAATGCGGGCAACTCCAATCCATTGGGGGAAGCCCCTGGTCTCGGGGAGGTGCCCCACCTTGCAGGCTCTTGCCTCAGGTGGCCCTGAGTGACTGGGGAATCTTTCAGAGAGAAGGAGATCCTTCAGGTAAATTGTGAGCAAAAGATTTTGAGCTCCCGGAGAAGACTGCAGTAAAATTCACCTGTAATAACTCGTGCACAGAGACCCAGGTGAGAAAAGAAGGCTGTAAGTATCGCTTGGTTAGGTGGGGTAAGAACGGGTACACACGTGTGAGAGTGCGAGTGGTGTGTGTGAGACGTGGCCTGGCCATGCAGTGATTGTGGAGTTCTTCTAACCTCGGTTCCATTTTCCTGCGAGGGGAGCGGCAAGTGAAGGAACGAAGCGAATGGAGGAAAAAAAGAATTCTTTTATGTAAAAAGATCAGGGGTGGGATGCGGCAATAGTTGGGGAGGATTTCTTCATAGTAAATTGGAGGCGGGAAGTGGTACTGGTTGAAGAGACTTTTTAGTAAAGAAATCCTAAACAAGTGAGAAAATAGGAAGGCCTTTCATTACCGAAGTCAGAAAGAGTGTGGTCAAGGCAAGTGAGAGAACACTCGTTTCTTAGGGTGGGTCAATGCTAAGGCAAGGACCCGGGGGTTGGTATAAACCAACAGGAAAATAGCAGTACTAAAGGTACTGGGAAAGGAGGGAGCTTTTTACCACAAGACAGTCCCCTGGAGTTAATGTTAAAATTTTAGGATGAATGTCAATGCAGGAAAGGAAATAGTAAAGAGAAAATTATAAAATACTGTATGATGCAATGGACTAAAGAAATTATACAACATGATTATTTGTACTGGCCAATGTACTGGTCATCTGAGGAGTGGATCTGTCAGGCCCTGAGTTCCTGTGTAAATAAAAAGGATCCCATGAACCAAGAAGAGAGCGATTATGCTGCTTTATGGCACATAAAGGTCCTGGCCTTCTCCCCTGTATGCTTTCAAAACCAAAAAGGAGAAGAATCCATGGGACCACTTACACAACGTCCCCCCCTTATCTACCACAACCAGCTGCCCCACCAGAGGTGCCTAATCCAGTACCCCCAGCACCTCAAGCCCCTGTGGCTCCAGCTGCCCCACCAGAGGTGCCTGAGCCAGCACCTCAAGCCCCTGTGGCACCGCTTGCACCTCAAGCCCCCATGGCTCTGCCTCGTCCTCCAGATTCAGCACCTGCACATAGAAGCAGGGACACAGTTCGGGCAGAAAGGTGCAAGGACAGTGATGATGAGATCAAAAGGGGCCAGTTGTAACCATTAAAGAAAGTACTGATAGTAAGATACCAAAGAGGGAGGGGGGCGACAGCTATTAGATATGTATCAGTACCACTGAACACTGGGGATGTGAGAGCCTTTAAAAAGGAAATGGGGATGTCTGATAGACTAGATCAGTTCCTGGGGCCCAAGAGAAGCCACAATTAAGCTATTAAACTTCTTAGAGAAAAAGGGTTTGAAAGATTCAATGTCCACGTTGCAATTTGTAGAAGCAGAAATGAAATATTTGGGTGATTAGTTAAGCAAAGGAACAAAGAAACTGGACCCCGAATGAGTATCGGGCATACTTGCCTTACCTTCTCCCAGAACAAAGGGAAAGATAAGACAGCTGGTAAGGCTATTAAAGTATTGTAGGCAGGAGATAAAAAAGTATAGTCAAAAAGCAAAATTTTTATATGAGAAGTTAACTGGAGGACTGGTTCATGATTGTGTAGAGTTAATTGAATTACAAACTCAAGTAAGACCAGATTTAACTGAAATAAAAAATAAAATTATCTGAAGAGGAGAAATATTTCATCAGTACCTCCTCCAAAGTATTAGAAAAGAAGCAGAGGTCAGGATATGCAATTGTAAAGGGAGGAAACATGTCAATAGTAGAAAAGAAAAGGTGAAGTTCCAGCTGGTCTGCACAAGCCTGGGAGTTATATGTGTTATACCAGGTTTAGAACTGTTAAAAGACAAAGTGGAGGCTATTTATACAAAGTATACTTCTAGAATTGTACATACTTTTAAGAAGATTTGGAAAGAGAGAAGTTGGATCAATACCCAAGGAAAATGGTTAATCTATCAAGAATTAATACTTAAAGTGCTTGAATCATTAGAAGGACCAGAAAAAAAAAATAGCTGTTACACATGTAAAAGGTCACCAAAGAAGCACAAGCTATTTAGCAAGAAGAAATAACATAGCTGACCAAGCTGCAAAACGAGGCGGCTTTTGAATTGAAGGAAACAATTCAGTTGAATATTATAACAAAAGTTCAAAGAGAACTCCAAAAAATTGTATAGCTCCCAAGAAGCTATAAAGAAATGAGATACTAAGAAAGAACAAAGAAAAGGAGTACTCTTAGATAAGTGGGAAATTTTGCCCAAAGCCTATGCACAAAAGATTTTGAGCCAATTACATCAGCATCCTCATTGAAGAACCAGAACCTTGTGTGATCATTTTTTTTAAGTATTGTGGGTGTATTAGGATTTTTTGAAATAGCAAAGCAAGTAACATGGGAGTGTGTTACTTGTCAGAAAGTCAACCAAAAGGGAATGAGGCAACCCACAACAGGGGGGTAAGAAAATAGCCTATGAACCTTTTGAAAGAGTTCAGGTGGATTATACTGAGCTTCCAAAAGTCAGTAAGTAGAAGTATCTGTTAGTAGTAGGAGATCAACTAACTCACTGCGTAGAAGCTTACCCAGCTGTAAGGGCCATGGCCAAATTTGTAACTAAAATACTATTACAACAAATTATTCCCCGATTTGGGGTTATTCGAGCCATTGATTCTGATCAAAGCTCCCATGTTACCTCTAGTGTCATCAAACAGGTAACACAAGCCATAGGTATTTCCTGAGAATACCAGACCCCCTTGGCACCCTCAGAGCTCTGGGAGGGAGAAAAGAAGGACCAAACTATAAAACAGCATTTAACCAAATTAATGATTGAAACCAGAATGTCCTAGATAAAATGTTTACCTTTAGCATTGCTTAATATAAGAACACTTCCTAATGCAGATACTGGGCTATCAGCATAGGAAATGCTTTATGGAATGCCATATTCCCAGGAGATACCCCAAACATCAGTAATAGTTCAAGATATGACTATTCAGAACTATATCCAAACAATTAGACAACATGTATTAGAGTTGAGAGAAAAAGGAATATTGGCTCCATCTACCCCTCTAGGATTTAGCATACATAAAATAGAACCAGGTGATTGAGTGCTGGTTAAAAGCTGCAAAGAAGAGAGCTTATCTCCGAAAAGGGAAGGCCCATATTTAACCCCTTAAGCACTGATACAGCCATCCAGACTGCAGAGAAAAGCTGGACCCATGGAGCACGATTAAAGGACCAGTGGGACCACTGACAGAGGCACCGGCCCAGCCTCAGTGGAAAATCACTTCTGCTCCTAAAGAACTGAAAATAAGACTTAAAAAGATTGATGCATGTTTTAGAAACTCTTGTACCTGAGGCTTCAGAATCAAAACCTTCCAAGAAAAGTGAAATGTCCTACCCAAAACTGTAAATGTTTTCTCTGGGGTTGTTTCAGGTGCACTAAGTGTCAGAAATTGTGGTATACAAACTTGGTGCTCGGAGCAAGGATCCCTAGTACCCTTTGCTGGAGTTGTAGAGAAGAGATAGAGAAAGAGACAAGTAGAACACTAAGGGCTGCAGTAGAGAAAAGATACATCAAAGTAAGTGATAAAGATTGGTGGAGGACCTGGTTGCTCGGTACACGGGCTGGGATTGATGTGCAGGAAGAAGCAAAAGCAAAATTGGAAAGAATTGAGTGTGATTACAACAATTAGATATCAGACAGATACTGAATTGAAGTAAAGAAGTGGCACAGAGCTAAACTTCCGTGGGCCTGGCAACTATTCTCAAGTAAGAATAAATAGAGGGCAAGACCAGATTGACCTCTGCCTTTGCCACCAAGAAGATGAAAATCCCAACTGTTGGCAGCAACCCAATAGGTTGGAGGGGTGGAAAGGCACGTCATACTGGACCTCTCATCATACACCTGATCATGTGCGTAAGCACTGCCGTGGCAATTGACAATTGTCACCCGTGTCACCAGTGGGTGAAATGGAGAGGAGTTACAATGGTATCCTTTGTTGGTCACACCCAGATAAACAAAGGTGGTTATGATGAAAGTCAGTTAAGTGTTTGTGAAGAGCAAGGGAGTTTTAGATGGCAAGGAATTTAGGAGCAAGAGGAGAAGCTGGTCGTAATTAGCAGACATGTCCAAGAGGAGAATATCTATGTTTTACCAAAGCAGGTATGTGGAAATACACTGGTGGGGGAGGAGTTCAAGACCAATATGAGAAGAATTTAGTGCAGAAAGCAGTAGAAGGGTTGAAAACCCACTCTGAATCTAAAGTTGCTTCTCCAAATTTGTATAGGAAATTAAGGAAACAGCTGCCAGAGTTAGACCTTTCCACTTTTAGACACGATTTGTTTATGAGTTTAATGCAAAAAATTGAAAAGAATTAAATGATTTAAGTGCTTTTAATGTTTAATTAAAGTGCTGAATTTGTGGTGGGACCCAAAGGACAGAGCAATGGCCTTAGAGAGGAGAAGGGTTAGAAGTAGCACAAATTTGAAAGTAGAACTGAATAGCAATTACAAAACCTGAAGAACAGCCAGAAAGATGGGTATGGACAAATGTAGTGATAGGCCAAGAATGCATAGCCAAGAAAGGGAAAGCTTTTGAGACAAAGGTAGGGGAAACCCCTTGCAGGAAAATGTAGACCACAAATTTCTCTAAAATCAGTGGTAGCCACAAAAAAAAAACCTGAGAGATATTTCAGTAACAAACAAATGCCTGTTAAACAATAGAACTCCATCCTTCAAGCCCCATGGTGAGACCAGTTGTTTGGAAGAGGGGCTTAGTGAAAGAAAATAGTATTTCTAATATGGTGTTCATTGACTGGATTGTTGTTTTTACCTTGCTGAATTCCACGCTTTGTTTGGCTTATCCACTCTGTGATTCAAAGTATGCAGGTCGCTGTGATGCCAGCAGACCTTGAACTAGCGACAGGGGAATTTGGCCATTTTAGGAAAACATCTAAAATATCCAAAATAATGAAATCGAAGAAAAAGGACAAAGAAGGAAAAGTTTCTGAAGGGTGGGGCAGGCAATGGTGAGGCAGGGGGGACCCAAAGACACTGGGCTGGAGTGAACTGCAGAGGCAGAGGGACTGGGGATGTGGAAGGGGCCCCTGGGGGATGCAAGGGGAGAAGAAAGGAATTGCAGTGTAGGGACATGGGAGTGTAACAGTGGGGCTTGGAGTGGACAGAATGTATGAGGGGAAAACAACAAGACTGAGAGAGGGGGTTTAGGAGTGGTGGGTGAATCCAGGAATGATGCCAGGAGACACCACTGCAGTGGCCAGGGAGAAAAGCACGAGACTCAGGGGGAAAAAAAAGGAAAGAAAGGAATTGGGAATGATCAGTGCAAGGGCATTCATAGACCCTGGGCAGGACAAAGAGAAGTGCCCAGGGAGAAGATTTCTGAAGACACCAAGAGGATGGGATGGGAGGCTACATAGGGCAGGATGTGGTGACATCACGGCCTCACCTTGGCCTGTGCCAGGGAGCACAGCAGGATGGAGAAGAGCAGGGACACGCTGAGCACAGCCACCTTCATCTTCCTCTTGCTCTGGTAGCATTGGCTGAGGCTGCACCAGGGTGAGGAGCACCTTAATCCTTCCCAGGACTCCTCCCAGCCCCTCCCTGACAGCCCCCAGGCCAAAGCCTGGCTCAGTACAGACACCCAGTCCTGACCACAAGCCCAGCCCTAACACAGAGTCCTACCCACATGTGGCATTCCTCCAGCCCCCTCACCCAGCACCCCTCCAGCTTCCTGCACAGGGCAGCTGCACTTGGAAGGGCCCAGGCAGCTGCAGGGGGCAAGGGGTCAGGCAGGGAGCCAGAGACAGGTGGATCCCTACTCCAACACAATCCATCCTCCATCGATCCCTCAGAGTGCTGGGGGATTGTGACCACCTGAAGACAAGGCTGAGGTTTGGGGAATTACTCAGGTGTGGGTCTTCCCACATCCCCACTACCCCATTGCTCAGCACTGCAGCTGCCAAACTGATCCAGTCTCCAGCCCAAAAGCAGATTCCAGAGAGGAATATCTCCTGCCCTGTCCCTCACCCTGTCACACTTGAAGACACTGTGCCCTCCCAGAGCACACGTGTCCTACTCTGCACAGCTGCTGTGCATGGGAGGAGCCAGAGACCCCATCTCCAACAAGGCTCTCACTCAAGCACTGTCCCTGCCTGGGACCTGCCCACAGCTCTTGTGGCCCTTGTCCCCACACAGGGTCTCTGTGCTGGCCCAGAGCAGGATGTGTCGATCCTGAGGGTTTTGGCTGAGTGGGTGTTTGTCCCCAGGCAGCCCCTCAAAGCCAACTGGGCAGAGGTGCCCAGTCAGGAGGATGGATCTCAGTGCCCTGCCACCATCTCTGATGAGCTCCTTTTAATCAGGGTCTAGGCACCAGGAAGAAATTGAGCATTCTGGGGCATCCAAGAAGTGAGAATCCACTGAGAAGTTGTTCCTGAGATCTCTCCATGACTTCAATTTTTGTCTGACATTGCATGACATTAGTGAAGGCTTTTGCTTCTCTCTCTCCACAGGGACACTGCAGATCCATCACAGATGTGTTGTGGGCCAGCTGGGAAAGTGTTTCAGGTGACTGCCTGGACTGTTTGCTCTGGAACTTGTCCAAGGAACAGCATGGCCTAGGAAAATTTTCCTGTGGAGTGCCCCATTGATGAGAGACTACAGTGTCCCTGTGCTTAGGGATTCTTACCAATTGGACAAATACTGTGACATCATTGGTGTGCTGATGTGGTCTTGGAATGGAACTGAGGATGTGTCTGCAGGGTCCTAATTGCAGAACAAAGGCTGAGAGAGGTCCAGGCTTCTTTGGAGATCACTGCCAGTCTCGGGGATGGCACTGGACAGCCACTGCCCATGTGCCAAGAGCCCAGGAGGAATGAGCTGGACATGCACAGAGGCTCTCAGTGTGGCCAGATTGGCCTTGCAGCTTCAGAGATATCATGGGGATGTCCCTGCCTGCCTTGGGGTTGTGAATGAGCTGAGCAGAAACCGTCACTACAGCTGCTATCAGCATTTCAGGAAGGAGGTGTTTTGCCTCTTTGAGTGTTACTTCTGTGTAAAATATTTGCAACACAGTCCTCAGCACAATAAAGACTCAGAGTTCATGGAGCATTTCCAGAGGAGGCTGAGATGCTCCAAGTGTTGAAGCACGTCTGTGACAAAGACAGGCTGGTAGAGTTGGGGCTGTTCAGCCTGGAGCAGAGAAGGCCATGGGGAGACTCCAGTGTCACCTTGCAGGACTTCCAGGCACCTCACAGGAAACGTGGGGAGAAATGTTTTAGTAGGACCTGTTGCAACTGGAGAAGGGGAAATGGTTTTCAACTGAAACAGAACAAGTTCACACTGGACAAAAGGCAGACATTTTGGATGTTGAGGGTGATGAAACACTGGCACAGGTTTCCCAGAGACCCAGTGGATGCCCCATTCCTGGAAATATTCCTGGCCTTGTTGTGTTGGCTCTGAGCAACATGATGGAGCGAAAGATGTCCCTGCTCCCATCCCACAGGAGGCACTGTGGTGTCAGCTACCAGACGGGTTGGTGTCTCTCGTAGCATACAAAGCACCCACAGAGCAGAGAAAAAACTCAGCACCACCATTGACAGGAATGTCCTGCCATGGACATGGCAATATTGTGCATCAATAGGCTCAGGCAGCCCAGTTTTGCCTCTCTGCAGATGGACACAAGTGTCAGAAGAGACTGAGAGCCAGGAGGATGCACAGTGTCTGTGAGACCCCTTGGTTCCCTTTGGGCCTAGAGTAGCCCAGGTTCCCTTTGGTTCCATGAGGCCCAAAATGTCACAAAGATCCCTGGACACCACAAGGCCCTGAAGTATCCCAAAGGATCCTTGGTTGCAGCTGGCCTGGCTGTGTCACAAGGAGCTCTGGATTCCCTCAGACCCCACAGTGTCACAGGGTCCCCTTGTTCCCACAAGCCACAGTGTCCCAATGGCTCCTGAGCATCTTTGGGCACCAGAGTGTCAGAGCATGCCCTCAGTTCCATCAGCTCCACAGTGTCACAGTGTCCCCTTGGTTCCATTTAGTCCTGCAGTGTCACAATGACTCCTGGCAACCAGGAGACCCTGAGGAATCACAATGGATGGATCCATGAAGCCCCACAGTTTCACCGTCTCCTCTTGGTTCCAGGAGGGCCAATGGCCCCAAAGAGGCCTCTGGATTCGAAAGGACCCTGGAGTGTCCCACGAGTCCCCAGAGTGTGACAATGTCCCCAGCAGTAGCCAGAGTGTGACAGTTTCCTCAAGAGGTTGTGCTGTGTCACAGATGAGCAGCAGGAGTGGGAGTAGCACAAGGGGAGGTTTGAGAGCATGACTCTGACCCCACAGTGGTGGAAACAAAAATGTTCCTCACTATGGTACCACAGCAGTTGAAGCCCCAGCATTCCCCTTTCTATGACAACACAGCAGAGGCAGCCACAACATTCCCCTTTCTGGGAAACTGCAGCAGTGGCTGTAAGAGTCGGTCCGAGAATCCCTCATTTCTGCCTCACAACTGTCAGAGGCTGAGACCCTAACCCATGGACCCTGAGACACAGCACAGGCCAAGTTTTCCCTGCACCTGCTGTCACTGGACCAAGACGCCCTCCTCAGGGACCCATGCATGAAACAATGGGGGACTGTTACGGTTTCTGGCCATGTTTGCAAAGGGGTGTTCCTGTACTGACCGTACTTGGTAAGACCTGAGCTGCACCGCTCCCCCTATTGTGAAAGAACACCTGCGATACCCACGAAACCGACCCCCCTTCCTGGCATCTTGCCTCTCGCTTCGAAAAGAACTATAACAACCCCACCAGGAGAGCAGGCTTTCGAGGCCTCCCCTTCGGACGACGGCTCCATTGACCCGCGTGCCACAAAGACTGCGAAGGTGGTCTGTTGGTATCGGCGTCACGAGGACTCCCGTCTGTCAGTCGGTAGCTATCACCCTTTCTTTACCCCCCTTTCTCTCCCTCTCTCTCCCTCTCTTCTTTCCCCTTCTTTTCTATCGCATAACTGTGTGTATCAATAAAGTTACAATTGATTTCACATGAATTAAGTTATCACTGCCTCTTCTTGCACTCTGAAATCAAAACGAACCATCACTACCATCCTTTGGCTCGTGACAGTGGCCATACCATGATACCATCTGCCCTTCTCTGTGACACTACTGCCAAGGCAGCCACAATGTTCCCCTGTCTGTGACAACACAAGGGTGGCAGTCCCAACATTCTACGCTCTGTGGCACCACAGTGGTGGCAGCACCAGCATTGCACTGTCTCTGACACCACAGCAGTGGCAGCCCCAGCATTGCACTGTCTCTGACACCACAGCAGTGGCAGCCCCAAGGTTTCCCTCTCTATGAAAGCCCAGCAGAGGAAGCCCCAGCATTCCCCTCTCTGTGAAACATAAGCAGTGGCAGCCCAAACGTTCCCATCTGGGCCACCACAGTGGTTACAGAGCAAACATTCCCCTGTCTCTGACATCACAACTGTGGCAGACACAAGTCCCCCTGTCTGTGACAACCAAAGCAGTGGAAGCCTCCAAGTCCCCTGTCTGTGACACCACAGCCGGGGCAACACCAGCATTCCCCTCTCTGTGACACAGGAGCAGTGGCAGCCCCAAAGTCAGTGTCACCACAGTTGTTACAGAACCAAGTCCCACTCTGTGTGACACCAAAGCAGTGGAAGCCCCAACGTCCTACTCTCTGTGACACCACAGAGGTGGCAGCAACAACATTACCCTCTCCAAGACATCACAGCTTTGGCAGCCCCAGTGTTTTCCTTTCTAGGAAACCACAAGGGTTGAAAATGAAACATTGTTTTCTCTGTGACACAACACCAGTGGCATTCTCAACATTCCCCTGTCTGTGAAACCACAGAGGTAGCAGCCCCAGCAATCCCATCTCTGTGACACTGCAGTGGTGGCAGCCTGAAGTCCCCCTCCATGTGACACCACAGCAATGGCAACCCCACTGTTCCAATGCCTGTGACACCTCAGAGGTGGCAGCTCCAAGATCTCTATTACTATGACAAAAGAGGTGTGATAGCCCAAACATTCCCCACTCTGTGACACAACAGCTGTGGCAGTCCCAATGTCCTGTTCTCTCTGACATCACTGCAGTTGCAGCCCAAACTTCCTTCTCTCTGTAACATTGCACCTCTGGCAGCAGAACTAGAAAAGAAGTAGCAGCCATGGAACAAGAAGAGATGGAGCAGAGAAGGAGCAGTGGAACAGTGGTAGATGAGCAGTGTCAGAGCAGCACTGGAGGAGTGCTGGAAGAGTGGAGCAGGAGCCGAGGAACTGTGCTGGAACAGCACACCACAACTTTAGAACAGCAGTGGAGTAACCATGGAAAAGGCACAACAGTGGTGGGACAGGAACCACAGCCATGGAACAGTGGTGGCACAGCACCATCAAGCTCATTTCTTCTTTCCTGAACAACTTGAAACACAGATGGCCCAGCAGCTTCCCCAAGACTGGCATCCACATCTGTCTGCTGCCACCAATTCTGTTCTCATTTTGACCGGCCTGGAGGAAGCAGGCAGAAGAGAAGAAGGGCTGAGGGTGGGCACCTGAGGCCTTGCAGCCACCTCAGAGCTGTGGCTGTAGCAGAGCACAAGGATGGCCTGGGTGCAGGGTGGTGGGTCCTCAGCTGCGCACTGCAAGGGTCTGTAGCAAACGGCTCAACAGCCTAAGCCTGCCCATGAGCCTCTCCTGCACTGCAACTGTGTCAAAGAACAAGTAGTGCAAGAGAAGGTGGGAAGAGAGAAGCTGCAGGGGAGCCCCACAAGCAGACACACCCAGTGCAGCAGCAGCAGGGGCTCAGCTGTGCTCTTGAGACACACTGGCACCATGCGTGCAGGCTTTCTGTGCCTTCAAGCAAAGTCTGCAGCTCCTGCTCTTGCCTGTGGCCCTGGCAAGCATGGTCCAAAGGCCGCAGGAAAAGGTGGTAGGCAGCAAGGAAGTGAGGGTCTGCTGTGTGCTGCAATGTGGTCCAGCAGAGGCTGGGCCAAGCCCTGCTTCCCCAGGGCAGCTGGGGAACATCCCTGCATGTCGCTCTATGTGAAAGCACTGGGGACTGTCCTGGTTCCTGCCTCAAAGGTAGTATGTCCGGCCGGGGACAGCTGGTCTAGCCAAAAGCTGCCCAGCAGCTACTGAGTCCAACCAGGGACAACTGGTCTACCCAGAAGTTGCCGCCGAGGGAGTAACTGGCTGAAGGCAACTGCTCTGCACGGACACTTTTACCACCACAGCCGCGCACGGGCAAGGGAAGCATATCCCAAGCGCCGCCGGCCACAGAGCCAAGACCCCGCCCCGCGTGTCGGGCCCGGGTGGAGCGCGGCAGAGGGGCCCCCTGTCGGCCCCGGTCCGCCCAGAGAGGCCGAGCAGGAGGAGAAAGAAAGCACAGCACATGCATGCACGCCGGAGGGGCGGCACGGCCCAGCGAGGCAGCGAGTGAGCCTGCGGGGATGTGGCTGCATTATACGGACAGACGAGTCCAAAGTCCCCAAGAGAACGACTCGGACTGGACTGGGCTGGCGCACCGGCGCACGCCACCTCCTACAGTGATGGAACTGGAGGCAACCGCAAACAGCGAGCCTTGCTCAACTTCCAGGAGCCGTGGCGAAACCAGGTCTACCCAGCCCCAGCGCAAATCGGCCCAAGTCCCGCGGGGGCGGATAACACCTGTTCGCCCCGTCACCGCCCGTCACCGCAGAGCCTCGCCGACGTCTGCGGCCGAGGCCGGCAGGCGGCGCCGCTCCCGGAGCCGGGTACACCTGGCCACCTGGGGCCGCCCCGCTCCGGGGTACACCAGCTCTCCCCGCTGCCGTCCTATACCACAGCGCAACGCACCTTTCCGAGGCCGGGCCGGGCAGGCACAGCCAGCCCAGGAGCCGGGTACACCTGGCCGCCCGCCACCTCCCGGCTCCGAGGTAGACCAGCTTGCCCCGCTGCCGCCCGCCACCAACGCGCAACGTCGACCGCTCCGGGCTCATCCGCCGACAGCCGCCGGCCTCGGACCCGGGTACACCTGGCATCCAGATACCATCCCGGAACCCCACAGCCCCGCCAGCGCCTCAGTGCCCAATGGCTCCAGCAGCCCTGTCCCGCCCATTTCAAGACCGACACATATTTTAGACTTAACCCCCCCCGCGCAATTTCCTTTTTTTCTTCATTTTTGGGAAGAGTGGGGGGGAGTTGTGTGTTAGGTGGAGGAGTGGGGGAAGGGGGTAAGTGAATTTAATTTATTTTAATTATTTTATTTTATTTTATTTTATTTTATTTTATTTTATTTTATTTTATTTTATTTTATTTCATTTCATTTCATTTTATTTTATTTTATTTCCTGAAAGATTGGTACTTCTACTCTCTTGAAACAAGAAAGTTTTCTGGGAAAAAGTCTCTTTGCAATCTTGATTTCTTTCCGCTTTGCGCCCAGACCACTTCCAGCCAACCTGATGGGCAGGCTGTGCCCTGTACTTGGCCTGCTGACACACTGAACCACCAAAACGGCGTCGCCACCCCCAACCGCCCTCCTCGGGACGCTACACAGCCCCCCTCTCTCCCCCCCCCCAACCCCAAACGGAGGGGGGGACAGCGGGGAGGAGAAGCACGTCCATGCAACGGAACTCGGCAGCATGCCGCGGGCTCCTGGCGCGACTTGCCTGCTTCCACCTCGCCCTCCCACTGGAAGATTCCGTGGCGGGGCAGCCACCAGGGGGGCGCCCACTTTCGGGTCGGTCGGAGATAAGCAGATGTACCAGGGGATGTGCCGTGTACAGGGATGCAGCCCAACAGAGCTTCCCTTACCTTTCTGCTGACACAGGAACATGAAGTGGGTTCAGAGAACATCCAGGGCCATAAAGCAGCCTTTTCTGCCTTGAATGACTTGGAAAGATGTTCCAGCAGCTTTCTCAGGACTGGCATCTGGATCTCTCCACAGGCTGCACCTCTGTCCTCATTTTGACCAGCCTGGGGGGGCAGGCAGAAAGGCAGAATGGCTGAGGACAGGCAGCTCAGACATCCAGCAGGGGCCAGGAGGGGACTGGCCACGAGCCCAGGGCTCTTCTAGACCACCTCACGCCGTGCTCAGGGGCTGTGGGGAATGGGTCCCTACAGGTCCGGGCGATGGTGGAGTCAGCAGTCACAGAAAAGCCAGCTTGCACTTTGAGGAGGAGCTCAGAAAGCTGCAGGGGAGCCCCACCAGCAGACACCCAGTGCAGCAGCAGGGGCTCCGCTGTGCTCTTGAGACACACTGGCACCATGCCTGCAGGCTTTTTGTGCCTTCAAGGAAAGGCTGCAGGGGAGCCCCTACTCTTGCCGGGGGCCCTGGCAAGCGTGGCCCAAAGGCTGCAGGGAAAGGTGGTAGACAGCAAGGAAGTGAGGGTCTGCTGTGTGCTGCAATGTGCTGCAGCAGAGGCTGAGCCAACCCCCGCTTCCCCAGGGCAGCTGGGCACCCTCCCTGCAGGGCGCTCTGTCTGCAGGGCACTGGGGAGTGTCGTGGTTCCTGCCAAACAGGTACTATGTATGGCCGGGGAAAACTGGTCTACCTAGAAGCTGCCCAGCAGCTAGAGTCCAGCCAGGGAGAACTGGTCTACCCCGTCTTTGCTGACCAGGTTTGGCCGCGGTGAACTGGTCTACCCAGCCTAATCCAAGCAGGTACTGAGTCCGTGCCGGGACAACTGGTGTACCCAGAAGCTGCCGCTGAGGGAGTAACTGTGGCTGAAGACAACTGCTCTGCACGGACACTCTTTCCACCACAACCGCACACGGGCAAGGGAAGCGTATCCCAAGCGCCGCCGGCCACAGAGCCAAGCTCCCGCCCCGCGTGTCGGGCCCGGGTGGAGCGCGGCAGAGGGGTCCCCTGTCGGCCCCGGTCAGCCCAGAGAGGCCGAGCAGGAGGAGAAAGAACGCACAGCACATGCATGCACGCCGGAGGGGCGGACCGGCCCACCGAGCGATAGAGGGAGCCTGCCGGGACGTGGCCGCATTATACGGACAGACGAGTCCAAAGCCGCCGACGCCCTCAAGAGAACGACTCGGACTTGAGCGGGCTGGAGCACCGGCGCACGCCGCCTCCTCCCATGATGGAACTGCAGGCAGCCACAAACAGCGAGCCTTGGGGAACGTCCAGGAGCCGTGGGGAAACCAGGTCTACCCAGCCCCAGCGCAAACCAGCCCAAGTCCCGCGGGGGCGGATAACACCTGTTCGCCCCGTCACCGCCCGTCACCGCAGCGCCACGCCGACGTCTGCGCCGGAGGCCGGCAGGCGGCGCCGCAGCCCTCGGAGCCGGGTAGACCTGGCCTCCTGTGGCCGCCCCGCTATGGGGTAGACCAGCTCGCCCCGCTGCTGCTCAACACTGCAGCGACACGCCCCTCTCCGCGGCCGGGGTGGGCAGGCGCAGCCAGTCCCGGAGCCGGGTAGACCAGGCCGCCCGCCACCGCCCGGCTCCGGGGTAGACCTGCTCGCCGCGATGCCGCCCGCCACCGCCGCACCACGCCGACGGCTCCAGGCACGGCCGTCGGCCGCCGGCCCCGGACCCGGGTACACCTGGCATCCAGCTACCATCCCGGAACCCCACAGCCCCGCCAGCGCCTGAATGACGGATGGCTCCAGCAGCCCCGTCCCACCTACCCGATGAACCCCATTTCAAGACCGACACATATTTTACACTCAACACCCCCTCCCCCCCCGCCATTTTCTTCTTTTCTTCTCTTTTGGTGGGAGTGGGGGGGGGGAGTTGTGTCTTGGGTGGAGGACGGGGGGGGGTGTTCGGGAACTTTCTTTTCTTTTCTTTTCTTTTCTTTTCTTTTCTTTTCTTTTCTTTTCTTTTCTTTTCTTTTCTTTTCTTTTCTTTTCTCTTCTCTTCTCTTCTCTTTTCTTTTCTTTTCTTTTCTTTTCTTTTCTTTTCTTTTCTTTTCTTTTCTTTTCTTTTCTTTTCTTTTCTTTTCTTTTCTTTTCTTTTCTTTTCTTTTCTTTTCTTTTCTTTTCTTTTCTTTTCTTTTCTTTTCTTTTCTTTCCTGAAAGAATGGTACTTCTACTCTCTTGAAACAAGAAAGTTTTCTGGGAAAAATACTCTTTGCAAACTTTGTTTATTTTCACTTTGCATCCAGACCACTTCCAGCCGAGCTGATGGGCAGGCTGTGCCCTGTACTCGGCCTGATGACACACTGAACCACCAAAACGGCATAGCCACCCCCACCCACCCTCCTCGGGACGCTACACAGCCCCCCTCTCTCCCCCCCCCAACCCCAAACGGAGGGGGGGACAGCGGGGAGGAGAAGCACGTCCATGCGACGGAACTCGGCAGCAAGCCGCGGGCTCCTGGCGCGACTCGCCTGCTCCTGCCTCGTCCCCCATGGGCAGAGCCTGTAGCGGGGGGGGCATCAGGCGGGCGCCTACTTTCGGGTAGGTTCTTTCACGGTCCGCAGAGGTCTTCGGCCCTCGGTGCGGGTTTGGGGGGCCACAGAGGATCGGCGCCGAGGCGCCCGGGGCCGGCACGAAGCTGCTGGCTATCGGCCCGCGTTCACAGGGACAAAGTGACACAAGCCCCCACTCCCCACACTCACACCCTGATGCCACACTCTCATACCGACAAATGCACACACCCACTCACACCTGCACCAACACACACACACACACACACACACACACACACACATACACAGACACACACACACATGCACGCACGCGCATAATCTCGCATGCCCTCTCTCCCCATCCCTGCCCCTGCCCTGTTGTTCGCAGCCCCAAATCGATGGTTGGGGGCACCCCGCCGTCCACCATCAGCCTCCCTGGAGCCGCCGTCAGAAGTCTCCCGCGCCTGCCTAGGCCCCCATCGAGCAGTTCACACAGCGGCAGACACAGGCTAACGCTGGGGCTGCCACTGCTGCGGTGTCATAGAGAGGGGAATGTTTGGGCTGTCACACCTCTTTCGTCACAGACATGGAGATCTTGGAGCTGCCACCACTGTGGATGCACAGACATTGGAGCACTGAGGTTGCCACTGCTGCAGTGTCACAGAGAGTGGAATGTTGGGGCTGCTACCTCTGTGGTGTCACAGACAGGGGAATGTTGGGGATGCCACTGGTGGTGTGTCACAGAGAGGGCAATGTTGCATTTGCCACTCCCATGGTTGCGTAGAGAGGAGAAACACTGGGGCTGCCACAGCTGCGATATCACAGCAAGGGTGTTTGGGGCCTACCGGTGCTGTGGTGTCTCAGAAAGGGAGACTTGTGTTCACCACAGCTACACCATCACATGGAGGGGAATGTTGGAGCTGCCACTTCTGTGGTTTCACAGAGAGGGGAAAGTTGGGCCTTCCACTGCAATTGTGTCTTCAGTCTCCCTGGCACTGTCTTCAGACTTCTGCCGCCCATCAACAGTTTGCGGTGCCCTGCCCTCCATCATCAGCCTCCCTGGCAGCGCTGTCAGATTTTTCCCCTCCCTGCCTAGGCCCCCATCGACCAGTTCACACAGCAGCAGTGGAGGCAGGCCAGGAGCCTGCTGCAGAGGCCCGGCTGGCGGGGGGCTGCAGGTGGTGGCGGGATGCTTAGCCCTGTAGTTTTGAAGAATCTTTCTGTTCTGCTCTCTTTCCGCCTTTCGGTTTGACGTCATTTCTTCCCGCTCACCCCCGGCCCTGGTCAAGCCTGACACACGGTGGCAGCGCGGCGAGGGGCTAAAGGGAGCGGGTGATGCAGAAATGAAGGCCGGCTACCAGGCCGCCGTCTGTTTGGGCACGGAGGTGGCAGGAACACCGCTGGCTCCTAAAGGCTCCCCCTTCCCCTCTCAGGGAACGATTGGGGCTGCGGTTGGGGGTGGCGGTAGGACGTGGCCAGAGAGGGCTGGGGAAGTGTGCGGCAGGGCTCGCCAGCGGCTGCCAGCACACGGAGGCGGCAGGAACAGCGCAGTGCGTGGGACCGCAAGTCGGCCGCCTCGGACCGCACGGCGCTCGGGGTGAAAGAGCAGGTGCGAGCCGGTGCACTTGCAGCCACGTGGACATGCCGGCCGGCGGGACGTGCGGGCAGCCCGCCGACCACGTGCTCACCGGCCTGCACGGGGCTGCACCTCCGGTCAGGGACAGCCGGGCTACCCAGGGCTCTGCAGCCAGGTACCGAGGCCGGCCAGAAACAATCGGCCTACCCAGCAGGTCCCAACCAAGTACTAAGTCCAGCCAGGGACAACAGGTCTTCCCAGCAAATGCTCACCAGTCTTGAAGTCCAGCTAGGGAGAACAGCTCTACCCACCATTTGCCCACCAGGTACCTGTCTGACAGCGGACAAGGGGTGTACCTTGCAGTTGTCCATTAGGTACTAAGTTCGGCCAGGAACAACCGGTCTACCCTGCAAGTGGCCTTTAGGTGCCAAGTCCAGCAGTGAATAACTGGTTTACCCAGCATTGGTCCACCAGGTCTCAGGACCAGCAGCATTCAACAGGTCTACCCTGCAATTGCCCCCCAGGCACTGAGTCCGCCGGGACAGGGGTCTGAATATGCATTTGTATTTTGTGTATTTAACTTTTTTGTAAAGAAAAGGCTTTGCAATTTCCTGTGATCTTGGCAGTGAGCATGAGGGAGCTATCCCACGCGCTGCTCGGTGTCACAATAAATATGCACTTTCTAACTTGACCTATTAGAGAGTTCTTTGTCTATCACAGTTTGATATTGATATTAGATCGATATTCATATTTTAATGAATCACCCTCACAAGCACACACCTGTCTTTCAAACCAGGACACCTGGCCAGCAGAATATCAGGGCAGTAGAAATGCAGACACGTGGACCCACACTCACCAACACAGCTCTAGGATTGCTGAAGGGGTTTATTGATCGTTGGAGAGAAATGTCCCTGGGCTCAAGGGAAAACAGGGGACTCATTCAGGGATGATCATCTCCTGATGCCTGTGGAGTGCACTGGACATGGATGTCACCAACTCCTACAGTCCTAAAACACAGAGCCCAGAACGTGACCCACCAGGACCCAACGGGACAGGAGAGGGGCCTTGTCCCCACCCCTCTCTCTGTGGGCACTGCTGACTGAGCCATGGAGAGCAAGAGCCAGGCACTTCTGTGATACAATCCTGTTTCCCTCAAAGGGTCTCAGCTAGCTCAGCCCTTCTCAGGCCTAGTAGGATTATATCAAGAAAGACAGGAAAAGGATTCAAAAGAGGCTCTCTTACCCTTTTAGCTGCAAGTCCTTTATTCCAGGTTGATGTCCCAGGAGAGAGAGAGAGCTCCCGGGGGACAGGGGTCCCTTTTTCTCAGGGTCTCTGAGGGAGGGGCTAGCTGGCACACAGCCAATGGGGTCAGAAGGGGAAGGAAGGGTCAGACTACATGACAGGAGTTCCAGGGGTCCCTGAGGGAGAAGAAACCATTTCCCCAGGGGGATGTAACATCTCCTCCTTTTTTTGTTTAAAAAGATACAGAGAGAAATTCTCAAATTCTGTTTAACACGGAGTGTGGGTTTCCCACCACTTATGGTTGGTAGGGAGACCGGACCGCTTTAGATTTGCCAACTCTATATGGTTGACTTCTGAGGTAGAAGATATGAGGCCATTAATAGCCTTGAAAATCAAACAGCGTAGGATTCCGAATGCTATGGTTACAAGGAAAAGGATAACAAAAAGTAACAAAATTGTTTTGACTACAGAAGTCCACCACCCAGTGAGTCCCCAGCCCTTGAACAGTTCCTTGATCCAATCTTCTGATTCTTGCTTCACTTGTCCGATCATGTTGTTCATGCTTCGGAGGGCAGCATGGATGTTTGGAGCCTTTGAGGACAAATTCATGCAACAGAGTCCTTCAAATTCCTGGCATTCATGTCCATGCAATCTGTGCCAGGGTTACCCAGACGTTCTGACGTGGTTGAGGGATGATCCATGCAGCTGCCAGACTGTTCAGCATTAGCAGGATGACAACTTGGATGGGGTTCATCATAGGGTTGAGTGGGAGGTAGGTTTTCTCTGGAAGGGAAAAATAAACATTTTTTAAAACATGTTAAAAAGTTCCTGTTTCTGCCAGAAGGAATTCACCTCTAAGGAGGTTCTTTCTCTTCCATCCGGCGGCGTCTTCTCTTCGAAGCATCAGTCACTTGCTTCTCGTCCCCTTCTGCTGGAGCTGGATTTTTGGGGACAAAAGGTTTCACCCACTTCTGGGGAATCCACCGAGGGCCTGAGGGAGTAGCCACGCATGCATAGCCACGACCCCAGGTCACAAGCTCATAGGGACCTCTGGTTTCCCAAGTTTCAGGATCCCTAATCAAAACCGGTGGACGCTGAGACAATTTAAACTGATCACCACTGTTAAAATGACGTACCACAGGTGGACTCATGTTTTCAAATGAACAGTTTAGAAAATTGATGGTGAACATGGCTTTGCAGAGCTTCTGCTGTGGTGTCATCCACGAAGCCGAGCAGTTCTGCCTAGCCAGAACCTGTTTGAGCGTTTGGTGTGCACGCTCGATCACAGCTTGACCTGTGGGGGAGTGAGGGATGCCAGTTTTATGCTCCACTCCCCACTGCTGGACAAATTCTAGGAACTCCTTGGACACATACCCTGGGCCGTTATCAGTTTTGATTGTTTTTGGAATTCCCAACACTGCAAAGGCTTGCACTAGGTGCTGCTTGGCATGTATGGATTTTTCTCCTGCGTGGGCAGAGGCATACACTGCACCTGAATATGTGTCAATGCTCACATGAACATATTTGAGGCGACCAAAACTAGGAATGTGTGTGATGTCTGTTTGCCATACCTCACAGCTGCCCAGGCCCCTGGGGTTAACCCCCATGCCCATCGATGGCATGACCTGGAGCTGGCAGTTCGGACAGGTACCTACAATGGCTCGAGCCTGGCTCCGTGTTAGCTGGAATTGTCGGATCAGGGCTGGCACATTTTGATGGTAATGTTGGTGACTCAGTTTTGCCTGCTGGAAGACATCAGGGAGATGTGCCTTTTCAACTGGTGCAGCAAGGGAGTCTGCCTGGCGATTCCCCTCTGCGATCTCACCTGGCAAATCAGTGTGTGACCTCACATGCATCACGTAAAACGGGTGCTGTCGATGAGAAACCAAATAGATTAGCCTTGAAAGCAACCTGAAGAGATGTTCATTCTCTATTTCCTTGAGCACAGCCTGCTCCGCTCTGGACACTACTCCCGCCACATAGGCAGAGTCGGTTACCAAATTGATTGGTTCTGAGAACTTCTCAAAAGCTCTTACCACTGCGGCCAGTTCAGCCACTTGGGGGGATCCCTCCACAAACTCAACATCAGCTTCCCAATGCTGAGTCCGTGGGTTCCTCCAAGTCACGACGGACTTGTTGGAAGCACCCGATGCGTCTGTGAAGACTGTGAGAGCTTTGAGTGGTCTCCGACTCCTTTTCTCATGAGGAATAAGGTGGAATTCCTCATTGAACAACTTGTGGGACGGGGCATGGACTGATATTTGTCCCCTGTAGCTGTCCAGAGATAATTGGAGACTGGCATTACTCTGCAGCAAATGCTCAAACATCTCTTTGGTCAATCTCTCAGGAGAGTTCTTTCCCTCCTCTGAAAGTCTGACCGGGAGGTGAATGCATGCAAAGTCACAACCTGCCAATTCACACAATCTTACCCTGGCCTTCCGAATCAGCTGTGCTATCAGCTCCTGTGGCTCTGTGATGGTCTTGGATCTTTGGTGGGAGAGGAAAACCCACTCTATTATCAACAGTGAATCTCTCTCTTCCTCGATCCATTGAAAGATCAAGCCATGCAGGTGTGGCAGTTTTCCTAGAACAATAAACTGGAAAGGCACCTTTGGCTCACACCGGTGAGCCTGTCTCTCTGACAAGGCTTTTTGTACCTTTTCGATTGCTGTCTTCGCCTCTGGGGTCAGCTCCCTGGGAGACGTCAGCTCCTTCTCCCCCTTCAATAAATTGAAGAGGGGTTCTAGATCTTGATTTGTGAGGCCTAGCCAGGGTCTTACCCAATTCAAGGACCCACACAGGGAGTGGAGATCTGCTAGAGTTTTTGGATTGCAACCAATTTCTAAGCTCTGTGGAACTACAGTCCTTGCACTGATTTGCAAGCCCAGGTATTTCCAAGGTGGCATCCTTTGAACCTTGTCCTCCTGTAATTGAAATCCAGCAGAGGTTAAAACTTTAACCACTAGGTCAAGCGTGTGTTGGAGTATAGAGTCATTGGGGCCACACACTAGCACATCATCCATGTAGTGAAGGATGATGGCTTCTTTCCTCTGTGCGCGTATTGGAGACAGTAATGAGGCTACATATTGTTGGCATATGAAAGGACTCGATTTGAGACCCTGGGGAAGGACCCTCCAGTGATAACGCTTCATTGGGGCCTGCCTATTGACAGTGGGAACTGAGAAGGCAAACCTAGGGGCATCTTCAGGGTGCAATGGAATTTGGAAAAAACAGTCCTTGATGTCTAAGACAGCCAATTTCCAATCTCGGGGGAGCATTGTTGGAGTGGGCATCCCTGGTTGGAGGGGTCCCATGTCTTCTACTATTTTATTAATTTCTCTTAGATCATGGAGCAACCTCCACTTGTCCTTTCCCGGTTTCTTTATCACAAAGATCGGGAAATTCCAGGGGCTTGTTGTCTCCACAATATGTCCCTGAGCCAATTGCTCTTCCACGAGTTTTTCCAGCGCCTTGAGCTTTTCTTTACTCAAAGGCCACTGTGCTACCCATCTGGGGGTGTTTTCCAACCACTTTAACTTATGGGTAGGGCGCTCCACAGTGGCTACTTGCAAAAATCCTGGGGTGTTTTAGGAATGACCAATTGGACTCCCCACTGAGACATGGTGTCTCTCCCCCACAGTGGGGCGTTATAATCTGCTACGAAAGGACGGACATTCGCCACCTTTCCATCAGGTCCCTCAATTTGCACCACGTTTTTCGAAATCCTTGCCATTGAGATTCCTCCTATGCCCTGAAGTTTGCCTGCTACCGGCTCTAATTCCCAGTTTGAAGGCCACATGCTTTGTGGCAATACGGTGACCTGAGCTCCCGTGTCGAGCACTCCCGCCACTTGGAGGCGCTCTGATCCACAAGTGATGTTGCACCTCATAGAGGGTTTAGGTTCCCCCACCACCTCTGTCCAGTAGACCTCTGGTGATTTACCGTCTGCTGTGATCTCTGCTGGAACTGGTATAGCTTGGGCAAGAATTTGTCCCGCTACCAGATAAAAGGGTGGGTGTGAACAACGAGCCAACAACATGAGGCCTATTATTTTTCCCTTTATGGTCATGGGAGCTATCTCAATTTCCAAGGGTGTGTGTGCTGTGTCCCCAATAACAAAATACTCACTGTCCAATCCCATGTGGTAAACCGTCAGGTCCTGTGAGATGTTAGACAGGTCAACTGTTATAACCATCCACTCAGTAGATCTGAAATGGAAACCTTTGGTAGTTACAAGTCTAAAACGGCCAAGTGGCTGCCAAACCTTGTTAGTTGAGCCTTTAACATTTACATTTTTCTGCACCCCCACACCCCGTGACCTGCCCTCCCCCCCCTTTTTCTTTAAGAGAGAAGCTTTTGCCAATGTGAGTCCCGCTACATTTATATCTTTGCGCGTTGTAGTATCAACCGCGGGCACGCGCTGTAAATTCAGTTTTTTTGTTTGTTGGATTTCTTCTGCTTCTGCGTCTGGGGGCAGGATCTGGCGAAGTGTCCCGGTTTCTTGCAGCGGAGGCAGATGATGCGCTGCAGCTGGTCTGGTGGCATCTGTTGCCTGCTGGGGTGTGGTCCAGCAGGGGCTGTATGCTGTGGGTGTGTTGGTCCAGGATGTCTTTCAGATGTGCAGAACAGTTCTGCCCGTCTGGAACAAGCTTCTATCATCTGGGACAGAGTAGGTGGTGGGTCCAAGGGTAAAGTGAGGATAATTCTACGACAGGTCTCATTAGCATTTCTTTGAGCCATCTCTTTGATCAGCTCTGCCTGCACCACGGGATCTGGTATTTGGTGTTCCACCTGTGTCCTCAGACGATCAACAAACTGTAAGAAATTCTCCGTAGGAAATTGTTTAACATTGACATAACTTCCTTTCCCTTCCCTTGATGGTAGCTGATAAAACATTTTCTCTGCAACATTGCTAATCCTAAGTAAAATTTGTTTGGATAATACTCGGGTTTGTTTTTCGGGGCAAGCCCATGCACCCTCACCACACAGATGTTCAAATGTAATATCATTATTTTCAGTGTCCTTAGCCATATTAGGGTTTTGCTGAATCTCCTGTAAAAGTGTTCTTAAAGCTCTTTTCCACATATTGTCCCACAGATCATACTCTGAGGGAGATAACAGACATCTGAATAAGTCCTTAATATCATTAGGGACCATTTCATTAGAATCAAATGTGGCTCTAAACATCCCTTTAAAGATGGGCGTGTCCCTGCCAAACTCACGTTGTACTTTACATAGTTCTTTCTTGTCTTGGTAGGAGAGTGGCTGGTATTGCCTAGAGCCCTGCCTCCTGCCTACATATGCTACTGGAGCTACAGAGAAAATGGGTTCATCTGCATTTGCCAAGGGTCTGGAAGCTGCTGCCGGTCCCCGCGTGTCTGGGGATACCGGGGTTACAGCGTTAGCAGTCCCTTGTGGGTGGGGAAGGAAAGGCGTGCTCTGTCCGTGCTGGCTGGGCAGCCCAGGCTGTCCCCCTCCCCCTGCCGTGTGGCAATCATATCCCCCGCTGTGGCCGTGCAGGGTGGGGGGGGCGTCCCTCTCCCTGCTGCCGGGGAGGCAGGAGGAGGAGGGGCCGGCCCCCCCTGAGCCGCCGCAACAGCCGGGAAGGAGGCAGGGGGAGGAGGGGTGGGGTGGGGCTGCCGGAGGCCAGCAGGGGTTGGCACAGGGGTATGGGGTGGGGGCGGGGGCAGAGGGAGGGGGTTGGGAGGGGAAGGGGTCGTGGGGGGAAGGTCGGGGCACATGGCAGCCGCCATTGTTATCAGCCACGTGGAGGGGGTCTCCCAGGGACTCTGCCGCCTTGCAGAAGTCCCGGGCCACCCCTGCCCCCCCGCTGTGATCATGGGGAGAGAAACTGGCTTTGTTAAAAGGATCCCGGGACAAAGGTAAACCCGGGTATAAAGGTGGATCAGAGGGGGGATTACATGGGGTAAGTTTTTGCTCCTGGCTGGGTTTGTTTAACTCTAACAGATGTTTACGAGCTTGCAAAAATATTGGGATAAATACAGAAGCGGCGTGATCATTATTTTGGACTTTATCTGTGATCACCGTACCCACGTAGTCCCAAAAGGAAACAGTATCTATCTGCAACAATTCAGCTTCAGTAAATTCATGTTCTAACCAGCGAACAAAACGTTTTTGCAGCCTTTTGGAAATTTTAACGTTAATTAAAAGGTCCTGGAGTTGTTTTAATATACTCTTTTGAGGAGCTGATAGCTGTATGCCCATGATTCGATATTATTGAAAGCTATTAGCTCAAAATCCAGCCTCCAGCTGCTACAGTCAGCTGTATGTAACTCCTGTGTCTCCTATAACCAGAGAGAACAGGCGGGGAAAACTCGGGGGCTGCGGTCGCTTATTCGCGCCGTTTCTCCAGCCCCGGTGGCACCGGGGGGTCCCCGCAGCCTTGCTTGGCCGATGGGATACGTGCCCGGGCCGGGGTTTCCCCGAAAAGCAGGGCTCCTTGTGCGGAGCCGCCCCACGGGTCCGCGGGCTGCGGCAATCAGAAACGAAAGAAAAAAAAAGAAAAAAAAATCGCCACCGCAGGGTCCTAAAATCCACCCGCTGCTACTAGCAAAGGTAAAATTACGCCCTCCCAGTTTGCGGTACCGATCAAACGGAGGACTTTACCTGGTCCGTGGTATCATATGCTGAGTCAGAAGCAACTGAAGGTCCTGTCTTTAGCTCACTCGTGACTGGGCAACCACAAGCTACGAGCTTATCCCTACTCACCTATAGCTACAACATGTGGCCAAAGTGCCTAGGGTAATTGAACTTCCCAAAGAGCTTTCAAGACCATGAAAGGTCTCCAGCTCCGCATGGGTTTCTATAATTAAACCCACTTTGGGGGCCAATTGATACAATCCTGTTTCCCTCAAAGGGTCTCAGCTAGCTCAGCCCTTCTCAGGCCTAGTAGGATTATATCAAGAAAGACAGGAAAAGGATTCAAAAGAGGCTCTCTTACCCTTTTAGCTGCAAGTCCTTTATTCCAGGTTGATGTCCCAGGAGAGAGAGAGAGCTCCCGGGGGACAGGGGTCCCTTTTTCTCAGGGTCTCTGAGGGAGGGGCTAGCTGGCACACAGCCAATGGGGTCAGAAGGGGAAGGAAGGGTCAGACTACATGACAGGAGTTCCAGGGGTCCCTGAGGGAGAAGAAACCATTTCCCCAGAGGGATGTAACACTTCTGCAGCAAAGCACCCAGCAGCTTTTCAGCCACAGGGGGCTGGGTGTTGGGAAGGATGAAGTAGAAAGACCTTGTAAATATGATGGTTTAGATTCTGGGAGTATGAGATCAACAGGCCAGATAGAAATGAAAGAAAGCTTTGAGATTTAGGGTGTGGGGTAGCGGGCCATCAGCTAGTGAACAATGGTGTGCCTAGCTGAAAGCCATCTCCCTTGATTAAACAATACCCTTGTGCTTGCCAAAGGTAATAGGACAGTTCTACTGGCTGTATGTAAATGTTGTGAGATTGGTATCTTGTATTAGATTGGTTGGTCCAACACAGACTATTCAACTTGGAAAGACATTTATTGTATGGTATTCAGAGCCTCCCCTTCTTTCCCTGCTCTTTTTCCCCTCTTTTCCCTCCCTCTTTTCCCTCTCTCTTCCCCCTCTTTTCCCCACTTTTCTGGCTCACCTGGCCTGCTTTAGCTGTGCCTAGCAGCTACAAGCAGGGCCCTCACAATAAACCACGTGCTACTACAGTGGCTTTGCTTATAGAGATACTTTGTCACCGACTCTGCCCTCACTGAGAAGCTTCTAGAGCTGGGGACAAAAAGGACTCCTTGGAGACACAGTGGGGGGCACTGGGCTGCACTGGGAAGAAAGGGGAAAGGGAGGGCACCCGTGGGGAAGGGACCTGTGGGCTACAATGAGGTGCAGGAGCTGCTGTGCTCCTGGCCAGAAGCACTGGGGTAAGGACCAAGAGGCACAGCTTGGGCAGGGGCTGTGTCCTGGGCCATGCAGGGGGGTCCTGTGGTGACAGGGCTGGCAGTGCAACAGGGGTCCTGGTCACTGGGGGTTCTCTGACAAAACTCCAAGGGTCAGGGGTGTTAGGTGGGTAGGGTCAGTAGGGGTACACTTGGCTGTGCTGGGACAAACTGGGATGGCCTGGAGTGTGGAGGCCATGCAAGGGGAAAGTCTGACAGTGACAGAACTCGTGGTACCCACCAGTGGCATCTTTAGGATCTCAACATTGTCTAAATCCACCTGTAAAGACCAGGAGACCTGGCTGGTCACTGGGATGCACCCAGTGCCAGCAAGGGATGGAGGGAACTAAACTGTGCCCTGATTCCCAGACTGGATGCCCTCCAATATCACCCCTCACTCATCTCCCAGAGATCAATTTCAGTTCCTTGCAGGAGTGTCTGGGAGAAGAGAGCAAACCGTGGTTCTGGATTGGAACATGGGGCTGTGGGGCACCAAGGGTGCAGGGACCAAAGGTGGTGGGGGTGGGGCAGGCAATGGTGAGGCATGAGGGACCCAAAGACACTGAGCTGGAATGAACTGCAGAGGCAGAGGGACTGGGGATGTGGAAGGGGCCCCGTGGGGGATGCAAGGGGAGAAGAAAGGAATTGCAATGTAGGGACATGGGAGTGCAACAGAAGGGCTTGGAGTGGACAGAATGGATGAGAAGAAAACCACAAGATTGAGAGAGGGTTTGGAAGTGGTGGGTGAATGCAGGAATGATGCCAGGAGACACCACTGCAGTGGACAGGGAGAAAAGCAAGAGACTGAGGGGGGAAACAGGGAAAGAAAGGAATTGGGAATGATCAGTGCAAGGGCATTCATAGACCCTGGGCAGGACAAAGAGAAGTGCCCAGGGAGAAGATTTCTGAAGTCACCACGAGGATGGGATGGGAGACTACATAGGGCAGGATGTGGTGACCTCACGGCCTCACCTTGGCCTGTGCCAGGGAGCACAGCAGGATGGAGAAGAGCAGGGCCATGCTGAGCACAGCCACCTTCATCTTCCTCTTGCACTGGCAGCATTGGCTGGGGCTGCGCCTTAATCCTTCCCAGGGTGAGGAGCACCTTAATCCTTCCCAGGACTCCTCCCTGCCCCTCCCTGACAGCCCCCAGAGCAAAGCCTGGCTCAGTACAGACGCCCAGTCCTGACCACAAGCCCAGCCCTAACACAGAGTCCTACCCACACGTGGCATGCCTCCTGCCCCCTCACCCGGCACCCCTCCAGCTTCCTGCACAGGGCAGCTGCCCTTGGAAGGGCCCAGGCAGCTGCAGGGGCCAAGGGGTTGGGCAGGGAGCCAGAGACAGGTGGATCCCTACTCCAACACAATCCATCTTGCACCAATCCCTCAGAGCGCTGGGGGATTGTGACCACCTGAAGACAAGGCTGAGGTTTGGGGAGTTACTCAGGTGTGGCTCTTCCCACATCCCCACTACCCCATTGCTCAGCACTGCATCTGGACCCAAACTGGTCCTGTCTCCAGCCAAAAAGCAGATTCCAGAGAGGAATATCTCCTGCCCTGACCCTCACCCTGCCACACTTGAAGCCACTGTGCCATCCCACAGCACATGTGTCCTACTCTGCACAGCTGCTCTGCATGGGAGGAGCCAGGGACCCCATCTCCAACAAGGTTCTCACTCAAGCACTGTCCCTGCCTGGGACCTGCCCGCAGCTCTTGTGGCCCTTGTCCCCACACAGGGTCTCTGCAATGCCCTGGCCCTGGGCTCAAGACAGTTCTGGCCCAGAGCAGGATGTGCCTACCCTGAGGGATTTGGCTGAGTGGGTGTTTGTCCACAGGCAGCCCCTCAAGGCTAACTGGGCAGAGGTGCCCAGTCAGGAGGATGGATGTCAGTCCCCTGACACCATCTCTGATAACCCATGTTAATTCAGTCTGATGCACCAGGAAGACATTGAGCATTCTGGAGACTCCAAGAAGTGAGAATCCACTGACAAGTGGTTCACAAGAGCTGTCCATGACTTCAATTTATTTTGACATTGCATGACATTAATGAAGGCTTCTGCTTCTCTCTTTCCATAGGAACACTGCAGATCCATCACAGATGTGTTGTGGGCCAGCTGGGAAAGTGTTTCAGGTGACTGCCTGGACTGTTTGCTCTGGAACTTGTCCAAGGAGTGACAGGGCCCAGGAAGATTTTCCTGTGGAGTGCCCCACTAATGAGAGACCACAGTGTCCCCAAGATTTGGGATTCTTGACCAAATGGACAAATACTGTGACATCATTGGTGTGCTGATGTGGTCTTGGAATGGAACTGAGGATGTGTCTGCAGGGTCCTAATTGCAGAACAAAGGCTGAGAGAGGTCCAGGCTTCCGTAGACATCACTGCCAGTCATGGGGATGGCACTGGACAGCCACTGCCCATGTGCCAAGAGCCCAGGAGGAATGAGCTGGATATGCACAGAGGTTCTCAGTAAGGTCAGATTGGCCTTGCAGCTTCAGGGACATCATGGGAATGTCCCTGCCTCCCTTGGGGCTGTGTATGAGCTAAGCAGAAACCGTCCCTTCAGCTGCTATCAGCATTTCAGGAAGGAGGTATTTTGTCTCTTTGACTGACTGTTACTTCTGTGTAAAAAATTTGCAGCATAGTCCTCAGCACAGGAAAAACTCAGACCTAATGGTGCATTTCCAGAGGAGGCTGTGATGCTAAAAAGGTTGGAGTACCTCTGTGACAAAGATAAGTTTGGAGACTTGAGGCTGTTCAGCCTGGAGCAGAGAAGGCCATGGGGAGACTCCAGTGTGACCTTGTAGGACTTCCAGGCACCTCACAGGAAACGTGGGGAGAAATGTTTTAATAGGACCTGTGGCAACTGGAGAAGGGGAAATGGTTTTCAAATAAAACAGGATAAGTTCAGCCTGTACAAAAGACAGACATTTGGGATGTTGAGGGTGATGAAACACTGGCACAGGTGTCCCTGAGACCCAGTGGATGCCCCATTCCTGGAAATATTCCTTGTTGGATGGCCTGTGAGCAACATGATGGAGCAAAAGATGTCCCTGCTCCCACCCCACAGGAGGCAGTGTGGTGTCAGCTACCACATGGCTTTGTGTCTCTTGTAGGATAAAACACACCCAGAGAGCAGAGAAAACACACAGCACCACCATGGACAGGAATGTCCTGCCATGGACATGGGAATATTGTGCATCAACAGGCTCAGGCTGCCCAGTTTTGCCTCTCTGCAGGTGGACACAAGTGTCAGAAGAGACTGAGAACCAGGAGGATGCACAGTGTCTGTGAGACCCCTTGGTTCCCTTGGGGCCTTGAGTAGCCCAGGTTCCCTTTGATTCCATGAGGCCCCTCAATGTCACAAGGATCCCTGGACACCACAAGGCCCTGAGGGATCCCAAAGGATCCACATTGCTCCCAGCCCCAATGTTCCGCATTCTCTGACATCACAACTGTGGCAGAACCAAGTCCCCTGTTGGTGACACCAAAGCAATGGAAGCCCCAAAGTCCCCTGTCAGTGACACCACAGCCGTTGCAGCCACAAGTCCCACTCCGTGTGACAACAAAGTGGAAGTGGAGGCCTCAAGGTGCTACTCTCTGTGTCACCACAGGGGTGGCAGCCCCAGGATTCCCCTCTTTTTGACACCAAGGCAGTTGCTGCTCCAGCATTCCTCTCAATGAGGCACAGCAGGGGAGTCCCAGCATTCCCCTCTTTGGGACACGTTAGCAGTGGAAGGCCCAACTTTCCCCTCTTTGGGAAAACACAGGGGTTGCAGCTCCAACATTCATCTCTGTGTGACAGTGTAGCTGTGGCAAACACAGTTCTCCCTTTCTGAGACACCACAGCACTGGAAGCCCACAAACACCCTTGCTGTCCTATCAGAGCTGTGGCAGCCCACACATTTCACCTCTATAGGAAACCACAGGGGTGGCAAATGCAACGTTGCCTCTCTGTTACACACCACCAGTGGCATTTCCAACATTCCCCTCTCTATGACACCAGAGAGGTGGAAGCTCCAGCAATGCCCTGTCTGTGACACCACAGAGGTAGCAGCCCCAACATTTTGCTCTCTGTGACACTGCAACAGTGGAAGATTGAAGTCCCCCTCCCTGTGACACCACAGCAATGGCAACCCCAGTATTCCAATGTCTGTGACAACGCAGTGTTGGTAGCTCCAAGACCTCCATCTCTATGACAAATCTGATATGACAGCCCAAACATTCCCCTCTCTATGACATCACAGCAGTGGCAGGCACAATGTTTTCCTCAGTATGACACTACAGCAGTGACAGACTAAGTGTTCCCCTGTCTGTGACCCCACAGCAGTGTAAGTCTCAACTTCATTTTATCTATGACCACACATCAGCAGCAGCCCCAGCTTTCGCCTTTCTATGACACCACAGCAGTGGCAGCCCAAACATTCCCCACTCTATGACACCACAGCTGTTGCAGTCCAAACATTTTCCTCTCTGTGCCACCACAGTCGTGGCAGCCCTAACGTTCCCTTGTCTGTGACACTACAGCTGTGGCAGTCCCGATGTCCTGCTCTCTGTGACACCACTGCAGCTGAAGCCTGAAGTTCCTTCTCTCTGTAATATGGCACCTGTGGCAGCAGCACTAGAAAAGAAGTAGCAGCCATGGAACAAGAAGAGACGGAGCAGAGAAGGAGCAGTGGAACAGTGGTAGATGAGCAGTGTCGGAGCAGCACTGGAGGAGTGCTGGAAGAGTGGCGCAGGAGCAGAGGAACTGTGCTGGAACAGCACATCACAACTTTTGAGCAGCAGTGGAGTAACCATGGAAAAGGCACAACAGTGGTGGGACAGGAACCACAGCCATGGAACAGTGGTGGCGCAGGCCCCGCAGCCGTGGAGCTGTGCCTGAGATGCCGAAGCTGCGGGACACAGAGCGGCTGCGAGCGCTGTGTCCTGCAGGAGCCGGCCCTGCACACCAGAGCGATGCCTGTCAGGCTGACCCAGAGTGGGGGGCAGCTTCAGGAATTGCTGCGGGGCACTGCAAGGTGCAGAGAGAGTGCATTTCATGGTGACTTGGAGGTTTGATCCTGGTCTTAGTGGCCGCTTTTGTGCTGCCAGGAGCATTCCAGTTCATCTGAAGTCATTAACTCAGGACAAACTTAGGATAAAAGCAATCAAACTGCATTCTTTACTGCAGGGAAACACATCTTGGGAGAAGTTTAATGATTTCTGATTTAGGAATTAACCTGATTCACTTACTGGACCATGGTTTTGGTCTAAACCAGGGACAATTTTCCAATTACTGTCATTGGGCGTGAAAAAGGAAGAACATGCCTCAGCATCACGGTGTTGCAAACTCAGTGAGAAGCTTTTTGTAGTCATAATGATGAAGAAAATAATTGGAATTCCCTCCTGCTTCCTCTTTCCCATTATATTTTTGCTGTGGTCAGATAAGATTATTAAAGGCTGAGTGAGTCTTCCTGAGCAATCCTTTGCTCTCTGGGCACTGCTCGGCTCTTGGAATGAAAACAGGGAGTGTGATGTTGTCATTGCTGCCCTGTCAGGGTACCAAAGGGCAGCTGCTGCTCTTGGACCCAACAGCAAGCCTAACAGAGAAGGATCCTCTGAGGTATTGGCAAAGCCAAACAGCTCTTTAACCTTCTCCATCCTCAAGGCATCACTGCTGAAAGCCCACGGGCTCCTGGATGGACCCTGGATGGACCCAGTGTGGAGGTGGTTCCTGCCAGTGATGAACGGAGCCTCAGGGCCCATCCCACGAGGAGGATTTGGCCACTCCTTCCTGGTGAGACCTTCCTGGGCCTGCAGCACAGACAGGCTGTGGCATCCTGCTGTCCCTCCAGAAATACGGATGGATTCTGCCCCTTTGGAATGGGGCTTTGTGAGCACACTCTGCACCAGTGTCCACCTGAGCTTGATGCTGCCTTGGGGCTGCTCTGCCAGGCCAGTGATGCCACCCATGCCAGGAGCCCTGACTGTCTCTTCTGGATGCTGGAATGGAAACAGGGCCCCTCTCTGCTGCTCAGGGTAGTGACCTGTGGGGTTTGTTCCCGCCAAGCAGAATTGCCTAGAGGCAGGTGCCAAGTCTGAGCAGCCCTTCTGCTCTGCCCCACAGACACTGGAGCAGGAGCTGTCATGCAGAAATGCTTCGGGGGCCTTTGCGTTTCCTTCCAGGTTCTGTAGTGGTGCATCCCCACTCCAGGGAAGTTTCAAGTCCATCTTCCTCATGTCCAAGCTGCCAGGGCTGCAGACAGAACCAGGGGACGACACATGGGCTGTGCCACCAGCGCCTTTCCCTGGAGCAGGAAAGTCCAGCTCTTTCATGCTGAGACAGTGGTGGAGAGGAGAGGGGAAACTCATTGTACCCGACATGCTGGAGCACGTGTAGGGACAGTTTCTGCAGAGTTGAGACACAGCCCTGAGGGAAGCAGGGACATTCTCAGGGGTCCCCAAAGCTGGGGACCAATGCAACTGCACT
The DNA here is from genome assembly GCF_021018805.1 of Prinia subflava. Lineage (NCBI taxonomy): Eukaryota > Metazoa > Chordata > Aves > Passeriformes > Cisticolidae > Prinia > Prinia subflava. The sequence goes on along the minus strand of NW_026961012.1, from coordinate 714,124 downwards.
AGGAGCCTCTGTGTGTGTCCAGCTCCTTCTCCCTGGGCTGTTGGCACATGGGCAGTTGGCATCCAATTCCAAACCCCTGACTGGCACTGATCTCCAGGGAAACCTGCACCTCTCCTTGGCCAAAGTTCCTCAATCAGGACCATGTGGACACTTCCTCAATTCCTCTCCAAGGTGATGTCAACACACCAATGATGTCACAGCACTTGTCCCTCTGGGCAAGAGTCCCTCACGGGGACACTCTGCTCTCTCATCAATGGGGCACAAAGCAGCAACATTCCAGAGGAAAGCCTTTCCCCGTGGGCACTGCGGCTCCTTGGGCAAGGTCCAGAGCAAACCGTCAAGGCAGTGGCCTGAAATGTTTTCCCAGCTGGGCCACCACAGATCTCTGATGGATCCACAGTGTTCCTGTGGAACGAGAGAAGCAGAAACCTTCACTAATGCCCCACAATGTCAAACAGGAATCACAGCCATGGAAGTGACTCGGGTACCACTTCTCTCTGGCTTTTTCCTTCCTGGAACCTGGGACAGGCCTCTGGATACTCCTGGAAAAACAACCAGGGACACTGGTATTCCATGAGGTTCCGGCACAGCTCCTTTGGGCTTCAGAATGCAAACCAGGTTTTCATCCCAAGCCTTTGATCCCCACTCTGGCTCTCCTCAAACTATGAGGGTCAGGTCCCAAACAGGGCCGCAGCAGGGTTTTATGCCTTGGCAAAAGTTAGAAGAGTTGGATGTGGTGAATAACTGAAAAAGCAGAAGTTTCAAAATCCTTGAATTTCAGAGGCTACAACAAGAAAGTCTGAAGGTTCGATGGTCCATTATCCTCTGTCTTCCTGCTCTTCATTTGGCGCATTCCAACTCCAGAGCAGATTATGGGAAGCAGACCTGCTGGAAGAGTTGAAGGCTCCTTCCCAGGGAGAGGAAGAAAGAGGGAAGGAGGGCAAACAATTGCAATTGTTTTCTTCATTATGACTCCAAAACTCTTCACTCAGTTTGCAGCATCCTAATGGTGAGGCACCTTCCTCACATTTTCTCCCTTACATTTCCCCTTTTTTCCCCTTTTCTGCTTTCTACCCTTTTTTCCTATCATTTCCCATCTTTTTGCTCATATTCCCTGTCCATTTTTGCCTTGCATTTCGCACCCTTTTCTCCTCTCATGTTTCCCACCTCTTTCTCCCCTTATGTTCCCCACAATTTGGTCTCCTCATGTCTCCTGCCCTTTTGTCCCCCCACATTTCCCACCCCTTCCTCCTCCCATTTCCTGTCCACTATTCTCACTTTTCTTCCCAAGTTGCTCTGCCAGCTTTAACATAATTGCTTCAAAAATGATGCACTATATTTGTAGGTAGAGCTCCCAGTGTGGTGCAGTCATTAACATTTCTGTAATCTATGGAAATATATTATTTTATTCAAAAATGAATATACATCTAATGAATATGTAGCATACATTCTTAAGGTATATAAATTATATACATGAGACAGTATATATAATTTATTAATTACTAATACAACAATTATATATTATATATTATTTGAACATAATTTAATTACTATATTTTTTAAATTATATAGAAAAGGAAATGAACTTTCTAGAACTATAGTTGGTTCTAAAAGGACTGCTTGGGGCTGAATGCAATGTTTTTATGGGGAAAAGGAGGGAATTGAGGAGCTGTGGGGGAGGTGGTCACATGATCTGAGGTGGGGGGGTTAAGATTTGGGAAAGCCACTCAACTTTGGGGGACCTGGTTTGAGGGTCTCATAATGGGGATCTGAGTTTTGGGGAGGGAGGTGTCAGATTTCAGGGCTTGCAATTTGAACAGATCGTGAGAATGGGGTTCAGATTTGGGGGCGGGGGGGCTACGTGATGTGCGAGGGCTCAGTCTTGGGGTCTTAATTTTTTGGGGGGTGAGAACTGTGAGGTCATATTTGGGAAGCCTTGGACTTAGAAAGCCTCACGATTTGGGGAAGGGGTCTGATGTTCCCAAATACACACAAATACACACCCAAGCAGGATCCCCCCAAATTCCCACAGAATCCACAATCCACAGGGCAAGGATTTGCTGTGGCCATGGCAGTGTAAAGGAAAAGAAGCACCCCTGGGTTTATGTCATGTTCCTCACCATTTTCCCTTTTTGTCTCATGTTTCCCACCCTTTTCCCCTTAAGTTTCCCATCACTTTTCCTCTCATACTTCCCACCCCTTCTGTCCCTTCGCATTTCCCATCCATTTTGGCCTCATGTTGACTGCTCTTTTTCCCCTTGTCTTTTACACCCATTTTTTCTCCCATTTCCTTTCCTTTTCCTGTGTCACATTTCATGCCCTTTTCTCCCCTCATGTTTTCCAACCCTTTTTCCCCATCATGTTTACTGCCCTTTTATTTCTCATGATTCCCACCTTTTCTCCTCTTCTGTTTCATGCCTTTTCTTCTTCTCATTTTCCAATCTTTTTTGCTCATTTACTGTCCTTTTTGCCTTCCATTTCCTGCCTTTTCCTCCTCTGACATTTCCTGCCTATTTCCCCCTCACTTTTCCAGCCCTTTTCTCCCCCTCACATTCGTCGCCATTTCATCCCCTCACATTTCCCACCCTTTCCTCCCCACATTTCTCACCCATAATTCTTGCTTTTCCCTCCAAGTTTCTCTGTGAGCTTTAACATAATTACTTCCCTATTGCTTCAAAAACGGTACACTTTACCTGTGTGGTGCAGTCATTGTCATTTCTGTAATTGATTTAAATTGTTTATTTCAATTAAAAAGCTAATATTTATCTAAAAATATATATTATACATATATATATACATATTATATATACATATATAATATGTTATACATATTATATATGTATATATATAAAATATATATATCAATATATATAATATCATACATATTATAATATATATTCCTCATATACATAATGTATATGTTTTATACAGAATTTTCATATATATATTTATAATGTATAGAATTTAAATGTTTTCTTTAATGTACATAAATTATTATTTATAAGGTCCCAGAATTAAATATGGTGTGGACAGGTCTGTAGCTGGGCATGGATTCAGCCACACCAATTCCTCTCCGAGAAGTTTGGACAGCCAGGTCTGAGCACCAAGGATCCTTCTCTGTGGCCCCCAATATTTCAGATTCTCTGACAGAAGCAGAGCCCACATCAGCCCCTGTGTCTGCACAGGAGGGGCCATTGCAAGGCCTGGGGAGATGAGCAGATGTACCAGGGGATGTGCCGTGTACAGGGATGCAGCCCAGCACAGCTTCTCTTCCCTTTCTGCTGACACAGGAACATGAAGTGGGTGCAGAGACCATCCAGGGCCATAAAGCAGCCTTTTCTGCCTTGAATGACTTGGAAAGATGTGCCAGCAGCTTTCCCAGGACTGGCATCTGGATCTCTCCACAGGCTGCACCTCTGTCCTCATTTTCACCAGCCTGGGAGGCAGGCAGAAAGGCAGAATGGCTGAGGACAGGCAGCTCAGCCATCTGGCAGGGGCCAGGAGGGGACTGGCCACGAGCCCAAGGTTCTTCTAGACCACCTCACGCCGTGCTCAGGGGCTGTGGGGAATGGGTCCCTACAGGTCCGGGCGATGGTGGAGTCAGCAGTCACAGAAAAGCCAGCTTGCACTTTGAGGAGGACCTTAGAAAGCTGCAGGGGAGCCCCACCAGCAGACACCCAGTGCAGCAGCAGCAGGGGCTCAGCTGTGCTCTTGAGATACACTGGAACCTTCCCTGCAGGCTTTTTGTGCCTTCAAGCAAAGCCTGCAGGGCAGCTCCTGCCTGCAACATCTAATCGCTGGACCCCGCCACTTGGAAAACATATCCTGGAAGTACATCCTGGAATATTGAAATATCAAAATAGATCACAATAGCCTATAGAATTATACAGGACAAAACATGAATTTATGTCTGTTAAGTATTGAATTGTAACATTAAAACTAGAAATAGAAACTGCTGAGAAAGCTTATGAATATGTATGAATATAGCCAATAAAATCCCAGCAAGTCCAGCAATCGACGGGCAGTCAGAAGGGAAAATCCTTCCACTCTACCCAGCATGCTGTCTTTGCTCACCATGTTACTAACATGTCAATTAATTAATTATTAAATTGAATTGCTGCTTGATATATTGGCCATGTCAAGCATTTTATTCCTAACAATTTGGTGGAGAATGCGGGCAACTCCAATCCATTGGGGGAAGCCCCTGGTCTCGGGGAGGTGCCCCACCTTGCAGGCTCTTGCCTCAGGTGGCCCTGAGTGACTGGGGAATCTTTCAGAGAGAAGGAGATCCTTCAGGTAAATTGTGAGCAAAAGATTTTGAGCTCCTGGATAAGGCTGCAGTAAAATTCACCTGGAATAACTCGTGTACAGAGACCCAGGTGAGAAAAGAAGGCTGTAAGTATCGCTTGGTTAGGTGGGCTAAGAACGGGTACACACGTGTGAGAGTGCGAGTGGTGTGTGTGAGACGTGGCCTGGCCATGCAGTGATTGTGGAGTTCTTCTAACCTCAGTTCCATTTTCCTGTGAGGATAGCGGCAAGTGAAGGAACGAAGCGAATGAAGGAAAAAAGAATTCTTTTATGTAAAAAGATCAGGGGTGGGATGCGGCAATAGTTGGGGAGGATTTCTTCATAGTGAATTGGAGGCGGGAAGTGGTACTGGTTGAAGAGACTTTTTAGTAAAGAAATCCTAAACAAGTGAGAAATAGGAAGGCCTTTCATTACTGAAGTCAGAAAGAGTGTGGTTGAGGCAAGTGAGAGAATACCCGTTTCTTAGGGTGGGTCAATGCCAAGGCAAGGACCCAGGGGTTGGTATAAACCAACAGGAAAATAGCAGTACTAAAGGTACTGGGAAAGGAGGGAGCTTTTTACCACAAGACAGTCCCCTGGAGTTAATGTTAAAATTTTAGGATGAATGTAAATCCAGGAAAGGAAAAAGTAAAGAGAAAATTATACAATACTGCATGATGGAATGGACTAAACAAATTATACGACCTGATTATTTGTACTGGCCAATGTACGGGTCATCTGAGGAGTGGATCTGTCAGGCCCTGAGTTCCTGTGTAAATAAAAAGGATCCAATTAAGCAAGAAGAGAGCGATTATGCTGCTTTATGGCACATAAAGGTCCTGGCCTTCTCCCCTGTATGCTTTCAAAACCAAAAAGGAGAAGAATCCATGGGACCACTTACACAACCTCCCCCCATTATCTACCACAACCAGCTGCCCCACCAGAGGTGCCTAATCCAGCACCCCCAGCACCTCAAGCCCCTGTGGCTCCAGCTGCTCCACCAGAGGTGCCTAAGCCAGCACCTCAAGCCCCTGTGGCACCGCTTGCACCTCAAGCCCCCATGGCTCTGCCTCGTCCTCCAGATTCACCACCTGCACATAGAAGCAGGGACACAGTTCGGGCAGAAAGGTGCAAGGACAGTGATGATGAGAGCAAAAGGGGCCAGTTGTAACCATTAAAGAAAGTACTGATAGTAAGATACCAAAGAGGGAAGGGGGTGACAGCTATTAGATATGTATCAGTACCACTGAACACTGGGCATGTGAGAGGCTTTAAAAAGGAAATGGGGATGTCTGATAGACTAGATCAGTTCCTGGGGCCCAAGAGAAGCCACAATTAAGCTATTAAACTTCTTAGAGAAAAACGGTTTGAAAGCTTCAATGTCCACGTTGCAATTTGTAGAAGCAGGAATGAAATATTTGGGTCATTAGTTAAGTAAAGGAACAAAGAAACTGGACCCCGAATGAGTATCGGGCATACTTGCCTTACCTTCTCCCAGAACAAAGGGAGAGAGAAGACAGCTGGTAAGGCTATTAAAGTATTGTAGACAGGAGATAAAAAAGTATAGTCAAAAAGCGAAATTTTTATATGAGAAGTTAACTGGAGGACTGATTCATGACTGTGTAGAGTTAATTGAATTACAAACTAAAGTAAGAGCAGATTTAACTGAAATAAAACATAAAATTATCTGGAGAGGAGAAATATTTCATCAATAGCTCCTCCAAAGTATTGGAAAGGAAGCAGAGGTCAGGATATGCAATTGTAAAGGGAGGAAACATGTCAATAGTAGAAAAGAAAAGGTGAAGTTCCAGCTGGTCCGCACAAGCCTGGGAGTTATATGTGTTATACCAGGATTAGAACTGTTAAAAGACAAAGTGGAGATTATTTATACAAAGTATACTTTTAGAATTGTACATACTTTTAAGAAGATTTGGAAAGAGAGAAGTTGGATCAACACCCAAGGAAAATGGTTAATCTATCAAGAATTAATACTTAAAGTGCTTGAATCATTAGAAGGACCAGAAAAAAAACACAACCGTTACACATGTAAAAGGTCACCAAAGAAACACAAGCTATTTAGCAAAAAGAAATAACATAGCTGACCAAGCTGCAAAACGAGGCAGCTTTTGAATTGAAGGAAACAATTCAGTTGAATATTATAACAAAAGTTCAAAGAGAACTCCAAAAAAATTTATAGCTCCCAAGAAGCTATAAAGAAATTAGATACTAAGAAAGAACAAAGAAAATGAGTACTCTTAGATAAGTGGGAAATTTTGCCCAAAGCCTATGCACAAAAGATTTTGAGCCAATTACATCATACTCATTGAAGAACCAGAACCTTGTGTGATCATTTTTTTTAAGTATTATGGGTGTATTAGGATTTTTTGAAATAGCAAAGCAAGTAACATGGGGGTGTGTTAATTGTCAGAAAGTCAACCAAAAGGTAATGAGGCAACCCAAAACAGGGGGGGTAAGAAAATAGCCTATGAACCTTTTGAAAGAGTTCAGGTGGATTATACTGAGCTTCCAAAAGTCAGTAAGTAGAAGTATCTGTTAGTAGTAGGAGATCAACTAACTCACTGCGTAGAAGCTTACCCAGCTGTAAGGGCGACAGCCAAATTTGTAACTAAAATACTATTAGAACAAATTATTCCCCGATTTGGGGTTTTTCAAGCCATTGATTCTGATCAAAGCTCCCATGTTACCTCTAGTGTCATCAAACAGGTAACACAAGCCATAGGTATTTCCTGAGAATACCAGACCCCCTTGGCACCCTCAGAGCTCTGAGAGGGAGAAAAGAAGGACCAAACTATAAAACAGCATTTAACCAAATTAATGATTGAAACCAGAATGTCCTGGATAAAATGTTTACCTTTAGCATTGCTTAATATAAGAACACTTCCTAATGCAGATACTGGGCTATCAGCATAGGAAATGCTTTATGGAATGCCATATTCCCAGGAGATACCCCAAACATCAGTAATAGTTCAAGATATGACTATTCAGAACTATATCCAAACAATTAGACAACATGTATTAGAGTTGAGAGAAAAAGGAATATTGGCTCCATCTACCCCTCTAGAATTTAGCATACATAAAATAAAACCAGCTAGTTAAAAGCTGCAAAGAAGAGAGCTTATCTCCTAAAAGGGAAGGCCCATATTTAACCCCTTAAGCACTGATACAGCCATCCAGACTGCAGAGAAAAGCTGGACCACAAATCACGATTAAAGGACCAGCGGGACCACTGACAGAGGCACCGGCCCAGCCTCAGTGGAAAATCACTTCTGCTCCTAAAGAACTGAAAATAAGACTTAAAAAAGATTGATGCATGTTTTAGAAACTCTTGTACCTGAGGCTTCAGAATCAAAACCTTCCAAGAGAAGTGAAATGTCCTACCCAAAACTGTAAATGTTTTCCCTGGGGTTGTTTCAGGTGCATTGAGTGTCAGAAATTGTGGTATACAAACTTGGTGGGAGCAAGGATCCCTAGTACCCTTTGCTGGAGTTGTAGAGAAGAGAAAGAGACAAGTAGAACACTAAGGGCTGCAGTAGAGAAAAGATACATCAAAGTAAGTGATAAAGATTGGTGGAGGACCTGGCTGCATGGTACAAGGGCTGGGATTGATGTGCAGGAAGAAGCAAAAGCAAAATTGGAAAGAATTGAGTGTGATTACAACAATTAGAGATCAGACAGATACTGAATTGAAGTAAAGGAGTGGCACAGAGCTAAACTTCAGTGGGCCTGGCAACTATTCTCAAGTAAGAATAAATAGAGGGCAAGACCAGATTGACCTCTGCCTTTGCCACCAAGAAGATGAAAATCCCAACTGTTGGCAGCAACCCAATAGGTTGGAGGGGTGGAAAGGCACGTCATACTGGACCTCTCATCATACACCTGATCATGTGCGTAAGCACTGCCGTGGCAATTGACAATTGTCACCCGTGTCACCAGTGGGTGAAATGGAGAGGAGTTACAATGGTATCCTTTGTTGGTCACACCCATAGAAACAAAGGTGGTTATGATGAAAGTCAGTTAAGTGTTTGTGAAGAGCAAGGGAGATTTAGATGGCAAGGAATTTAGGAGCAAGAGGAGAAGCTGGCCGTCATTAGCAGACATGTCCAAGAGGAGAATATATATGTTTTGCCAAAGCAGGTATGTGGAAATACACTGGTGGGGGACGAGCTCAAGACCAATATGAGGAGAATTTAGTGCAGAAAGCAGTAGAAGGGTTGAAAACCCACTCTGAATCTAAAGTTGCTTCCCCAAATTTGTATAAGAAATTAAGGAGACAGCTGCCAGAGTTAGACCTTTCCACTTTTAGACACAATTTGTTTATCAGTTTAATGCAACGAATTGAAATAGAATTAAATGTTTCCAAGTGCTGAATCTGTGGTGGGACCCACATGACAGAGCAATGGCCTTAGAGAGGAGAAGGGTTAGAAGTAGCACAAATTTTAAAGTAGAACTGAACAGGAACTACAAAACCTGAAAAACAACCAGAAAGATGGGTATTGACAAATGTAGTGATAGGCCAAGAATGCATAGGCAAGAAAGGGAAAGCTTTTGAGACAAAGGTAGGGGAAACCCCTTGCAGGAAAATGTAGACCACAAATTTCTCTAAAATCAGTGGTAGCCACAAAAAAACCTCAGAGATATTTCAGTAACAAACAAATGCCTGTTAAACAATAGAATTCTATGCTTCAAGCTCCATGGTGAGACCAGTTGTTTGGAAGAGGGGCTTAGTGAAAGAAAATAGATTTCTAATACGGTGTTCATTGACTGGATTGTTGTTTTTACCTTGCTGAATTCCATGCTTTGTTTGGCTTATCCACTCTGTGATTCAAAGTATGCAGGTCGCTGTGATGCCAGCAGACCTTGAACTAGCTACAGGGGAATTTGGCCATTTTAGGAAAACATCTAAAATATCCAAAATAATGAAATTGAAGAAAAAGGACAAAGAAGGAAAAGTTTCTGAAGGGTGGGTCAGGCAATGGGGAGGCAGGGGGGACACAAAGACACTGGGCTGGAGTGAACTGCAGAGGCAGAGGGACTGGGGATGTGGAAGGGGCCCCTGGGGGATGCAAGGGGAGAAGAAAGGAATTGCAGTGTAGGGACATGGGAGTGTAACAGAGGGGCTTGGAGTGGACAGAATGGATGAGAAGAAAACAACAAGACTGAGAGAGGGTTTAGGAGTGGTGGGTAAATCCAGGAATGATGCCAGGAGACACCACTGCAGTGGAAAGGGAGAAAAACAGAAAGAAAGTGAGGGGGGGAAAAAAGGAAAGAAAGGAATTGGGAATGATGAGTGCAAGGGCATTCATAGACCCTGGGCAGGACAAAGAGAAGTGCCCAGGGAGAAGATTTCTGAAGACACCAAGAGGATGGGATGGGAGGCTACATAGGGCAGGATGTGGTGACATCACGGCCTCACCTTGGCCTGTGCCAGGGAGCACAGCAGGATGGAGAAGAGCAGGGCCACGCTGAGCACAGCCACCTTCATCTTCCTCTTGCACTGGCAGCATTGGCTGAGGCTGCACCAGGGTGAGGAGCACCTTCATCCTTCCCAGGACTCCTCCCTGCCCCCTCCTTGACAGCCCCCAGGCCAAAGCCTGGCTCGGTACAGACGCCCAGTCCTGACCACAAGCCCAGCCCTAACACAGAGTCCTACCCACACGTGGCATGCCTCCAGCCCCCTCACCCGGCACCCCTCCAGCTTCCTGCACAGGGCAGCTGCCCTTGGAAGGGCCCAGGCAGCTGCAGGGGGCAAGGGGTCAGGCAGGGAGCCAGAGACAGGTGGATCCCTACTCCAACACAATCCATCTTCCACCAATCCCCCAGAGCGCTGGGGGATTGTGACCACCTGAAGACAAGGCTGAGGTTTGGGGAGTTACTCAGGTGTGGGTCTTCCCACATCCCCACCACCCCATTGCTCAGCACTGCAGCTGCCAAACTGATCCAGTCTCCAGCCCAAAAGCAGATTCCAGAGAGGAATATCTCCTGCCCTGACCCTCACCCTGCCACACTTGAAGCCATTGTGCCATCCCACAGCACATGTGTCCTACTCTGCACAGCTGCTCTGCATGGGAGGAGCCAGGGACCCCATCTCCAACAAGGTTCTCACTCAAGCACTGTCCCTGCCTGGGACCTGCCCACAGCTCTTGTGGCCCTTGTCCCCACACAGGGTCTCTGTGCTGGCCCAGAGCAGGATGTGCCTACCCTGAGGGATTTGGCTGAGTGGGTGTTTGTCCCCAGGCAGACCCTCAAAGCCAACTGGGCAGAGGTGCCCAGTCAGGAGGATGGATCTCAGTCCCCTGCCACCATCTCTGATAAGCCCTGTTTCCTCAGGGCCAGAGGCACCAGGAAGACATTGAGCATTCTGGGGCATCCAAGAAGTGAGAATCCACTGACAAGTGGTTCACAAGAGCTCTCCACGACTTCAATTTATTTTGACATTGCATGACATTAATGAAGGCTTCTGCTTCTCTCTTTCCATAGGAACACTGCAGATCCATCACAGTTGTCTTGTGGGCCAGCTGGGAAAGTGTTTCAGGTGACTGCCTGGACTGTTTGCTCTGGAACTTGTCCAAGGAGTGACAGGGCCCAGGAAGATTTTTCTGTGGAGTGTCCCATTGATGAGAGACCACAGTGTCCCCGAGACTGGGGATCCTTGACCAAATGGACAAAGACTGTGACATCATTGTTGTGCTGATGTGGTCTTGGAATGGAACTGAGGATGTGTCTGCAGGGTCCTAATTGCAGAACAAAGGCTGAGAGAGGTCCAGGCTTCCTTGGACATCACTGCCAGTCATGGGGATTGCACTGGACAGCCACTGCCCATGTGCCAAGAGCCCAGGAAGAACACACTGGACATGCACAGAGGCTCTCAGTGTGGCCAGATTGGCCTTGCAGCTTCAGGGACATCATGGGAATGTCCCTGCCTCCCTTGGGGCAGTGTATGAGCTAAGCAGAAACCGTCCCTTCAGCTGCTATCAGCATTTCAGGAAGGAGGTATTTTGTCTCTTTGACTGACTGTTACTTCTGTGTAAAAAATTTGCAACATAGTCCTCAGCACAGTCCTCTGCACCAGGGGAGGTTTGGCAGCATTCCCATATTTGTGACCCCACAGAAGGGGAAACAAAAATGTTCCTCACTATGTTACCACAGCAGCTGAAGCCCCAGCATTTCCCTTACTGTGACAACAAAGCAGAGGCAGCCACAACATTCCACTTTTTGGGAAATTGCAGCAGTGGCCATTCCATGATACCATGTGCCCTTCTCTGTGACACTACTGCAGTTGCAGCCATAACGTTCCACTGTCTGTGACACCACAGATCAGCAGCTCCAACCCTCTCCATGACACCACAGCAGGGGCAGCGTTCCCCTCTCTATGATACATGAGCAGTGGCAGCCCCAAAGTTTTTCTGTCAGTGAAACCACAGCGGTTACAGCCCCAAGTGCCACTCTGTGTGACACCACAAGTGGAAGTGGAAGCCTCAAGTGCTACTCTCTGTGACACCAGACAGGTGGCAGCCCCAGCAATCCCCTGTCTCTGACAACACAGAGGTAGCAGCTCCAGCATTCTGCTCTCTGTGACTCTGCAGCCAAGGCAGCCTGAAGTCCCCCTCTGTGTGACACCACAGCCGTGGTAACCCCAATGTTCCAATGACTGTGACACCACAGTAGTGGCAGCTCCAAGTTCTCCATCTCTATGACAAAACAGGTGTGACAGCCCAAACATTCCCCTCTCTATGACACCACTGCAGTGTCAGCCACAACATTCTCCTCTCTTTGACACCACAGCAGTGACAGCCAAAGCATTCCCCTGTCTGTGACACCACAGAGGTAGCAGCCCCAACTTCCCTCTCTCTATGACACTGTGGCCGTTGCAGGTCCAGCCTTCCCCTGTCTGTGACCCCACAGCAGTGGAAGCCTCAACATCCTTTTGTCTGTAACCACACATCAGCGGCAGCCCCAACATTCCCCTCTCTATGAGACCACAGTGGTGGCAGCCCAAACATTCCCCACTCTGTGACACCACAGCTGTGGCAGTCCCGATGTTCTGCTCTCTGTGACACCACTGCAGCTGCAGCCCAAACTTCCTTCACTCTGTAACATTGCACCTGTGGCAGCAGCACTAGAAAAGAAGTAGCAGCCATAAAACAAGAAGGGACGGAGCAGAGAAGGAGCAGTGGAACAGTGGTAGATGAGCAGTGTTGGAGCAGCACTGGAGGAGTGCTGGAAGAGAGGGACAGGAGCAGAGGAACTGTGCTGGAACAGCACACCACAACTTTTGAGCAGCAGTGCAGTAACCATGGAAAAGGCACAACAGTGGTGGGACAGGAACCACAGCCATGGAACAGTGGTGACGCAGGCCCCGCAGCCGTGGAGCTGTGCCTGAGATGCCGAAGCTGCGGGACACAGAGCGGCTGCGAGCGCTGTGTCCTGCAGGAGCCGGCCCTGCACACCAGAGCGATGCCTGTCAGGCTGACCCAGAGTGGGGGCAGCTTCAGGAATTGCTGTGGGGCACTGCAAGGTGCAGAGAGAGTGCATTCAGTGGTGACTTCAAGGTTTGATCCTGGTCCTTGTGGCCGCTTTTGTGCAGCCAGGAGCATTCCAGTTCATCTGAAGTCATTAACTCAGGACAAACTTGGGACAAAAGCAATCCAACTGCCTTCTTTACTGCACGGAAACACATCTTGGGAGAAGTTTAATGATTTCTGACTTAGGAATCAACCTGGCTCAATTACTGGACTATGGTTTTGGTCTAAACCAGGGACAATTTTCCAATTACTGTCATTAGGCGTGAAAAAGGAAGAACATGCCTCAGCATCACGGTGTTGGAAACTCAGTGAGAAGCTTTTTGTAGTCATAATGATGAAGAAAATAATTGGAATTCCCTCCGGCTTCCTCTTTCCCATTATATTTTTGCTGTGGTCAGATAAGATTATTAAAGGCTGAGTGAGTCTTCCTGAGGAATCCTTTGCTCTCTGGGCACTGCTCAGCTCTTGGAATGGAAACAGGGAGTGTGATGTTGTCATTGCTGCCCTGTCAGGGTACCAATGGGCAGCTGCTGCTCTTGGACCCAACAGCAAGCCTAACAGAGAAGGATCCTCTGAGGTCTTGGCAAAGCCAAACAGCTCTTTAACCTTCTCCATCCTCAAGGCATCACTGCTGAAAGCCCATGGGCTCCTGGATGGACCCAGTGTGGAGGTGGTTCCTGCCAGTGATGAACGGAGCCTAAGGGCCCATCCCACGAGGAGGATTTGGCCACTCCTTCCTGGTGAGACCTTCCTGGGCCTCCAGAACAGACAGGCTATGGCATCCTGCCGTCCCTCCAGAAATACGGATGGATTCTGCCCCTTTGGAATGGGGCTTTCTGAGCACACTCTGCACCAGTGTCCACCAGAGCTTGATGCTGCCTTGGGGCTGCTCTGCCAGGCCAGTGATGCCACCCATGCCAGGAGCCCTGACTGTCCCTTCTGGATGCTGGGATGGAAACAGGGCCCCTCTCTGCTGCTCAGGGAAGGGATCGGTGGGGTTTGTTCCTGCCAAGCACAAGTGCCTAGAGGCAGGTGCCAAGTCTGAGCAGCCCTTCTGCTCTGCCCCACAGACACTGGAGCAGGAGCTGTCATGCAGAAATGCTTTGGGGCCTTTGGGTCTCCTTCCAGGTTCTGTAGCGGTGCTTCCCCACTCCAGGGAAGTTTCAAGTTCAACTTCCTCATGTCCAAGCTGCCAGGGCTGCAGACAGAACCAGGGGACGACACATGGGCTGTGCCACCAGTGCCTTTCCCTGGAGCAGGAAAGTCCAGCTCTTTCATTCTGAGACAGTGGTGGAGAGGAGAGGGGAAACTCATTGTACCTGACATGCTGGAGCACGTGTAGGGACAGTTTCTGCAGAGTTGAGACACAGCCCTGAGGGAAGCAGGGATATTCTCAGGGGGTCCCCAAAGCTGGGGGCCAATCCAACTGCACTAGGAGCCTCTGTGTGTGTCCAGCTCCTTCTCCCTGGGCTGTTGGCACATGGTCAGTTGGCATCCAATTCCAAACCCCTGACTGGCACGGATCTCCAGGGAAACCTGCACCTCTCCTTGGCCAAAGTTCCTCAATCAGGACCCTGTGCACACTTCCTCAATTCCTCTCCAAGGTGATGTCAACACACCAATGACGTCACAGCACTTGTCCCTCTGGGCAAGAGTCCCTCACGGGGACACTCTGCTCTCTCATCAATGGGCCACAAAGCAGCAACATTCCAGAGGAAAGCCTTCCCCCGTGGGCACTGCGGCTCCTTGGGCAAGGTCCAGAGCAAACAGTCAAGGCAGTGGCCTGAAATGTTTTCCCAGCTGGGCCACCACAGATCTCTGATGGATCCACAGTGTTCCTGTCCAAAGAGAGAAGCAGAAGCCTTCACTAATGCCCCACAATGTCAAGCAGGAATCACAGCCATGGAAGTGATTTGGGTACCACTTCTCTGTGGCTTTTTTCCTTCCTGGAACCTGGGCAGGGATCTGAATCCTTCTGGGAAAAACAACCAGGGACACTGGTATTCCATGAGGCTCAGGCACAGCTCCTTTGGGCTTCAGAATGCAAACCAGGTTTTCATCCCAAGCCTTTGATCCCCACTCTGGCTCTCCTCAAACTATGAGGGTCAGGTCCCAAACAGGGCCACAGTGGGTTTTATGCCTCGGCAAAAGTTGGAAGAGTTGCATGTGGTGAATAACTGAAAAAGCAGAAGTTTCAAAATCCTTGAATTTAAGAGGCTACAGCAAGAAAGTTTGAAGGTTCTATGGTCCATTATCCTCTGTCTTCCTGCTCTTCATTTGGCGCATTCCAACTCCAGAGCAGATTATGGGAAGCAGACCTGCTGGAAGAGTTGAAGGCTCCTTCCCAGGGAGAGGAAGAAAGAGGGAAGGAGGGCAAACAATTGCAATTGTTTTCTTCATTATGACTACAAAAACTCTTCACTCACTATGCAGCATCCTAATGGTGAGGCACCTTCCTCACATTTTCTCCCTTACATTTCCCACCTTTTTCCCCTTTTCTGCTTTCTACCCTTTTTTCCTATCATTTCCCATCTTTTTGCTCATGTGTTCTGTCCATTTTTGCCTTGCATTTCCCACCCTTTTCTCCTCTCATGTTTCCCACCTCTTTCTCCCCTTATGTTCCCCACAATTTCGTCCCCTCATGTCTGCTGCCCTTTTGTCCCCCCACATTTCCCACCCCTTCCTCCTCCCATTTCCTGTCCACAATTCTCACTTTTCTTCCCAAGTTGCTCTGCCAGTTTTAACATAATTGCTTCAAAAATGATGCACTATATTTGTAGGTAGAGCTCCCAGTGTGGTGCAGTCATTAATATTTCTGTAATCTATGGAAATATATTATTTTATTAAAAAATGGATATACATCTAATGAATATGTATCATACATTCTTAAGGTATATAAATTATATACATGAGATAGTATATATAATTTATTAATTACTAATACAACAATTATATATTATCTATTATATTACCATCATTTAATTACTACAATTCTTTTCTTCTATAAATTATATAGATAAGGAAATGAACTTTCTAGAACTATAGTTTGTTCTAAAAGGACTGCTTGGGCTGAATGCAGTGTTTTTAGGGGGGAAAGGAGGGAACTGGGGAGCTGTGGGGGAGGTGGTCACATCATTTGGGGTGGGGGGGTTAAGATTTGGGGGAGCCACTCAACTTTGGGGGACCAGGTTTGAGGGTCTCATAATGGGGATCTGAGTTTTGGGGAGGGAGGTGTCAGATTTCAGGGCTTGCAATTTGAACAGATCGTGAGAATGGGGTTCAGATTTGGGGGCGGGGGGCTACGTGATGTGTGAGGGCTCAGTCTTGGGGTCTTAATATTTTGGGGGGTTAGAACTGTGAGGTCATATTTGGGAAGCCTTGGACTTAGAAAGTCTCATGATTTGGGGAAGGGGTCTGATGTTCCCCAAATACACACAAATACACACCCAAGCTGGATCCTCCAAAATTCCCACAGAATCCACAATCCACAGGACAAGGATTTGCTGTGGCCATGGCAGTGTAAAGGAAAAGAAGCACCCCTGGGTTTATGTCATGTTCCTCACCATTTTCCCTTTTTGTCTCATGTTTCCCACCCTTTTCCCCTTAAGTTTCCCATCACTTTTCCTCTTACACTTCCCACCCCTTCTGTCCCTTCATATTTCTCATCCATTTTGGCCTCATGTTGGCTAATTCTTTTCCCCCTTGTCTTTTACACCCATTTTTCCTCCCATTTCCTGTCTTTTCCCGGGTCACATTTCACGCCCTTTTCTCCCCTCATGTTTTCCAACCCTTTTCCCCATCATGTTTACTGCTTTTTTTCTGCTCATGTTTCCCACCTTTTCTCCTCTTCTGTTTCATGCCTTTTCTTCTTCTCATTTTCCAATCTTTTTGCTCATTTACTGTGATTTTTTGCCTTCCATTTCCTGCCTTTTCCTCCCCTCACATTTCCTGCCTATTTCTCCCTCACTTTTCCAGCCCTTTTCTCCCCTCACATTCCCCACCATTTTGTCCCCTCACATTTCCCACCCTTTCCTCCCCACAATTCTCACCCACAAGTCTCACTTTTCCCTCCAAGTTTCTCTGTAAGCTTTAACATAATTGCTTCCATATTGCTTCAAAAATGGTACACTTTACCTGTGTGGTGCAGTCATTGTCATTTCTGTAATTGATTTAAATTTATTATTTGAATTTAAAAGCTAATATTTATCTAACAAATATATCATACATATATATATACATATTATATATACATATATAATATGTTATACATATTATATATGTGTATATATATTTTTATATATATAAATATAACTATATATAATATCATACATATTATAATATATATTCCTAATATATATAATGTATATGTTTTATACATAATTTTCATATATATATTTATAATGTATACAATTCAAATGTTTTGTTTAATGTACATAAATTATTATTTATAAGGTAATTCAGGTCCCAGAATTAAATATGGTGTGGACAGGTCTGTTAGCTGGGCACGGATTCAGCCACACCAATCCCTCTCTGAGGATTTTGGACAGCCAGGTCTGAGCACCAAGGATCCTTCTCTCTGGCCCCCAATATTTCCCATTCTGTGACAGAAGCAGAGCCCACATCAGCCCCTGTGTCTGCACAGGAGGGGCCATCACAAGGCCTGGGGAGATGAGCAGATGTAGCAGGGGATGTGCCGTGTACAGGGATGCAGCCCAGCACAGCTTCTCTTCCCTTTCTGCTGACAGAGGAACATGAAGGGGGTGCAGAGACCATCCAGGCCCATAAAGCAGCCTTTTCTGCCTTGAATGACTTGGAAAGATGTGCCAGCAGCTTTCCCAGGACTGGCATCTGGATCTCTCCACAGGCTGCACCTCTGTCCTCATTTGGACCAGCCTGGGGGGCAGGCAGAAAGGCAGAAGGGCTGAGGTCAGGCAGCTCAGCCATCTGGCAGGGGCCAGGAGGGGACTGGCCATGAGCCCGGGGTTCTTCTAGACCACCTCACGCCATGCTCAGGGGCTGTGGGGAATGGGTCCCTACAGGTCCGGGCGATGGTGGAGTCAGCAGTCACAGAAAAGCCAGCTTGCACTTTGAGGAGGACCTTAGAAAGCTGCAGGGGAGCCCCACACGCAGACACCCAGAGCAGCAGCAGCAGGGGCTTCACCGTGCTCTTGATTCACACTGGCACCATCCCTGCAGGCTTTTTGTGCCTTCAAGCAAAGCCTGCAGGGCAGCTCCTGCTCTTGCCTGTGGCCCTGGCAAGCGTGGCACAAAGGCAGCAAGGAAGTGAGGGGCTGCTCTCTGCTGCATTGTGCTCCAGCATGTGAAATACAAAGTTATGTTTCGTGTCAGGGAAATGAAGAAAATCTGTGTAATTGTAATTGAGGAACACAGCCATGGGACAGTTATAAAGATGAGTTCTAACAAACAACCCAGGAAAGCATAGAAAGAAGTTTTTGAATAAATCTTTTGCTTGCAATTACCTATTATATGTCTCAAGCTATTCTGTAAGAAGTGTCTTTTAATTATAACTGTAGAAGCTTGCTTTGTATTAAAGAATTTTAACTGTAGTTTTAGAATGTAAAAAAGCCTTTTAGACAAAAGAGGGAAGTAAGAAAGGGGCCCAGGCCTTTCACAGAAGTTGGGAAAACATCCTGGACACGAAAGAGATTGCAGTTTGCT
The DNA here is from genome assembly GCF_021018805.1 of Prinia subflava. NCBI lineage: Eukaryota > Metazoa > Chordata > Aves > Passeriformes > Cisticolidae > Prinia > Prinia subflava. The sequence goes on along the minus strand of NW_026961012.1, from coordinate 695,615 downwards.
GATTTATAGATCCTAAAAAAAGAAAACTAAACATGACTATCAAAGATTGATAGACCTAGAAAATGAAGTTGGACCCCACATCTAACAGCTGGACCGCGCCACTTGGAAAACATATCCTGGAAGTACATCCTGGAATATTGAAATATCAAAATAGATCACAATAGCCTATAGAATTGTACAGGACAACATATGAATTTATGACTGTTAAGTATTGAATTGTAATGTTAAAACTAGAAATGGAAACTGCTGAGAAAGCTTATGAATATGTATGAATATAGCCAATAAAATCCCAGCAAGTCCAGCAATTGATGGGCAGTCGGAAGGGAAAATCCTTCCACTATACCCAGCACGCTGTCTTTGCTCACCATGTTACTACCATGTCAATTAATTAATTATTAAATTGAATTGCTGCTTGATATATTGGCCATGTCAAGCGTCTCATTTCTAACAATTTGGTGGAGAATGCGGGCAACTCCAATCCATTGGGGGAAGCCCCTGGTCTCGGGGAGGCGCCCCACCTTGCAGGCTCTTGCCTCAGGTGGCCCTGAGTGACTGGGGAATCTTTCAGAGAGAAGGAGATCCTTCAGGTAAATTGTGAGCAAAAGATTTTGAGCTCCTGGATAAGACTGCAGTAAAATTCACCTGTAATAACTCGTGCACAGAGACCCAGGTGAGAAAAGAAGGCTGTAAGTATCGCTTGGTTAGGTGGGCTAAGAACGGGTACACACGTGTGAGAGTGCGAGTGGTGTGTGTGAGACGTGGCCTGGCCAAGAAGTGATTGTGGAGTTCTTCTAACCTCAGTTCCATTTTCCTGTGTGGGGAGCGGCAAGTGAAGGAACGAAGCGAATGAAGGAAAAAGAGAATTCTTTTATGTAAAAAGATCAGGGGTGGGATGCGGCAATAGTTGGGGAGGATTTCTTCATAGTGAATTGGAGGCGGGAAGTGGTACTGGTTGAAGATACTTTATAGTAAAGAAATCCTAAACAAGTGAGAAAATAGGAAGGCCTTTCATTACTGAAGTCAGAAAGAGTGTGGTTGAGGCAAGTGAGAGAATACCCGTTTCTTAGGGTGGGTCAATGCCAAGGCAAGGACCCAGGGGTTGGTATAAACCAACAGGAAAATAGCAGTACTAAAGGTACTGGGAAAGGAGGGAGCTTTTTACCACAAGACAGTCCCCTGGAGTTAATGTTAAAATTTTAGGATGAATGTCAATCCAGGAAAGGAAAAAGTAAAGAGAAAATTATAAAATACTGTATGATTGAATGGACTAAAGAAATGATATGACCTCATTATTTGTACTGGACATTGTATGGGTCATCTGAGGAGTGGATCTGTCAGGCCCTGAGTTCCTGTGTAATAAAAGGGATCCCATGAACCAAGAAGAGAGCGATTATGCTGCTTTATGGCACATAAAGGTCCTGGCCTTCTCCCCTGTATGCTTTAAAAACCAAAAAGGAGAAGAATCCATGGGACCACTTACACAACCTCCCCCCCTTATCTACCACAACCAGCTGCCCCACCAGAGGTGCCTAATCCAGTACCCCCAGCACCTCAAGCCCCTGTGGCTCCAGCTGCCCCACCAGAGGTGCCTGAGCCAGCACCTCAAGCCCCTGTGGCACCGCTTGCACCTCAAGCCCCCATGGCTCTGCCGCCTCCTCCAGATTCACCACCTGCACAAAGAAGCAGGGACACAGTTCGGGCAGAAAGGTGCAAGGACAGTGATGATGAGATCAAAAGGGGCCAGTTGTAACCATTAAAGAAAGTACTGATAGTAAGATACCAAAGGGGAAGGGGGGCGACAGCTATTAGATATGTATCAGTACCACTGAACACTGGGGATGTGAGAGGCTTTAAAAAGGAAATGGGGATGTCTGATAGACTAGATCAGTTCCTGGGGCCCAAGAGAAGCCACAATTAAGCTATTAAACTTCTTAGAGAAAAACGGTTTGAAAGCTTCAATGTCCACGTTGCAATTTGTAGAAGCAGAAATGAAATATTTGGGTCATTAGTTAAGTAAAGGAACAAAGAAACTGGACCCCGAATGAGTATCGGGCATACTTGCCTTACCTTCTCCCAGAACAAAGGGAGAGATAAGACAGCTGGTAAGGCTATTAAAGTATTGTAGGCAGGAGATAAAAAATTATAGTCAAAAAGCAAAATTTTTATATGAGAAGTTAACTGGAGGACTGATTCATGATTGTGTAGAGTTAATTGAATTACAAACTCAAGTAAGACCAGATTTTACTGAAATAAAAAATAAAATTATCTGAAGAGGAGAAATATTTCATCAGTAGCTCCTCCAAAGTATTAGAAAGGAAGCAGAGGTCAGGATATGCAATTGTAAAGGGAGGAAACATGTCAATAGTAGAAAAGAAAAGGTTAAGTTCCAGCTGGTCCGCACAAGCCTGGGAGTTATATGTGTTATACCAGGTTTAGAACTGTTAAAAGACAAAGTGGAGGCTATTTATACAAAGTATACTTTTAGAATTGTACATACTTTTAAGAAGATTTGGAAAGAGAGAAGTTTGATCAACACCCAAGGAAAATGGTTAATCTATCAAGAATTAATACTTAAAGTGCTTGAATCAGTAGAAGGACCAGAAAAAAAAAATAGCCATTACACATGTAAAAGGTCACCAAAGAAGCACAAGCTATTTAGCAAGAAGAAATAACATAGCTGACCAAGCTGCAAAACGAGGCGGCTTTTGAATTGAAAGAAACAATTCAGTTGAATATTATAACAAAAGTTCAAAGAGAACTCCAAAAATTGTATAGCTCCCAAGAAGCTAGAAAGAAATTAGATACTAAGAAAGAACAAAGAAAAGGAGTACTCTTAGATAAGTGGGAAATTTTGCCCAAAGCCTATGCACAAAAGATTTTGAGCCAATTACATCATACTCATTGAAGAACCAGAACCTTATGTGATCATTTTTTTAAGTATTATGGGTGTATTAGGATTTTTTGAAATAGCAAAGCAAGTAACGTGGGGGTGTGTTACTTGTCAGAAAGTCAACCAAAAGGTAATGAGGCAACCCACAACAGGGGGGTAAGAAAATAGCCTATGAACCTTTTGAAAGAGTTCAGGAGGATTATACTGAGCTTCCAAAAGTCAGTAAGTAGAAGTATCTGTTAGTAGTAGGAGATCAACTAACTCACTGCGTAGAAGCTTACCCAGCTGTAACTGCGACGGCCAAATTTGTAACTAAAATACTATTAGAACAAATTATTCCCCAATTTGGGGTTTTTTGAGCCATTGATTCTGATCAAAGCTCCCATGTTACCTCTAGTGTCATCAAACAAGTAACACAAGCCATAGGTATTTCCTGAGAATACCATACCCCCTTGGCTCCCTCAGAGCTCTGGGAGGGAGAAAAGAAGGACCAAACTATAAAACAGCAATTAACCAAATTAATGATTGAAACCAGAATGTCCTGGATAAAATGTTTACCTTTAGCATTGCTTAATATAAGAACACTTCCTAATGCAGATACTGGGCTATCAGCATAGGAAATGCTTTATGGAATGCCATATTCCCAGGAGATACCCCAAACATCAGTAATAGTAAAAGATATGACTATTCAGAACTATATCCAAACAATTAGACAACACGTATTAGAGTTGAGAGAAAAAGGAATATTGGCTCAATCTACCCCTCTAGGATTTAGCATACATAAAATAAAACCAGGTGATTGAGTGCTGGTTAAAAGCTGCAAAGAAGAGAGCTTATCTCCTAAATGGGAAGGCCCATATTTAACCCCTTAAGCACTGATACAGCCATCCAGACTGCAGAGAAAAGCTGGACCCACGGAGCACGATTAAAGGACCAGTGGGACCACTGACAGAGGCACCGGCCCAGCCTCAGTGGAAAATCACTTCTGCTCCTAAAGAACTGAAAATAAGACTTAAAAAAGATTGATGCATGTTTTAGAAACTCTTGTACCTGAGACTTCAGAATCAAAACCTTCCAAGAGAAGTGAAATGTCCTACCCAAAACTGTAAATGTTTTCCCTGGGGTTGTTTCAGGTGCACTAAGTGTCAGAAATTGTGGTATACAAACTTGGTGCTCGGAGCAAGGATCCCTAGTACCCTTTGCTGGAGTTGTAGAGAAGAGAAAGAGACAAGTAGAACACTAAGGGCTGCAGTAGAGAAAAGATACATCAAAGTAAGTGATAAAGATTGGTGGAGGACCTGGCTGCACGGTACACGGGCTGGGATTGATCTTCAGGAAGAAGCAAAAGCAAAATTGGAAAGAATTGAGTGTGATTACAACAATTAGATATCAGACAGATACTGAATTGAAGTAAAGGAGTGGCACAGAGCTAAACTTCATTGGGCCTGGCAACTATTCTCAAGTAAGAATAAATAGAGGGCAAGACCAGATTGACCTCTGCCTTTGCCACCAAGAAGATGAAAATCCCAACTGTTGGCAGCAACCCAATAGGTTGGAGGGGTGGAAAGGCACGTCATACTGGACCTCTCATCATACACCTGATCATGTGCGTAAGCACTGCCGTGGCAATTGACAATTGTCACCCGTGTCACCAGTGGGTGAAATGGAGAGGAGTTACAATGGTATCCTTTGTTGGTCACACCCATAGAAACAAAGGTGGTTATGATGAAAGTCAGTTAAGTGTTTGTGAAGAGCAAGGGAGTTTTAGATGGCAAGGAATTTAGGAGCAAGAGGAGAAGCTGGCCGTAATTACCAGACATGTCCAAGAGGAGAATATATATGTTTTACCAAAGCAGGTATGTGGAAATACACTGGTGGGGGAGGAGTTCAAGACCAATATGAGGTGAATTTAGTGCAGAAAGCAGTAGAAGGGTTGAAAACCCACTCTGAATCTAAAGTTGCTTCCCCAAATTTGTATAAGAAATTAAGGAGACAGCTGCCAGAGTTAGACCTTTCCACTTTTAGACACAATTTGTTTATGAGTTTAATGTAACAAATTGAAAAGAATTAAATGTTTCCAAGTGCTGAATTTGTGGTGGGACCCACAGGACAGAGCAATGGCCTTAGAGAGGAGAAGGGTTAGAAGTAGCACAAATTTTAAAGTAGAACTGAACAGGAATTACAAAACCTGAAAAACAGCCAGAAAGATGGGTATTGACAAATGTAGTGATAGGCCAAGAATGCATAGCCAAGAAAGGGAAAGCTTTTGAGACAAAGGTAGGGGAAACCCCTTGCAGGAAAATGTAGACCACAAATTTCTCTAAAATCAGTGGTAGCCACAAAAAAAACCTGAGAGGTATTTCAGTAACAAACAAATGCCTGTTAAACAATAGAATTCTATCCTTCAAGCTCCATGGTGAGGCCAGTTGTTTGGAAGAGGGGCTTAGTGAAAGAAAATAGATTTCTAATATGGTGTTCATTGACTGGATTGTAGTTTTTACCTTGCTGAATTCCATGCTTTGTTTGGCTTATCCATTCTGTGATTCAAAGTATGCAGGTCGCTGTGATGCCAGCAGACCTTGAACTAGCTACAGGGGGATTTGGCCATTTTAGGAAAACATCTAAAATATCCAAAATAATGACATTGAAGAAAAAGAACAAAGAAGGAAAAGTTTCTGAAGGGTGGGGCAGGAAATGGTGAGGCAGGGGGGACCCAAAGACACTGGGCTGGAGTGAACTGCAGAGGCAGAGGGACTGGGGATGTGGAAGGGGCCCCTGGGGGATGCAAGGGGAGAAGAAAGGAATTGCAGTGTAGGGACATGGGAGTGCAACAGAGGGGCTTGGAGTGGACAGAATGGATGAGAAGAAAACAACAAGACTGAGAGAGGGTTTGGAAGTGGTGGGTGAATGCAGGAATGATGCCAGGAGACACCACTGCAGTGGCCAGGGAGAAAAGCACGAGACTGAGGGGGAAAAAAGGAAAGAAAGGAATTGGGAACGATCAGTGCAAGGGCATTCATAGACCCTGGGCAGGACAAAGAGAAGTGCCCAGGGAGAAGATTTCTGAAGACACCAAGAGGATGGGATGGGAGGCTACATAGGGCAGGATGTGGTGACATCACGGCCTCACCTTGGCCTGTGCCAGGGAGCACAGCAGGATGGAGAAGAGCAGGGCCATGCTGAGCACAGCCACCTTCATCTTCCTCTTGCACTGGCAGCATTGTCTGGGGCTGCGCCAGGGTGAGGAGCACCTTAATCCTTCCCAGGACTCCTCCCTGCCCCCTCCCTGACAGCCCCCAGAGCAAAGCCTGGCTTGGCACAGACACCCAGTCCAGCCCTTACACAGAGTCCTACCCACATGTGACATGCCTCCAGCCCCCTCACCAGGCACCCCTCCAGCTTCCTGCACAGGGCAGCTGCCCTTGGAAGGGCCCAGGCAACTGCAGGGGCCAAGGGGTGGGGCAGGGAGCCAGAGACAGGTGGATCCCTACTCCAACACATTCCATCTTCCACCAATCCCTCAGAGCACTGGGGGATTGTGACCACCTGAAGACAAGGCTGAGGTTTGGGGAATTACTCAGGTGTGGGTCTTCCCACATCCCCACTACCCCATTGCTCAGCACTGCAGGTGCCAAACTGGTCCACTCCCCAGCCCATAATCAGATTCCAGAGAGGAATATCTCCTGCCCTGACCCTCACCCTGTCACACTTGAAGCCACTGTGCCATCCCACAGCACATGTGTCCTACTCTGCACAGCTGCTCTGCATGGGAGGAGCCAGGGACCCCATCTCCAACAAGGCTCTCACTCAAGCACTGTCCCTGCCTGGGACCTTCCCACAGCTCTTGTGGCCCTTGTCCCCACACAGGGTCTCTGCAATGCCCTGGCCCTGGGCTCAAGACAGTTCTGGCCCAGAGCAGGATGTGCCTACCCTGAGGGATTTGGCTGAGTGGGTGTTTGTCCCCAGGCAGCCCCTCAAAGCCAACTGGGCAGAGGTGCCCAGTCAGGAGGATGGATGTCAGTCCCCTGCCACCATCTCTGATAAGCCCTGTTTCCTCAGGGCCACAGGCACCAGGAAGATATTGAGCATTCTGGGGCATCCAAGAAATGAGAATGCACTGAGAAGTGGTTCCCGAGAGCTGTCCATTACTTCAATTTTTGTCTGACATTGCATGACATTAATGAAGGCTTCTGCTTCTCTCTCTCCACAGGGACACTGCAGATCCATCACAGATGTGTTGTGGGCCAGATGGAAAAGCATTTCAGGTGACTGCCTGGACTGTTTGCTCTGGAACTCGTCCAAGGCCTACAGGACCCAGGAAGATTTTCCTGTGGTGTGCCCCATTGATGAGAGGCTACAGTGTCCCCATGGTTGAGGATTCTTGACCAAATGGACAAATACTGTAACATGATTGGTGTGCTGATGTTGTCATAGAATGGAATTGAGGATGTGTCTGCAGGGTCCTAATTGCAGAACAAAGGCTGAGAGAGGTCCAGGCTTCCTTGGAGATCACTGCCAGTCACAGGGATAGCACTGGACAGCCACTGCCCATGTGCCAAGAGCCCAGGAAGAACGAGCTGGACATGCACAGAGGCTCTCAGTGTGGCCAGATTGGCCTTGCATCTTCAGAGATATCATGCGAATATCCCTGCCTGCCTTTGAGCTATGCAGAAAATGCTACCAGCATTTCAGGAAGTCAGTATTTCGTCTCTTTGATTGACTGTTACTTCTGTGTAAAAAATTTGCAACACAGTCCTCAGCACAGGAAAGACTCAGACTTCATGGAGCATTTCCAGAGGAGGCTGAGAAGCTCCAAGTGTTAGAGCACCTCTGTGACAAAGACAGGCTGAGAGAGTTGGGGCTGTTCAGCCTGGAGCAGAGAAGGCCATGGGGAGACTCCAGTGTGACCTTGCAGGACTTCAAGGCACCTCACGGGAAACGTGAGGAGAAATGTTTTAGTAGGACCTGTTGCAACTGGAGAAGGGGAAATGGTTTTCAACTAAAACAGGATAAGTTCAGACTGGACAAAAGGAAGACATTTTGGATGTTGAGAGTGATGAAACACTAGTACAGGTTTCTCAGAGACCAATGTGTTGTACAGGAAAGTTACAATATAAAGTTTAACCAGTTCATGTGTAACCTATGTTAAGTGTTGTATATACCGGAATGTTTGTAGCATTCATGCCATCCAATACCTTAGGGTTGTAACCCTTCCCAGTCACTGTAACCCCTCCCAGTTAGGTCAACTCTGCTGCCACTCCCCAGTATGGTGCCTGAATAAACCTATATGTAAATGAAACACAGAGGAGTATGGGGTATAAGAAGACCTCCTAAATCCAAATAACGTGAATAAAGTAGAACTCTGTGGTCAGCAAGACATGGCAGACAAGAGATAGAAATGTTCCTGAAACCCAGCGCTGGAGCTTCTGCGGACCTTGCCATCACTTCAAAAGCACTTGAAGCAGGTGACACCCCTGCACCAAACAAGTCACATTAAATCTTCCACGGTATTCACGTGACGATGGATGCCCCAGGCCTGCTCAGGGGACGATTGACAGGACAGAGACATCTCCTTCTTGGAAACCTTGTGGAAGCAGTGGCGGTGTGCGTGGTCCCTGAGCCCCCACCCCGGAGCTGAAGTTTTATTAAAGGCGCAAAACGGCTTTGATGTCCTGCCCTGTTTATTTCATAATGAATGCCCCCTTCCTGTAAATATTCCTGGCCCTGATGGATGGGCTCTGAGAAATATAATGGAGAGAAAGATGTCTCTGCTCCCCCCAACAGGAGGCACTGTACTGTCAGCTACTAGAGGGGTTGGTGTCTCTTGTAAGATAAAACACACCAAGAGAAACAAGAAAACAAACAGCAATACCATTGACAGGAATGTCCTGCCATGGACATGGGAATATTGTGCATCAACAGGCTCAGGCTGCCCAGTTTTGCATCTCTGCAGATGGACACAAGTGTCAGAAGAGACTGAGAGCCAGGAGGATGCACAGCGTCTCTGAGACCCCTTGGATCCCTGAGGGCCTGGAGTAGCCCAGGTTCCCTTTGGTTCCATGAGGCCCAAAATGTCACAAGGATCCCTGGACACCGCAGGGCCCTGAGGTATCCCAAAGGATCCTTGGTTGCAGCTGGCCTGGCTGTGTCACAAGGAGCTGTGGATTCCCTCAGACCCCACAGTGTCACAGGGTCCCCTTGTTCCCACCAGCCACAGTGTCCCAATGGCTCCTGAGCATTTTTGGGCACCAGAGTGTCAGAGCATGCCCTCAGTTCCAGCAGCTGTACAGTGTCATGTTGCTCGGAACGCAATAATCAACCGCACAGAGGCAGAGGTTTTCAGTGAAAGCTGCTCCCCACCGAGAAAAAGAGAGCTAGCCTGTTTATTTCTTTCCTTTTATAATTTTGTGGGTCTGAAAGCACACTGGCTCTTGGGGTTACTACCCCTTCACCCTACTGGCTATGCCAGCTGTCAACTAACATTGTTTTCAGGCTGGAAATATGTAAGCAAAGGACAGTGAACAAAAACAAGAAAGGTTGTTTATGTTCCAAAGCGTGAGAAAGTGAAAGACTGAACTTTAATATCGCAACAGTAGCTACAGAACTGACTCTATCTTACAAGTAAGTAGAAGGCTTTAAAAATCTCAGAAGAACCAGGGCAACAGTGTCACAATGTGCCCTTGGTTCCATTTAGTCCTGCAGTGTCACATCGATGCCTGGCAACCAGGAGACCCTGAGGAATCACAATGGATGGATCCATGAAGCCCCACAGTTTCACCGTCTCCTCTTGGTTCCATGTGGGTCCATGGCCCCAAAGGGGCCTCTGGATGCAACAGGACCCTGGAGTGTCCCAGGGCCCCTATAGTCCCAGGAGTCCCCAGAGTGTGACAATTTCCCCAGGAGGCCCTGCAGTGTCACAGATGAGCAGCACAGGAATGGGAGCTGCACCGAGGGAAGTTTGGCAGCTTTACTATATCTGTGTCCCGACAGTGGTGGAAACAAAAATGTTCCTCATTATGATACCACAGAAGTTGAAGCCTCAGCATTCCTGGTTCTGTGACACCACAGAAGAGACAGCCACAACATTCCCCTGCCTGTGACACCACAAGGGTGGCAATCCCAACATTCTACACTCTATGGTACAACAGGATGGTAGCCCTAACTTTTGCCTATCTTTGACAGCACACCACTGGCTGCCCCAACATTCCTCTCAATGAGCCACAGCAGGGGAGTCCCAGCATTCCCCTCTTTGGGACATATTAGCAGTGGCAGTGACAACATTCCCCAGTCTGTGACTCAATAGCAGTGGAAGGCCCAACTTTCCCCTCTCTGTTAAATCACAGCAGAAGCAGCTCCAACATTCCCCTCTGTGTGACACCGTAGCTGTGGCAAACACAAGTCTCCCTTTCTGAGACACCACAGCACTGGAAGCCCCCAAACACCCTTGCTGTGATATCGCAGCTGTGGCAGCCCCAACATTTCACCTCTATAGGAAACCACAGGGGTGGAAAATGCAACAAATGCCCTCTCTGTGACACACCACCAGTGGCAGCCCCAACATTCCCCTCTCTCTGACACCAGAGAGGTGGCAGCCCCAGCAATCCCCTGTCTGTCACACCACAGAGGTGGCAGCCCCAAAACTCCGCTCTCTGTGACACTGCAGCTGTGGCAGCCTGAAGTCCCCCATCTGTGTGACACCACAGCAGTGGAAACCCCATTGTTCCAATGACTGTAACACTGCAGCAGTGGCAGCCCCAAGATCTCCAAGATCTCTATGACAAAACAAGTGTGACAGCCCAAACATTCCCCTCTCTATGACACCACTGCAGTGGCAGCCACAATGATTTCCTCAGTATGACACCACAGCAGTGACAGCCTAAGTGTTCCCCTGTCTGTGACCCCACAGCAGTGTAAGTCTCAATGTCCTTTTGTCTGTGACCACATATCAGCGGCAGCCCCAACATTCACCTCTCTACGACACCACAGCTGTTGCAGCCCAAACATTTCCCTCTGTGTGACACCACAGCCGTGGCAGCCCCAACATTCCCTTGCATGTGACACCACAGCTGTGGCAGTCCCGATGTCCTGCTCTCTGTGACATCACTGCAGTTGCAGCCCAAACTTCCTCCTCTCTGTAACATTGCACCTGTGGCAGCAGCACTAGAAAAGAAGTAGCAGCCATGGAACAAGAGGAGACGGAGCAGAGAAGGAGCAGTGGAACAGTGGTAGATGAGCAGTGTTGGAGCAGCACTGGAGGAGTGCTGGAAGAGAGGGGCAGGAGCAGAGGAACTGTGCTGGAACAGCACATCACAACTTTTGAGCAGCAGTGCAGTAACCATGGAAAATGCACAACAGTGGTGGGACAGGAACCACAGCCATGGAACAGTGGTGGCGCAGGCCCCGCAGCCGTGGAGCTGTGCCTGAGATGCCGAAGCTGCGGGACACAGAGCGGCTGCGAGCGCTGTGTCCTGCAGGAGCCGGCCCTGCACACCAGAGCGATGCCTGTCAGGCTGACCCAGAGTGGGGGGCAGCTTAAGGAATTGCTGCGGGGCACTGCAAGGTGCAGAGAGAGTGCATTTCATGGTGACTTGAAGGTTTGATCCTGGTCCTTCTGTCCACTTTTGTGCTGCCAGGAGCATTCCAGATCATCTGAAGTCATAACTCAGGACAAACTTGGGACAAAAGCAATCCAACTGCCTTCTTTACTGCAGGGAAACACATCTCAGGTGAAGTTATATGATTTCTGACTTAGGAATCAACCTGGCTCAATTATTGCACTATGGTCTTGGTCTAAACCAGGGACAATTTTACAATTACTGTCATTGGGCGTGAAAAAGGAAGAACATGCCTCAGCATCACGGTGTTGCAAACTCAGTGAGAAGCTTTTTGTAGTCATAATGAGGAAGAAAATAATTGAAATTCCCTCCTTCTTCCTCTTTTCCATTGGATTTTTGCTGTGGTCAGATAAGATTATTAAAGGCTGAGTGAGTCTTCCTGAGCAATCCTTTGCTCTCTGGGCACTGCTCAGCTCTTGGAATGCAAACAGGGGGTGTGATGTTGTCATTGCTGCCCTGTCAGGGTACCAATGGGCAGCTGCTGCTCTTGGACCCAACAGCAAGCCTAACAGAGAAGGATCCTCTGAGGTCTTGGCAAAGCCAAACAGCTCCTTAACCTTCTCCATCCTCAAGGCATCACTGCTGAAAGCCCATGGGCTCCTGGATGGACCCTGGATGGACCCAGTGTGGAGGTGGTTCCTGCCAGTGATGAACGGAGCCTCAGGGCCCATCCCACGAGGAGGATTTGGCCACTCCTTTCTTGTGAAACCTTCCTAGGCCTCCAGCACAGACAGGCTGTGGCATCCTGCTGTCCCTCCAGAAATACGGATGGATTCTGCCCCTTTGGAATGGGGCTTTCTGAGCACACTCTGCACCAGTGTCCACCAGAGCTTGATGCTGCCTTGGGGCTGCTCTGCCAGGCCAGTGATGCCACCCATGCCAGGAGCCCTGACTGTCTCTTCTGGATGCTGGGATGGAAACAGGGCCCCTCTCTGCTGCTCAGGGAAGGGATCGGTGGGGTTTGTTCCTGCTAAGCACAAGTGCCTAGAGGCAGGTGCCAAGTCTGAGCAGCCCTTCTGCTCTGCCCCACAGACACTGGAGGAGCAGGAGCTGTCATACAGAAATGCTTTGGGGCCTTTGGGTCTCCTTCCAGGTTCTGTAGCGGTGCTTCCCCACTCCAGGGAAGTTTCAAGTTCAACTTCCTCATGTCCAAGCTGCCAGGGCTGCAGACAGAACCAGGGGATGACACATGGGCTGTGCCACCAGTGCCTTTCCCTGGAGCAGGCAAGTCCAGCTCTTTCATTCTGAGACGGTGGTGGAGAGCAGAGGGGAAACTCATTGTACCCGACATGCTGGAGCACGTGTAGGGACAGTTTCTGCAGAGTTGAGACACAGCCCTGAGGGAAGCAGGGACATTCTCAGGGGTCCCCAAAGCTGGGGGCCAATCCAACTGCACTAGGAGCCTCTGTGTGTGTCCAGCTCCTTCTGCCTGGGCTCTTGGCACATGGGCAGCTGGCATCCAATTCCAAAGCCCTGACTGGCACTGATCTCCAGGGAAACCTGGACCTCTCCTTGGCCAAAGTTCCTCAATCAGGACCCTGTGGACACTTCCTCAATTCCTCTCCAACGTGATGTCAACACACCAATGATGTCACAGCACTTGTCCCTCTGGTCAAGAGTCCCTCACGGGGACACTCTGCTCTCTCATCAATGGGGCACAAAGCAGCAACATTCCAGAGGAAAGCCTTCCCCCGTGGGCACTGTGGCTCCTTGGGCAAGGTCCAGAGAAAACAGTCAAGGCAGTGGCCTGAAATGTTTTCCCAGCTGGGCCACCACAGATCTCTCATGGATCCACAGTGTTCCTGTCCAAAGAGAGAAGCAGAACCCTTCACTAATGCCCCACAATGTCAAACAGGAATCACAGCCATGGAAGTGACTCGGGTACCACTTCTCTGTGCCTTTTTTCCTTCCTGGAACCTGGGACAGGGATCTGGATACTCCTGGGAAAAACAACCAGGGACACTGGTATTCCATGAGGCTCAGGCACGGCTCCTTTGGGCTTCAGAATGCAAACCAGGTTTTCATCCCAAGCCTTTGATCCCCACTCTGGCTCTCCGCAAACTATGAGGGTCAGGTCCCAAACAGGGCCACAGTGGGTTTTATGACTCGGCAAAAATTAGAAGAATTGGATGTGGTAAAGAGTTGAAAAAGCAGAAGTTTCAAAATCCTAGAACTTCAGAGGCTACAGCAAGAAAGTTTGAAGGTTCCATGGTCCATTATCCTCTGTCTTCCTGCTCTTCATTTGGCGCATTCCAACTCCAGAGCAGATTATGGGAAGCAGACCTGCTGGAAGAGTTGAAGGCTCCTTCCCAGGGAGAGGAAGAAAGAGGGAAGGAGGGCAAACATTTGCAATTGTTTTCTTCATTATGACTACAAAAACTCTTCACTCAGTTTGCAGCATCCTAATGGTGAGGCACCTTCCTCACATTTTCTCCCTTACATTTCCCACCTTTTTCCCCTTTTCTGCTTTCTACCCTTTTTCCTATAATTTCCCATCTTTTTGCTCACGTTTTCTGTCCATTTTTGCCTTGCACTTCCCACCCTTTTCTCCTCTCATGTTTCCCACCTCTTTCTCCCCTTATGTTCCCCACAATTTCGTCCTCTCATATCTCCTGCCCTTTTGTCCCCCCACATTTCCCACCCCTACCTCCTCCCATTTCCTGCCCATTATTCTCACTTTTCTTCCCAAGTTGCTCTGCCAGCTGTAACATAATAGCTTCAAAAATGATGCACTGTATTTGTAGGTAGAGCTCCCAGTGTGGTGAAGTCATTAATATTTCTGTAATCTATGGAAATATATTCATTTATTCAAAAATGAATATACATCTAACGAATATGTAGCATACATTCTTAAGGTATATAAATTATATACATGAGACAGTATATATAATTTATTAATTACTAATACAACAATTATATATTATCTATTATATTAGCATCATTTAATTACTATAATTCTTTTCTTCTATAAATTATATAGATAAGGAAATGAACTTTCTAGATCTATAGTTGGTTCTAAAAGGACTGCTTGGGGCTGAATGCAGTGTTTTTAGGGGGGAAAGGAGGGAATTGGGGAGCTGTGGGGGAGGTGGTCACATGATTTGAGGTGGGGGGGTTAAGATTTGGGAGAGTCACTCAACTTTGGGGGACCTGGTTTGAGGGTCTCATAATGGGGATCTGAGTTTTGGGGAGGGAGGTGTCAGATTTCAGGGCTTGCAATTTGAACAGATCGTGAGAATGGGGTTCAGATTTGAGGGCGGGGGGGCTACGTGATGTGTGAGGGCTCAGTCTTGGGGTCTTAATATTTTGGGGGCTTAGAACTGTGAGGTCATATTTGGGAAGCCTTGGACTTAGAAAGCCTCACGATTTGGGGAAGGGGTCTGATGTTCCCAAAATACACACAAATACACACTCAAGCAGGATCCCCCCAAATTCCCACAGAATCCACAATCCACAGGGCAAGAATTTGCTGTGGCCATGGCAGTGTAAAGGAAAAGAAGCACCCCTGGGTTTAGGTCATGTTCCTCACCATTTTCCCTTTTTGTCTCATGTTTACCACCCTTTTCCCCTTAAGTTTCCCATCACTTTTCCTCTTACACTTCCCACCCCTTCTGTCCCTTCATATTTCTCATCCATTTTGGCCTCATGTTGGCTAATTCTTTTCCCCCTTGTCTTTTACACCCATTTTTTCTCCCATTTCCTTTCCTTTTCCCGTGTCACATTTCATGCCCTTTTCTCCCCTCATGTTTTCCACGCTTTTTCCCCATCACGTTTACTGCCCTTTTTCTGCTCATGTTTCCCACCTTTTCTCCTCTTCTGTTTCATGCCTTTTCTTCTTCTCAGTTTCCAATCTTTTTTTCTCATTTACTGTCGTTTTTGCCTTCCATTTCCTGCTTTTTCCTCCCCTCACATTTCCTGCCTATTTCCCCCTCACTTTTCCAGCCCTTTCCTCCCCACATTTCTCACCCACAATTCTCGCTTTTTCCTCCAAGTTTCTCTGTGAGCTTTAACATAATTGCTTCCATATTGCTTCAAAAATACTACATTTTACCTGTGTGGTGCAGTCATTGTCATTTCTGTAATTTATTTAAATAGATTGTTTATTTCAATTAAAAAGCTAATATTTATCTAACAAATATATTATACATATATTTCTAATACATATAATATATATTCCTCATATACATAATGTATATGTTTTATACAGAATTTTCATATATATATTTATAATGTATAGAATTTAAATGTTTTGTTTAATGTACATAAATTATTATTTATAAGGTAATTCAGCTCCCAGAACTAAATATGGTGTGGACAGGTCTGTAGCTGGGCATGGATTCAGCCACACCAATTCCTCTCCGAGAAGTTTGGACAGTCAGGTCTCAGCACCAAGGATCCTTCTCTCTGGCCCCCAATATTTCAGATTCTGTGACAGAAGCAGAGCCCACATCAGCCCCTGTGTCTGCACAGGAGGGGCCATCACAAGGCCTGGGGAGATGAGCAGATGTAGCAGGGGATGTGCCGTGTACAGGGATGCAGCCCAGCACAGCTTCTCTTCCCTTTCTGCTGACAGAAGAACGTGAAGTGGGTGCAGAGACCATCCAGGGCCATAAAGCAGCCTTTTCTGCCTTGAATGACTTGGAAAGATGTGCCAGCAGCTTTCCCAGGACTGGCATCTGGATCTCTCCACAGGCTGCACCTCTGTCCTCATTTGGACCAGCCTGGGGGGCAGGCAGAAAGGCAGAATGCTAAGGTCAGGCAGCTCAGCCATGTGGCAGGGGCCAGGAGGGGACTGGCCACCAGCCCGGGGTTCTTCTAGACCACCTCACACCGTGCTCAGGGGCTGTGGGGAATGGGTCCCTACAGGGCCGGGCGATGGTGGAGTCAGCAGTCACAGAAAAGCCAGCTTGCACTTTGAGGAGGACCTTAGAAAGCTGCAGGGGAGCCCCACAAGAAGACACCCAGTGCAGCAGCAGCAGGGGCTTCACCGTGCTCTTGAGATACACTGGAACAATCCCTGCAGGCATTTTGTGCCTTCAAGCAAAGCCTGCAGGGCAGCTCCTGCTCTTGCCTGCGGCCCTGGCAAGCGTGGCCCAAAGGCAGCAAGGAAGTCAGGGGCTGCTCTGTGCTGCAATGTGCTCCAGCATGTGAAATACAAAGTTATGTTTCGTGTCAGGGAAATGAAGAAAATCTGTGTAATTGTAATTGTGGAACATGGCCATGGGACAGTAATAAAGATGAGTTCTAATAAACAACCCAGGAAAGCATAGAAAGAAGTTTTTGAATAAATCTTGTGCTTGCAATTACCTATTATAAGTCTCAAGCTATTCTGTAAGAAGTGTCTTTTAATTATAACTTTAGAAGCTTGCTTTGTATTAAAGAATTTTAACTGTAGTTTTAGAATGTAAAAAAGCCTTTTAGACAAAAGAGGGAAGTAAGAAGGAGGCCCAGGCCTTTCACAGAAGGTAGAAAAACATTCTGGACACGAAAGAAAGACTTCAGCTCGCTGATTTATAGCTCCTAAAAAAAAGAAAACTAAACATGACTATCAAAGATTGATAGATCTAGAAAATAGAAGTTGGACCCCACATCTAACAGCTGGACCCTGCCACTTGGAAAACATATCCTGGAAGTACATCCTGGAATATTGAAATATCAAAATAGATCACAATAGTCTATAGAACTGTACAAGACAAAATATGAATTTATGACTGTTAAGTATTGAATTGTAACATTAACACTAGAAATGGAAACTGGTGAGAAAGCTTATGAATATGTATGAATATAGCCAATAAAATCCCAGCAAGTGCAGCAATCAACGGGCAGTGGGAAGGGAAAATCCTTCCTCTGTACCCAGTGCACTGTCTTTGCTCACACTTTCCCATGTTAATTAATGAATTATTAAATTGAATTATTATATAGGCCGTGTCAAGTGTCTCATTTATAACAAGCAGAGGCTGAGGCAACCCCTGCTTCCCCAGGGCAGCTGGGCACCGTCCCCGCATGGCGCTGTCTGCAGGGCACTGTGGAGTGTCCTGGTTCCGGCGCTCCTGGTCCTAAGTTCGTCCCTGGACAACTGGTCTACCCAGAGGCCGCTCCCTAGGCAGGAACTCTGGCCGAGGACAACTGGTCTACCTGGCCTGGCCCCAGCAGGAAGCCAAGTCCAGACAAGGGGGACCGAGTGTAGGCAGCAGGCGCTGGGAAGGCAGGGCACGGGATGGGATGGGACAGCAGGCAAGGCCGTGTGTGTACCTGAAGCGCCCAGCACGACGACGGCGGCCGCAGTGCAAGGGGCAGGATGTGCGTCTGCTCGTCCGTGCCGGCTGTGGCTCTGTCGTTGCCCGGCTCTGGGGTCCAGGTCTACCTCCACGGCCGGAGACAGCAGCGCACGGACACCCTTTCCAGCCCAGCGGCGCACGGGCAAGGGAAGCCCATCCCCAGCGCCGCCGCCCGCAGAGCCAAGCCCCCGCCCCGCGTGTCGGGCCCGGGCCCCGCGCGGAGGGAAGCGGAGGCCGTGCGGCCTGGCGGGGCCTCTCTCGCTGGGTGCCCGCAGCGCTTTCGGCTGGCGGCAGGCGGCCCTTGGCTGGCTTGCCCGGGCCTGGAGCCCGTGTGTCGGAGGAGAGCGCAAAGGCGGACAGCGGCACCGGAGACCCCTGTCGGCCACGACCCGCCCAGAGAGGAGGAGGAGGAGGCAAGAAGAAGCAGCCGCACGCCGGAGAGGCGGACCGGCCCACCGAGCGAGAGAGGGAGCCTGCCGGGACGTGGCCGCATTATACGGACAGACGAGTCCAAAGCCGCAGACGCCCTCGAGAGAACGACTCGGACTTGAGCGGGCTGGAGCACCGGCGCACGCCGCCTCCTCCCATGCTGGAATTGGAGGCAGAGGCACAAACAGCGAGCCTTGGGGAACGTCCAGGAGCCGTGGGGAAACCAGGTCTACCCAGCCCCAGCGCAAACCAGCCCAAGTCCCGCGGGGGCGGATAACACCTGTTCGCCCCGTCACCGCCCGTCACCGCAGCGCCACGCCGACGTCTGCGGCGGAGGCCGGCAGGCGGCGCCGCAGCCCTCGGAGCCGGGTAGACCTGGCTACCTGGGGCCGCCCCGCTCCGGGGTAGACCAGCTCGCCCCGCTGCTGCTCAACACTGCAGCGCCACGCCCCTGTCCGCGGCCGGGCCGGGCAGGCGCAGCTGGCCCCGGACGCGGGTAGACCAGGCCGCCCGCCACCTCCCGCCTCCGGGGTAGACCTGCTCGCCGCCATGCCGCCCGCCACCGCCGCGACACGCCGACGGCTCCGGGCACGGCCGTCGGCCGCTGGCCCCGGACCCGGGTAGACCTGGCATCCAGCTACCATCCCGGAACCCCACAGCCCCGGTAGCGCCTCAGTGCCGGATGGCTCCAGCAGCCCCGTCCCACCTACCCGATGAACCCCATTTCAAGACCGACACATATTTTACACTCAACACCCCCTCTCCCCCCGCCATTTTCTTCTTTTCTTCTTTTTTGGTGGGAGTGGGGGGAAGTTGTGTGTTGGGTGGAAGACGGGGGGGGGGTGTTCGGGAAATTTCTTTTCTCTTTTCTTTTCTTTTCTTTTCTTTTCTTTTCTTTTCTTTTCTTTTCTTTTCTTTTCTTTTCTTTTCTTTTCTTTTCTTTTCTTTTCTTTTCTTTTCTTTTCTTTTCTTTTCTTTTCTTTTCTTTTCTTTTCTTTTCTTTTCTTTTCTTTTCTTTTCTTTTCTTTTCTTTTCTTTTCTTTGTATTTCCTGAAAGAATGGTACTTCTACTCTCTTGAAACAAGAAAGTTTTCGGGGAAAAATACTCTTTGCAATCTTTGTTTATTTTCACTTTGCATCCAGACCACTTCCAGCCGAGCTGATGGGCAGGCTGTGCCCTGTACTCGGCCTGCTGACACACTGAACCACCAAAACGGCGTCGCCACCCCCACCCGCCCTCCTCGGGACGCTACACAGCCCCCCTCTCTCTCCCCCCAACCCCAAACGGAGGGGGGACAGCGGGGAGGAGAAGCACGTCCATGCGACGGAACTCGGCAGCATGCCGCGGGCTCCTGGCGCGACTTGCCTGCTCCTGCCTTGTCCCCCACTGGCAGAGCCCGTAGCAGGGGGGGCCATCAGACGGGCACCCGCTTTCAGGTCGGTTCTTTCACGGTCCACAGAGGTCTTCGGCCCTCGGCGCGGGTCTGGAGGGCCACAGGGGATCGGCGCCGAGGCGCCCGGGGCCGGCACGAAGCTGCTGGCTGTCGGCCCGCATTCACAGGGACAAAGTGACACACACCCCCCCCACTCCCCACACTCACACCCCGATGCCTCATTCTCAGACTGACACACGCACACAACCACTCACACCTGCACCAACACACACACACACAAACACAGACACACACATGCACGCACGCGCATAATCTCGCATGCCCTCTCTCCCCATCCCTGCCCCTGCCCTGTTGTTCGCGGCCCCAAATCGGTGGTTGGGGGCACCCCGCCGTCCACCATCAGCCTCCCTGGCGCCACCGTCAGAAGTCTCCTGCACCTGCCTAGGCCCCCATCGAGCAGTTCACACAGCGGCAGACACAGGCTAACGCTGGGGCTGCCACTGCTGCAGTGTCATAGAGAGGGGAATGTTTGGGCTGTCGCACCTCTTTTGTCACAGAGATGGAGATCCTGGAGCTGCAACCGCTGTGGATGCACAGACATTGGAGCACTGAGGTTGCCACTGCTGTGGTGTCCCATGGTGGGGGACTTCAGGCTGCCACTGCTGCAGTGTCACAGAGAGTGGAATGTTGGGGCTGCTACCTCTGTGGTGTCACAGACAGGGGAATGTTGTGGATGCCACTGGTGGTGTGTCCCAGACAGGGCAATGTTGCATTTGCCACTCCTGTGGTTTCGTAGAGAGGAGAAACACTGGGGCTGGCACAGCTGCGATATCACAACAAGGGTGTCTGAGGGCTTCAGGCACTGTGGTGTCTCAGAAAGGGAGACTTGTGTTCACCACAGCTACGCCATCACACAGAGGGGGATGTTAGAGCTGCCACTGCTGTGTTTTCACAGAGAGGGGAAAGTTGGGCCTTCCACTGCAATTGTCTTCAGCCTCCCTGGCACTGTCTTCAGACTTCTGCCGCCCGTCAACGGTTTCGGGTGCCCCGCTCTCCATCGTCAGCCTCCCTGGCAGCGCTGTCAGATTTTTCCCGTCCCTGCCTAGGCCCCCATCGACCAGTTTACACAGCGGCAATGGAGGCAGGCCAGTAGTTGACTGCAGAGACCCAGCTGGCGGCAGGCTGCAGGTGGTGGCGGGATGCTTAGCACTGTCCCTTCTCGAAGAATCTTTCTGTTCTGTTCTACTCTCGGCCTTTCGGTTTGACGTCGTTTCTTCCCGCTCACCCCTGGCCCTGGTCAAGCCTGTGGCACGATGGCAGCGCGGCGAGGGGCTAAAGGGAGCGAGCGATGCAGAAATGAAGGCCGGCTACCAGGCTGCTGTCTGTTTGGGCACAGATGTGGCGGGCACACCGCCGGCTCCTAAAGGCTCCCGCCTTCCTTCTCAGGGAACGATCGGGGCAGCGGTTGGGGGTGGGGGTAGGACGTGGCCAGAGAGGGCTGGGGAAGTGTGCGGCAGGGCTCGCCAGCGGCTGCCAGCACACGGAGGCCGCAGGAACAGCGCAGCGCGTGGGACCGCAAGTCGGCCGCCTCGGACCGCACGGCGCTCGGGGTGAAAGAGCAGGTGCGAGCCGGTGCACTTGCAGCCACGTGGACATGCCGGCCGGCGGGACGTGCGGGCAGCCCGCCCATCACGTGCTCACCGGCCTGCACGGGGCCACGGGGCTGCACCTCTGGTCAGGGAGAGCCGGGCTACCCAGGGCTCGACGGCCAGGTACTGAGGCCGGCCAGAAACAATCGGCCTACCCAGCAGGTCCCAACCAAGTACTAAGTCCAGCCAGGGAAAACAGGTCTTCCCAGCAAATGCTCACCAGTCTTGAAGTCCAGCTAGGGAGAACAGCTCTACCCACCATTTGCCCACCAGGTACCTAGTCTGACAGCAGACAAGGGGTGTACCTAGCAGTTGTCCATTAGGTACTAAGTCCGGCTGGGAAGAACTGGTCTACCCTGCAAGTGGCCTTTAGGTGTGAAGTCTGGCAGTGGAGAACTGGCCTACCCAGCATTGGTCCACCAGGCACTAAAGTCTTGCCGGGGAAAACAGGTCTAGCTCAGCCATTGCCTACCAGGCACTATGTCCGCCGAGGAAGAACAGGTTTTCTCAGCAGTCACTCAAAAGGTATTAGGTCAGGCCAGAGGAACTGCTCTTCCCAGAAATTGCTCACAAGGCACTAAGTCTGGCTGGGTACAACTGCTCTACCCTGTAGTTACTGACGAGATGCTGAGTGTGGCCGGGGAAAAGGTGTCTACCCAGCAACTGCCCACCAGTCATGAGATCTGGCTAGGGAGAACAGGGCTACCCAGCAGTTGCTCACTGGCTACAAAGTGCGGCCGGGGACAGCGGGTCTTCCCTGCCATTGCCAACCACGTCCTAGGTCGAGCCAGGGAGAACAGGTCTAGCAGCACTCACCCACAAGGTACTGAGTCCAGTCGGGGCCAATGGGTCTCCCCAGCAGTTGCTGATGGCATACCAAGTGTGGCAGCAGAACACAGCTCTACCCAGCAGTTTCCCACCAGGCACTAGGTCTGCCGGGACAGGGGTATGAATATGCATTTGTATTTTGTGTATTTAACATTTTTGTAAGGAAAAGCCTTTGCAATTTCCTGTGATCTTTGCAGTGAGCATTAGGGAGCTATCCCAGGCGCTGCTCGGTGTCACAATAAATATGCACTTTATAACTCTAACTGTTAGAGAGTTCTTTGTCCGTCACAGTTGGATAATGATATTAGATCGATATTCATATTTTAATGAATCACCCTCACAAGCACACACCTGTCTTTCAAACCAGGACACCTGGCCAGCAGAATATAAGGGCAGTAGAAATGCAGACACGTGGACACACACTCACCCACACAACACTAGTTTGCTGAAGGGGTTTATTGATCATTCAAGAGAAATGTCCCTGGGCTCAAGGGAAAACAGGGCACTCATTCAGGGATGATCATCTCCTGATTCCTGAGGAGTGCACTGGACATGGATGTCACCAACTCCTACAATCCTAAAACACAGAGCCCAGAACGTGACCCACCAGGACCCAACAGGACAGGAGAGGGGCCTTGTCCCCACCCCTCTCTCTGTGGGCACTGCTGACTGAGCCATGGAGAGCAAGAGCCAGGCACTTCTGCAGCAAAGCACCCAGCAGCTTTTCAGCCACAGGGGGCTGGGTGTTGGGCAGGATGAAGTAGAAAGACCTTGTAAATATGATGGTTTAGATTCTGGGAGTATGAGATCAACAGGCCAGATAGAAATGAAAGAAAGCTTTGAGATTTAGGGTGTGGGGTAGCGGGACATCAGCTAGTGAACAATGGTGTGCCTAGCTGAGGGCCATCTCCCTTGATTAAACAATACCCTTGTGCTTGCCAAAGGTAATAGGACAGTTCTACTGGCTGTATGTAAATGTTGTGAGATTGGTATCTTGTATTAGATTGGTTGGTCCAACACAGACTATTCAACTTGGAAAGACATTTATTGTATGGTATTCAGAACCTCCCCTTCTTTCCCTGCTCTTTTCCCCCTCTTTTCCCTCCCTCTTTTCCCTCCCTCTTTTCCGTGTCTCTTCCCCCTCTTTTCCCCTCTTTTCCGGCTCACCTGGCCTGCTTTAGCTGTGCCTAGCAGCTACAAGCAGGGCCCTCACAATAAACCATGGGCTACTACAGTGGCTTTGCTTATGGACATACTTTGTCACCGACTCTGCCCTCACTGAGAAGCTTCTACAGCTGGGGACAAAAAGGACTCATTGGAGACACAGTGGGGGGCACTGGGCTGCACTGGGAAGAAAGGGGAAAGGGAGGGCACCCGTGGGGAAGGGACCTGTGGGCTACAATGAGGTGCAGGAGCTGCTGTGCTCCTGGCCAGAAGCACTGGGGTCAGGACCAAGAGGCACAGCTTGGGCAGGGGCTGTGTCCTGGGCCATGCAGGGGGGGTCCTGGGGTGACAGGGCTGGGAGTGCAACAGGGGTCCTGGTCACTGGGAGTTCCCTGGCAAAACTCCAAGGCTCAGGGGTGTTAGGTGGGTAGGGTCAGTAGGGGTACACTTGGCTGTGCTGGGACAAACTGGGATGGCCTGGAGTGTGGAGGCCATGCAAGGGGAAGGTCTGAGAGTGACAGAACTCGTGGTACCAACCAGAGACGTCTTTAGGATCTCAACATTGTCTAAATCCACCTGTAAAGACCAGGAGACCTGGCTGGTCACAGGGATGCACCCAGTGCCAGCAAGGGATGGAGGGAACTAAACTGTGCCCTGATTCCCAGACTGGATGCCCTCCAATATCACCCATCACTCATCTCCCTGAGATCATTTTCAGTTCCTTGCAGGAGTGTCTGGGAAAGGAGAGCAAACCGTGGTTCTGGATTGGACCATGGGGCTGTGGGGCACCAAGGGTGCAGGGACCAAAGGTGCTGGGGGTGGGGCAGGCAATGGTGAGGCAGGGGGGACCCAAAGACACTGAACTGGAGTGAACTGCAGAGGCAGAGGGACTGGGGATGTGGAAGGGGCCCCGTGGGGGATGCAAGGGGAGAAGAAAGGAATTGCAGTGTAGGGACATGGGAGTGCAACAGAGGGGCTTGGAGTGGACAGAATGGATGAGAAGAAAACCACAAGATTGAGAGAGGGTTTGGGAGTGGTGGGTGAATGCAGGAATGATGCCAGGAGACACCACTGCAGTGGCCAGGGAGAAAAGCACGAGACTCAGGAAGGGGGAAAAAAAGGACAGAAAGGAATTGGGTATGATGATTGCAAGGGCATTCATAGACCCTGGGGAGGACAAAGAGAAGTGCCCAGGGAGAAGATTTCTGAAGACACCAAGAGGATGGGAAGGGAGGCTACATAGGGCAGGATGTGGTGACATCGCGGCCTCACCTTGGCCTGTGCCAGGGAGCACAGCAGGATGGAGAAGAGCAGGGCCACGCTGAGCACAGCCACCTTCATCTTCCTCTTGCACTGGCAGCATTAGCTGAGGCTGCACCAGGGTGAGGAGCACCTTAATCCTTCCCAGGACTCCTCCCAGCCCCTCCCTTACAGCCCCCAGGCCAAAGCCTGGCTCAGTACCGACACCCAGTCCTGACCACAAGCCCAGCCCTAACACAGAGTCCTACTCACACGTGGCATGCCTCCAGCCCCCTCACCCGGCACCCCTCCAGCTTCCTGCACAGGACAGCTGCACTTGGAAGGGCCCAGGAAGCTGCAGGGGCCAAGGGGTCGGGCAGGGAGCCAGAGACAGGTGGATCCCTACTCCAACACAATCCATCTTCCACCAATCCCTCAGAGCGCTGGGGGATTGTGACCACCTGAATACAAGGCTGAGGTTTGGGGAGTTACTCAGGTGTGGGTCTTCCCACATCCCCACAACCCCATTGCTCAGCACAGCAGCTCCCAAACTGGTCCACACCCCAGCCCATAAGAACACTCCAGAGAGGAATATCTCCTGCCCTGACCCTCACCCTGTCACCCTTGAAGCCACTGTGCCATCCCACAGCACATGTGTCCTACTCTGCACAGCTGCTCTGCATGGGAGGAGCCAGGGAACCCATCACCAACAAGGCTCTCACTCAAGCACTGTCCCTGCCTGGGACCTGTCCACAGCTCTTGTGGCCCTTGTCCCCACACAGGGTCTCTGCAATGCCCTGGCCCTGGGCTCAAGCCAGTGCTGGCCCAGAGCAGGATGTGCCAATCCTGAGGGATTTGGCTGAGTGGGTGTTTGTCCCCAGGCAGCCCCTCAAAGCCAACTGGGCAGAGGTGCCCAGTCAGGAGGATGGATCTCAGTCCCCTGCCACCATCTCTGATAACCCATGTTAATTCAGAGTCTGATGCACCAGGAAGACATTGAGTATTTTGGGGCATCAAAGAAGTGAGAATCCACTGAAAAGTGGTTCACAAGAGCTCTCCATGACTTCAGTTTTTGAAGGAAGCAGGGACATTCTCATGAGGTCCCCAAAGCTGGGAGCCAATGCAACTGCACTAGGAGCCTCTGTGTGTGTCCAGCTCCTTCTCCCTGGGCTGCTGGCACATGGGCAGTTGGCATCCAATTCCAAAGCCCTGACTGGCACTGATCTCCAGGGAAACCTGCACCTCTCCTTGGCCAAAGTTTCTCAATCAGGACCCTGTGGATACTTCCTCAATTCCTCTCCAAGGTGATGTCCACACACCAATGATGTCACAGCACTTGTCCCTCTGGGCAAGAGTCCCTCACGGGGACACTCTGCTCTCTCATCAGTGGGGCACAAAGCAGCAACATTCCAGAGGAAAGCCTTCCCCCGTGGGCACTGTGGCTCCTTGGGCAAGGTCCAGAGCAAACCGTCAAGGCAGTGGCCTGAAATGTTTTCCCAGCTGGGCCACCACAGATCTCTGATGGATCCACAGTGTTCCTGTCCAAAGAGAGAAGCAGAAGCCTTCACTAATGCCCCACAATGTCAAACAGGAATCACAGCCATGGAAGTGACTCAGGTACCACTTCTCTGTGACTTTTTCCTTCCTGGAACCTGGGACAGGCATCTGGATACTCCTGGGAAAAACAACCAGGGACACTGGTATTCCATGAGGCTCAGGCAAGGCTCCCTTGGACTTCAGAATGCAAACCAGGTTTTCATCCCGAGCCTTTGATCCCACTGTGGCTCTCCGCAAACTATGAGGGTCAGGTCCCAAACAGGGCCACAGTGGGTTTTATGCCTCGGCAAAAATTAGAAGAATTGGATGTGGTAAAGAGTTGAAAAAGCAGAAGTTTCAAAATCCTTGAATTTCAGAGGCTACAGCAACAAAGTCTGAAGGTTCGATGGTCCATTATCCTCTGTCTTCCTGCTCTTCATTTGGCACATTCCAACTCCAGAGCAGATTATGGGAAGCAGACCTGCTGGAAGAGTTGAAGGCTCCTTCCCAGGGAGAGGAAGAAAGAGGGAAGGAGGGCAAACAAATGCAATTGTTTTCTTCATTATGACTACAAAAAGCTCTTCACTCAGTTTGCAGCATCCTAATGGTGAGGCACCTTCCTCACATTTTCTCCCTTACATTTCCCACCTTTTTCCCCTTTTCTGCTTTCTACCCTTTTCCCTAAAATTTCCCATCTTTTTGCTCACATTTTCTGTCCATTTTTGCCTTGCATTTCCCACCCTTTTCTCCTCTTATGTTTCCACCTCTTTCTCCCCTTATGTTCCCCACAATTTGGTCCCCTCATATCTCCTGCCCTTTTGTCGCCCCACATTTCCCACCCCTTCCTCCTCCCATTTCCTGCCCACAATTCTCACTTTTCTTCCCCAGTTGCTCTGACAGCATTAACATAATTTCTTCAAAAATGATGCACTGTATTTGTAGGTAGAACTCCCAGTGTGGTGCAGTCATTAATATTTCTGTAATCTATGGAAATATTTTATTCAAAAATGAATACACATCTAACGAATATGTAGCATACATTATTAAGGTATATAAATTATATACATGAGACAGTATATATAATCTATTAATTACTAATACAACAATTATATATTATCTATTATATTAGCATAATTTAATTACTATAATTCTTTTCTTCTATAAATTATATAGATAAGGAAATGAACTTTCTAGAACTATAGTATGTTCTAAAAGGACTGCTTGGGGCTGAATGCAGTGTTTTTAGGGGGAAAAGGAGGGAATTAGGGAGCTGTGAGGGAGGTGGTCACATGATTTGTGGTGGGGGGCTAAGATTTGGGAGAGTAACTCAACTTTGGGGGACCAGGTTTGAGGGTCTCATAATGGGGATCTGAGTTTTGGGGAGGGAGGTGTCAGATTTCAGGGCTTGCAATTTGAACAGATCGTGAGAATGGGGTTCAGATTTGAGGGCGGGGGGGCTACGTGATGTGCAAGGGCTCAGTCCTGGGGTCTTAATTTTTTGGGGGGGTGAGAACTGTGAGGTCATATTTGGGAAGCCTTGGACTTAGAAAGCCTCATGATTTGGGAAAGGGGTCTGATGTTCCCAAAATACACACAAATACACACCCAAGCAGGATCCCCCCAAATTCCCACAGAATCCACAATCCACAGTGCAAGGATTTGCTGTGGCCATGGCAGTGTAAAGGAAAAGAAGCACCCCTGGGTTTATGTCATGTTCCTCACCATTTTCCCTTTTTGTCTCATGTTTCCCACCCATTTCACCTTAAGTTTCCCATCACTTTTCCTCTCACACTTCCCACCCCTTCTGCCCCTTCACATTTCCCATCCATTTTGGCCTCATGTTGACTGCTTTTTTTCCCCTTGTCTTTTACACCCATTTTTTCTCCCATTTCCTTTCCTTTTCCTGTGTCACATTTCATGCCCTTTTCTCCCCTCGTGTTTTGCACGCTTTTTCCCCATCATGTTTACTGCTCTTTTTCTGCTCATGTTTCACACCTTTTCTCCTCTTCTGTTTCATGCCTTTTCTTCTTCTCAGTTTCCAATCTTTTTTGCCTTCCTTTTCCTGCCTTTTCCTCCCCTCACATTTCCTGCCTATTTCTCCCTCACTTTTCCAGCCCTTTTCTCCCCTCACATTCCCCACCATTTCATCCCCTCACATTTCCCACCCTTTCCTCCCCACATTTCTCACCCACAATTCTCGCTTTTTCCTCCAAGTTTCTCTCTGAGCTTTAACATAATTACTTCCATATTGCTTCAAAAATGGTACACATTACCTGTGTGGTGCAGTCATTGTTATTTCTGTAATTGATTTAAAAAGATTATTTCAATTAAAAAGCTAATATTTATCTAACAAATATATTATACATATATTTCTAATACATATAATATATATTCCTCATATACATAATGTATATGTTTTATACAGAATTTTCATATATATATTTATAATGTATAGAATTTAAATGGTTTGTTTAATGTACATAAATTATTATTTATAAGGTAATTCAGCTCCCAGAACTAAATATGGTGTGGACAGGTCTGTAGCTGGGCATGGATTCAGCCACACCAATTCCTCTCTGAGAATTTTGGACAGCCAGGTCTGAGCACCAAGGATCCTTCTCTCTGGCCACCAATATTTCAGATTCTGTGACAGAAGCAGAGCCCACATCAGCCCCTGTGTCTGCACAGGAGGGGCCATCACAAGGCCTGGGGAGATGAGCAGATGTAGCAGGGGATGTGCCGTGTACAGGGATGCAGCCCAGCACAGCTTCTCTTCCCTTTCTGCTTACAGAAGAACATGAAGTGGGTGCAGAGACCATCCAGGGCCATAAAGCAGCCTTTTCTGCCTTGAATGACTTGGAAAGATGTGCCAGCAGCTTTCCCAGGACTGGCATCTGGATCTCTCCACAGGCTGCACCTCTGTCCTCATTTGGACCAGCCTGGGGGACAGGCAGAAAGGCAGAAGGGCTGAGGACAGGCAGCTCAGCCATCTGGCAGGGGCCAGAAGGGGACTGGCCACGAGCCCGGGGTTCTTCTAGACCCCCTCACGCCGTACTCAGGGGCTGTGGGGAATGGGTCCCTACAGGTCCGGGCGATGGTGGAGTGAGCAGACACAGAAAAGCCAGCTTGCACTTTGAGGAGGACCTTAGAAAGCTGCAGGGGAGCCCCACAAGCAGACACCCAGAGCAGCAGCAGGGGCTCCACCGTGCTCTTGAGACACACTGGAACAATCCCTGCAGGCTTTTTGTGCCTTCAAGCAAAGCCTGCAGGGCAGCTCCTGCCTGCAACATCTAATCGCTGGACCCCGCCACTTGGAAAACATATCCTGGAAGTACATCCTGGAATATTGAAATATCAAAATAGATCACAATAGCCTATAGAATTGTACAGGACAAAATATGAATTTATGACTGTTAAGTATTGAATTGTGACGTTAAAACTAGAAATGGAAACTGCTGAGAAAGCTTATGAATATGTATGAATATAGCCAATAAAATCCCACCAAGTCCAGCAATCGACGGGCAGTCAGAAGGGAAAATCCTTCCACTGTACCCAGCATGCTGTCTTTGCTCACCATGTTACTAACATGTCAATTAATTAATTATTAAATTGAATTGCTGCTTGATATATTGGCCGTGTCAAGCATCTCATTTCTAACAATTTGGTGGAGAATGCGGGCAACTCCAATCCATTGGGGGAAGCCCCTGGTCTCGGGGAGGTTCCCCATCTTGCAGGCTCTTGCCTCAGGTGGCCCTGAGTGACTGGGGAATCTTTCAGAGAGAAGGAGATCCTTCAGGTAAATTGTGAGCAAAAGATTTTGAGCTCCCGGAGAAGACTGCAGTAAAATTCACCTGTAATAACTCGTGCACAGAGACCCAGGTGAGAAAAGAAGGCTGTAAGTATTGCTTGGTTAGGTGGGCTAAGAACGGGTACACACGTGTGAGAGTGCGAGTGGTGTGTGTGAGACGTGGCCTGGCCATGCAGTGATTGTGGAGTTCTTCTAACCTCGGTTCCATTTTCCCGCGAGGGGAGCGGCAAGTGAAGGAACGAAGCGAATGAAGGAAAAAAAGAATTCTTTTATATAAAAAGATCAGGGGTGGGATGCGGCAATAGTTGGGGAGGATTTCTTCATAGTAAATTGGAGGCGGGAAGTGGTACTGGTTGAAGAGACTTTTAATTAAAAAAATCCTAAACAAGTGAGAAAATAGGAAGGCCTTTCATTACTGATGACAGAAAGAGTGTGGTCGAGGCAAGTGAGAGAATACCCGTTTCTTAGGGTGGGTCAATGCCAAGGCAAGGACCCAGGGTTGGTATAAACCAACAGGAAAATAGCAGTACTAAAGGTACTGGGAAAGGAGGGAGCTTTTTACCACAAGACAGTCCCCTGGAGTTAATGTTAAAATTTTAGGATGAATGTAAATCCAGGAAAGGAAAAAGTAAAGAGAGAATGATACAATACTGTATGATGGAATGGACTAACGAAATTATACGACCTGATTATTTGTACTGGACATTGTACGGGTCGTCTGAGGAGTGGATCTGTCGGGCCTTGAGTTCCTGTGTAAATAAAAAGGATCCAATTAACCAAGAAGAGAGTGATTATGCTGCTTTATGGCACATAAAGGTCCTGGCCTTCTCCCCTGTATGCTTTCAAAACCAAAAAGGAGAAGAATCCATGGGACCACTTACACAACCTCCCCCCATTATCTACCACAACCAGCTGCCCCACCAGAGGTGCCTAATCCAGTACCCCCAGCACCTCAAGCCCCTGTGGCTCCAGCTGCCCCACCAGAGGTGCCTAAGCCAGCACCTCAAGCCCCTGTGGCACCGCTTGCACCTCAAGCCCCCATGGCTCTGCCGCCTCCTCCAGATTCACCACCTGCACAAAGAAGCAGGGACACAGTTCGGGCAGAAAGGTGCAAGGACAGTGATGATGAGATCAAAAGGGGCCAGTTGTAACCATTAAAGAAAGTACTGATAGTAAGATACCAAAGAGGGAGGGGGGCGACAGCTATTAGATATGTATCAGTACCACTGAACACTGGGGATGTGAGAGCCTTTAAAAAGGAAATGGGGATGTCTGATAGACTAGATCAGTTCCTGGGGCCCAAGAGAAGCCACAATTAAGCTATTCAACTTCTTAGAGAAAAACGGTTTGAAAGCTTCAATGTCCACATTGCAATTTGTAGAAGCAGAAATGAAATATTTGGGTCATTAGTTAAGCAAAGGAATAAAGAAACTGGACCCCGAATGAGTATCGGGCATACTTGCCTTACCTTCTCCCAGAACAAAGGGAGAGATAAGACAGCTGGTAAGGCTATTAAAGTATTGTAGGCAGGAGATAAAAAAGTATAGTCAAAAAGCAAAATTTTTATATGAGAATTTACCTGGAGGACTGATTCATGATTGTGTAGAGTTAATTGAATTACAAACTAAAGTAAGACTAGATTTAACTGAAATAAAAAATAAAATTATCTGAAGAGGAGAAATATTTCATCAATAGCTCCTCTAAAGTATTAGAAAGGAAGCAGAGGTCAGGATATGCAATTGTAAAGGGAGGAAACATGTCAATAGTAGAAAAGAAAAGGTGAAGTTCCAGCTGGTCCGCACAAGCCTTGGAGTTATATGTGTTATACCAGGCTTTAGAACTGTTAAAAGACAAAGTGGAGGCTATTTATACAAAGTATACTTTTAGAATTGTACATACTTTTAGAAAGATTTGGAAAGAGAGAAGTTGGATCAACACCCAAGGAAAATGGTTAATCTATCAAGAATTAATACTTAAAGTGCTTGAATCATTAGAAGGACCAGAAAAAAAAAATAGCCGTTACACATGTAAAAGGTCACCAAAGAAGCACAAGCTATTTAGCAAGAAGAAATAACATAGCTGACCAAGCTACAAAACGAGGCGGCTTTTGAATTGAAGGAAACAATTCAGTTGAATATTATAACAAAAGTTCAAAGAGAACTCCAAAAAATTGTATAGCTCCCAAGAAGCTATAAAGAAATTAGATACTAAAAAAGAACAAAGGAAATGAATACTCTTAGATAAGTGGAAAATTTTGCCCAAAGCCTATGCACAAAAGATTTTGAGCCAATTACATCAGCATCCTCATTGAAGAACCAGAACCTTGTGTGATCATTTTTTTAAGTATTATGGGTGTATTAGGATTTTTTGAAATAGCAACGCAGGTAACATGGGGGTGTGTTACTTGTCAGAAAGTCAACCAAAAGGTAATGAGGCAAACCAGAACAGGAGGGGTAAGAAAATAGCCTATGAACCTTTTGAAAGAGTTCAGGTGGATTATACTGAGCTTCCAAAAGTCAGTAAGTAGAAGTATCTGTTAGTAGTAGGAGATCAACTAACTCACTGGGTAGAAGCTTACCCAGCTGTAAGGGCGACTGCCAAATTTGTAACTAAAATACTATTAGAACAAATTATTCACCGATTTGGGGTTATTCGAGCCATTGATTCTGATCAAAGCTCCCATGTTACCTCTAGTGTCATCAAACAGGTAACACAAGCCATAGGTATTTCCTGAGAATACCAGACCCCCTTGGCACCCTCAGAGCTCTGGGAGGGAGAAAAGAAGGACCAAACTATAAAACAGCATTTAACCAAATTAATGATTGAAACCAGAATGTCCTGGATAAAATGTTTACCTTTAGCATTGCTTAATATAAGAACACTTCCTAATGCAGATACTGGGCTATCAGCATAGGAAATGCTTTATGGAATGCCATATTCCCAGGAGATACCCCAAACATCAGTAATAGTTAAAGATATGACTATTCAGAACTATATTCAAACAATTAGACAACATGTATTAGAGTTGAGAGAAAAAGGAATATTGGCTCCATCTACCCCTCTAGGATTTAGCACACATAAAATAAAACCAGGTGATTGAGTGCTGGTTAAAAGCTGCAAAGAAGAGAGCTTATCTCCTAAATGGGAAGGCCCATATTTAACCCCTTAAGCACTGATACAGCCATCCAGACTGCAGAGAAAAGCTGGACCCACGGAGCACGATTAAAGGACCAGTAGGACCACCAACAGAGGCACCGGCGAAGCCTCAGTTGAAAATCACTTCTGCTCCTGGAGAACTGAAAATAAGACTTAAAAAAGATTGATGCATGTTTTAGAAACTCTTGTACCTGAGGCTTCAGAATCAAAACCTTCCAAGAGAAGTGAAATGTCCTACCCAAAACTGTAAATGTTTTCCCTGGGGTTGTTTCAGGTGCACTAAGTGTCAGAAATTGTGGTATACAAACTTGGTGCTCGGAGCAAGGATCCCTAGTACCCTTTGCTGGAGTTGTAGAGAAGAGAAAGAGACAAGTAGAACACTAAGGGCTGCAGTAGAGAAAAGATACATCAAAGTAAGTGATAAAGATTGGTGGAGGACCTGGCTGCACGGTACACGGGCTGGGATTGATGTGCAGTAAGAAGCAAAAGCAAAATTGGAAAGAATTGAGTGTGATTACAACAATTAGATATCAGACAGATACTGAATTGAAGTAAAGAAGTGGCACAGAGCTAAACTTCAGTGGGCCTGGCAACTATTCTCAAGTAAGAATAAATAGAGGGCAAGACCAGATTGACCTCTGCCTTTGCCACCAAGAAGATGAAAATCCCAACTGTTGGCAGCAACCCAATAGGTTGGAGGGGTGGAAAGGCACGTCATACTGGACCTCTCATCATACACCTGATCATGTGCATAAGCACTGCCGTGGCAATTGAAAATTGTCACCCGTGTCACCAGTGGGTGAAATGGAGAGGAGTTACAATGGTATCCTTTGTAGGTCACACCCAGATAAACAAAGGTGGTTATGATGAAAGTCAGTTAAGTGTTTGTGAAGAGCAAGGGAGTTTTAGATGGCAAGGAATTTAGGAGCAAGAGGAGAAGCTGGTCGTAATTAGCAGACATGTCCAAGAGGAGAATATATATGTTTAACCAAAGGAGGTATGTGGAAATACACTGGTGGGGGAGGAGTTCAAGACCAATATGAGGAGAATTTAGTGCAGAAAGCAGTAGAAGGGTTGAAAACCCACTCTGAATCTAAAGTTGCTTCCCCAAATTTGTATAAGAAATTAAGGAGACAGCTGCCAGAGTTAGACCTTTCCACTTTTAGACACAATTTGTTTATCAGTTTAATGCAACAAATTGAAACAGAATTAAATGTTTCCAAGTGCTGAATCTGTGGTGGGACCCAAATGACAGAGCAATGGCCTTAGAGAGGAGAAGGGTTAGAAGTAGCACAAATTTGAAAGTAGAACTGAACAGGAATTACAAAACCTGAAAAACAGCCAGAAAGATGGGTATTGACAAATGTAGTGATAGGCCAAGAATGCATAGCCAAGAAAGGGAAAACTTTTGAGACAAAGGTAGGGGAAACCCCTTGCAGGAAAATGTAGACCACAAATTTCTCTAAAATCAGTGGTAGCCACAAAAAAACCCTGAGAGATATTTCAGTAACAAACAAATGCCTGTTAAACAATAGAATTCTATCCTTCAAGCTCCATGGTGAGACCAGTGGTTTGGAAGAGGGGCTTAGTGAAAGAAAATAGTATTTCTAATATGGTGTTCATTGACTGGATTGTTGTTTTTACCTTGCTGAATTCCATGCTTTGTTTGGCTTATCCACTCTGTGATTCAAAGTATGCAGGTCGCAGTGATGCCAGCAGACCTTGAACTAGCGACAGGGGAATTTGGCCATTTTAGGAAAACATCTAAAATATCCAAAATAATGAAATGGAAGAAACAGGACAAAGAAGGAAAAGTTTCTGAAGGGTGGGGCAGGCAGTGGTGAGGCAGGGGGGACCCAAAGACACTGGGCTGGAATGAACTGCAGAGGCAGAGGGACTGGGGATGTGGAAGGGGCCCCTGGGGGATGCAAGGGGAGAAGAAAGGAATTGCAGTGTAGGGACATGGGAGTGTAACAGAGGGGCTTGGAGTGGACAGAATGGATGAGGGGAAAACAACAAGACTGAGAGAGGGTTTATGAGTGGTGGGTAAATCCAGGAATGATGCCAGGAGACACCACTGCAGTGGCCAGGGAGAAAAAAAGAAAGAAAGTGAGGGGGGGAAAAAGGAAAGAAAGGAATTGGGAAGGATTAGTGCAAGGGCATGCATAGACCCAGGGCAGGACAAAGAGAAGTGCCCAGGGAGAAGATTTCTGAAGACACCACTAGGATGGGATGGGAGGCTACATAGGGCAGGATGTGGTGACATCACGGCCTCACCTTGGCCTGTGCCAGGGAGCACAGAAGGATGGAGAAGAGCAGGGCCATGCTGAGCACAGCCACCTTCATCTTCCTCTTGCTCTGGCAGCATTGGCTGAGGCTGCACCAGGGTGAGGAGGACCTTAATTCCTCCCAGGACTCCTCCCTGCCCCCTCCCTGACAGCCCCCAGAGCAAAGCCTGGCTCGGTACAGACACCCAGTCCTGGCCACAAGCACAGCCCTAACACAGAGTCCTACCCACATGTGGCATGCCTCCAGCCCCCTCACCAGGCACCCCTCCAGCTTCCTGCACAGGGCAGCTGCCCTTGGAAGGGCCCAGGCAACTGCAGGGGGCAAGGGGTCGGGCAGGGATCAAGAGACAGGTGGATCCCTACTCCAACACAATCCATTTTCCATCAATCCCTCAGAGCGCTGGGGGATTGTGACCACCTGAAGACAAGGCTGAGGTTTGGCGAATTACTCAGGTGTGGCTCTTCCCACATCCCCACCACCCCATTGCTCAGCACTGCAGCTGCCAAACTGATCCAGTCTCCAGCCCAAAAGCAGATTCCAGAGAGGAATATCTCCTGCCCTGTCCCTCACCCTGCCACACTTGAAGCCACTGTGCCATCCCACAGCACACATGTCCTACTCTGCACAGCTGCTCTGCATGTGAGGAGCCAGGGACCCCATCTCCAACAAGGTTCTCACTCAAGCACTGTCCCTGCCTGGGACCTGCCCACAGCTCCCCAAGGCCCTTGTCCCCACACAGAGTCTCTGCAATGCCCTGGCCCTGGGCTCAAGACAGTGCTGGCCCAGAGCAGGATGTGCCTACCCTGAGGGATTTGGCTGAGTGGGTGTTTGTCCCCAGGCAGTCCCTCAAAGCCAACTGGGCAGAGGTGCCCAGTCAGGAGGATGGATGTCAGTCCCCTGCCACCATCTCTGATAAGCCCTGTTTCCTCAGGGCCAGAGGCACCAGGAAGACATTGAGCATTCTGGGGCATCCAAGAAGTGAGAATCAACTGAGAAGTGCTTCCCGAGAGGTGTCCATGACTTCATTTTATTTTGACTATGCATGACATTAATGAAGGCTTCTGCCTCTCTCTTTCCATAGGAACACTGCAGATCCATCACAGTTGTCTTGTTGGCCAGCTGGGAAAGTGTTTCAGGTGACTGCCTGGACTGTTTGCTCTGGAACTTGTCCAAGAAATGGCAGGGCCCAGGAAGATTTTCCTGTGGAGTGCCCCATTGATGAGAGGCCACAGTGTCCCTGAGACTGGGGATTCTTGACCAAATGGACAAATCCTGTGGCATCATTGGTGTGCTGACGTGGTCTTGGAATGGAATTGAGGATGTGTCTGCAGGGTCCTAATTGCAGAACAAAGGCTGACAGAGGTCCAGGCTTCCTTAGACATCACTGCCAGTCATGGGGATGGCACTGGGCAGCCACTGACCATGTGCCAAGAGCCCAGGAAGAACGAGCTGGACATGCACAGAGGCTCTCAATGTGGCCAGATTGGCCTTGCAGCTTCAGGGACATCATGGGAATGTCCCTACCTCCCTTGGGGCTGTGTATGAGCTGAGTAGAAACCGTCCCTTCAGCTGCTATCAGCATTTCAGGAAGGAGGTGGTTTGCCTCTTTGACTGACGGTTACTTCTGTGTAAAAAATTTGCAGCATAGTCCTCAGCACAGGAAAGACTCAGACTTCATGGAGCATTTCCAGAGGAGGCTGTGATGCTCCAAAGGTTAGAGTACCTCTGTGACAAACACAAGTTTGGAGACTTGAGGCTGTTCAGCCTGGAGCAGAGAAGGCCATGGGGAGACTCCAGTGTGACCTTGCAGGACTTCCAGGCTCCTCACAGGAAACGTGGGGAGAAATGTTTTAGTAGGACCTGTTGCAACTGGAGAAGGGGAAATGGTTTTCAAATAAAACAGGATAAGTTCAGACTGCAAAAAAGGGAGACATTTTGGATGTTGAGGGTGATGAAACACTGGCACAGGTTTCCCAGAGACCCAGTGGATGCCCCATTCCTGGAAATATTCCTGGATGGATGGGCTGTGAGCAACATGATGGAGCAAAAGATGTCTCTGCTCCCACCCCACAGGAGGCACTGTAGTGTCAGCTACCACAGGGGTTGGTGTCACTTGTAGGATAAAACACACCCAGAGAGCAGAGAAAACACACAGCACCACCATTGACAGGAATGTCCTGCCATGGACATGGCAATATTGTGCATCAACAGGCTCAGGCTGCCCAGTTTTGCCTCTCTGCAGATGGACACAAGTGTCAGAAGAGACTGAGAGCCAGGAGGATGCACAGTGTCTCTGAGACCCCTTGGTTCCCTGGGGGCCTAGAGTAGCCCAGGTTCCCTTTGGTTCCATGAGGCCCCACAATGTCTCCAGGATCCCTGGACACCACAAGGCCCTGAGGGATCCCAAAAGATCCACATTGCTCCCAGCCCCAATGTTCCGCATTCTCTGACATCACAACTGTGGCAGAACCAAATCCCCCTGTTGGTGACACCAAAGCAATGGAAGCCCCAAAGTCCCCTGTCAGTGACACCACAGCCGTTGCAGCCACAAGTCCCACTCCGTGTGACAACAAAGTGGAAGTGGAAGCCTCAAGGTGCTACTCTCTGTGTCACCACAGGGGTGGCAGCCCCAGGATTCCCCTTTCTATAACACCAAAGCAGTTGCTGCCCCAACATTCCTCTCAATGAGCCACAGCAGGGGAATCCCAGCATTCCCCTCTTTGGGACTCCTTAGTAGTTGCAGTGACAACATTCCCCACTCTGTGACACAATAGGAGTGGAAGGCCCAACTTTCCCCTCTTTGGGAAAACACAGGGGTTGCAGCTCCAACATTCCCCTCTGTGTGACAGTGTAGCTGTGGCAAACACAAGTCTCCCTTTCTGAGACACCACAGCACTGGAAGCCCCCAAACACCCTTGCTGTCCTATCACAGCTCTGGCAGCCCCAATGTTTTCCTCTCTAGGAAACCACAGGGGTGGAAAATGAAACGTTGCCCTCCCTGTGACACAATACCAGTGGCATCCCCAACATTCCCCTCTCTATGACACGAGAGAGGTGGCAGGCCCAGCATTTCCCTGTCTGTGACACCAGAGAGGTGGCTGCCTCAACATTCCCCACTCTATGACACAACAGCCGTGGCAGTCCCGATGTCCTGCTCTCTGTGACACCACTGCAGCTGCAGCCCAAACTTCCTTCTCTCTGTAACACTGCACCTGTGGCAGCAGCACTAGAAAAGAAGTAGCAGCCACGGAACAAGAAGAGACAGAGCAGAGAAGGAGCAGTGGAACAGTGGTAGATGAGCAGTGTCAGAGCAGCACTGGAGGAGTGCTGGAAGAGTGGGGCAGGAGCAGAGGAACTGTGCTGGAACAGCACACCACAACTTTTGAGCAGCAGTGCAGTAACCATGGAAAAGGCACAACAGTGGTGGGACAGGAACCACAGCCATGGAACAGTGGTGGCGCAGGCCCCGCAGCCGTGGAGCTGTGCCTGAGATGCCGAAGCTGCGGGACACAGAGCGGCTGCGAGCGCTGTGTCCTGCAGGAGCCGGGCCTGCACACCAGAGCGATGCCTGTCAGGCTGACCCAGAGTGGGGGCAGCTTCAGGAATTGCTGCGGGGCACTGCAAGGTGCAGAGAGAGTGCATTCAGTGGTGACTTCAAGATTTGATCCTGGTCTTAGTGGCCGCTTTTGTGCTGCCAGGACTATTCCGGTTCATCTGAAGTCCTTAACTCAGGACAAACTTGGGACAAAAGCAATCCAACTGCCTTCTTTACTGCAGGGAAACACATCTCGGGAGAAGTTATATGATTTCTGATTTAGGAATCAACCTGGTTCAATTACTGGACAATGGTTTTGGTCTAAACCAGGGATAATTCTCAAATCACTGTCATTGGGCGTGAAAAAGGAAGAACATGCCTCACCATCACGGTGTTGCAAACTCAGTGAGAAGCTTTTTGTAGTCATAATGAGGAAGAAAATAACTGGAATTCCCTCCTGCTTCCTCTCCATTGGATTTTTGCTGTGATCAGATAAGATTATTAAAGGCTGAGTGAGTCTTCCTGAGGAATCCTTTGCTCTCCGGGCACTGCTCAGCTCTTGGAATGGAAACAGGGAGTGTGATGTTGTCATTGCTGCCCTGTCTGGGTACCAAAGGGCAGCTGCTGCTCTTGGACCCAACAGCAAGCCTAACAGAGAAGGATCCTCTGAGGTCTTGGCAAAGCCAAACAGCTCTTTAACCTTCTCCATCCTCAAGGCATCACTGCTGAAAGCCCACGGGCTCCTGGATGGACCCTGGATGGACCCAGTGCGGAGGTGGTCCCTGCCTGTGATGAACGGAGCCTCAGGGCCCATCCCACGAGGAGGATTTGGCCACTCCTTCCTGGTGAGACCTTCCTGGGCCTCCAGCACAGACAGGCTGTGGCATCCTGCTGTCCCTCCAGAAATACGGATGGATTCTGCCCCTTTGGAATGGGGCTTTCTGAGCACACTCTGCATCAGTGTCCACCTGAGCTTGATGCTGCCTTGGGGCTGCTCTGCCAGGCCAGTGATGCCACCCATGCCAAGAGCCCTGACTGTCTCTTCTGGATGCTGGGATGGAAACAGGGCCCGTCTGTGCTGCTCAGGGAAGGGATTGGTGGGGTTTGTTCCTGCCAAGCACAAGTGCCTAGAGGCAGGTGCCAAGTCTGAGCAGCCCTTCTGCTCTGCCCCACAGACACTGGAGCAGGAGCTGTCATGCAGAAATGCTTTGGGGCGTTTGGGTCTCCTTCCAGGTTCTGTAGCGGTGCTTCCCCACTCCAGGGAAGTTTCAAATCCAACTTCCTCATGTCCAAGCTGCCAGGGCTGCAGACAGAACCAGGGGATGACACATGGGCTGTGCCACCAGCGCCTTTCCCTGGAGCAGGAAAGTCCAGCTCTTTCATGCTGAGACAGGGGTGGAGAGGAGAGGGGAAACTCATTGTACCCGACATGCTGGAGCACGTGTAGGGACAGTTTCTGCAGAGGTGAGACACAGCCCTGAGGGAAGCAGGGACATTCTCATGGGGTCCCCAAAGCTGGGGGCCAATCCAACTGCACTAGGAGCCTCCGTGTGTGTCCAGCTCCTTCTGCCTGGGCTCTTGGCACATGGGCAGTTGGCATCCAATTCCAAACCCCTGACTGGCACGGATCTCCAGGGAAACCTGCACCTTTCCTTGGCCAAAGTTCCTCAATCAGGACCCTGTGGACACTTCCTCAATTCCTCTCCAACGTGATGTCAACACACCAATGATGTCACAGCATTTGTCCCTCTGGTCAAGAGTCCCTCACGGGGACACTCTGCTCTTTCATCAATGGGCCACAAAGCA
This sequence comes from Prinia subflava, assembly GCF_021018805.1. NCBI lineage: Eukaryota > Metazoa > Chordata > Aves > Passeriformes > Cisticolidae > Prinia > Prinia subflava. Next base: position 654,999 of record NW_026961012.1, on the reverse strand, counting down.
GCAACATTCCAGAGGAAAGCCTTCCCCCGTGGGCACTGCGGCTTCTTGGGCAAGGTCCAGAGCAAACAGTCAAGGCAGTGGCCTGAAATGTTTTCCCAGCTGGGCCACCACAGATCTCTGATGGATGCACAGTGTCCCTGTCCAAAGAGAAAAGCAGAACCCTTCACTAATGCCCCACAATGTCAAACAGGAATCACAGCCATGGAAGTGACTTGGGTACCACTTCTCTGTGGCTTTTTCCTTCCTGGAACCTGGGACAGGCATCTGGATACTCCTGGGAAAAACAACCAGGGACACTGGTATTCCATGAGGCTCCTGCACGGCTCCTTTGGGCTTCAGAATGCAAACCAGGTTTTCATCCCAAGCCTTTGATCCCCACTCTGGCTCTCCTCAAACTATGAGGGTCAGGTCCCAAACAGGGCCACAGCAGGGTTTTATGCCTCGGCAAAAGTTAGAAGAGTTGGATGTGGTGAATAACTGAAAAAGCAGAAGTTTCAAAATCCTTGAATTTAAGAGGCTACAACAAGAAAGTTTGAAGGTTCGATGGTCCATTATCCTCTGTCTTCCTGCTCTTCATTTGGCACATTCCAACTCCAGAGCAGATTATGGGAAGCAGACCTGCTGGAAGAGTTGAAGGCTCCTTCCCAGGGAGAGGAAGAAAGAGGGAAGGAGGGCAAACAATTGCAATTGTTTTCTTCATTATGACTCCAAAACTCTTCACTCAGTTTGCAGCATCCTAATGGTGAGGCACCTTCCTCACATTTTCTCCCTTACATTTCCCACCTTTTTCCCCTTTTCTGCTTTCTACCCTTTTTTCCTATCATTTCCCATCTTTTTGCTCACGTTTTTGGTCCATTTTTGCCTTGCATTTCCCACCCTTTTCTCCTCTCATGTTTCCCACCTCTTTCTCCCCTTATATTCCCCACAATTTGGTCCCCTCATGTCTCCTGCCCTTTTGTTCCCCCACATTTCCCAGCCCTTCCTCCTCCAATTTCCTGCCCACTATTCTCACTTTTCTTCCCAAGTTGCTCTTTCAGCTTCGAAAATGATGCACTATATTTGTAGGTAGAGCTCCCAGTGTGGTGCAGTCATTAACATTTCTGTAATCTATGGAAATATATATTTTATTCAAAAATGAATATACATCCAACGAATATGTATCATACATTCTTAAGGTATATAAATTATATACATGAGACAGTATATATAATTTATTAATTACTAATACAACAATTATATATTATCTATTATATTAGCATAATTTAATTACTATAATTCTTTTCTTCTATAAATTATATAGATAAGGAAATGCACTTTCTAGAACTATAGTTGGTTCTAAAAGGACTGCTTGGGGCTGAATGCAGTGTTTTTAGGGGGAAAGGAGGGAACTGGGGAGCTGTGAGGGAGGTGGTCACATGATTTGAGGTGGAGGGGTTAAGATTTGGGAGAGTCACTCAACTTTGGGGGACCTGGTTTGAGGGTCTCATAATGGGGATCTGAGTTTTGGGGAGGGAGGTGTCAGATTTCAGGGCTTGCAATTTGAACAGATCGTGAGAATGGGGTTCAGATTTGGGGGCGGGGGGGCTACATGATGTGCGAGGGCTCAGTCTTGGGGTCTTAATTTTTTGGGGGGTTAGAACTGTGAGGTCATATTTGGGAAGCCTTGGACTTAGAAAGCCTCACGATTTGGGGAAGGGGTCTGATGTTCCCCAAATACACACAAATACACGCCCAAGCTGGATCCCCCCAAATTCCCACAGAATCCACAATCCACAGTGCAAGGATTTGCTGTGGCCATGGCAGTGTAAAGGAAAAGAAGCACCCCTGGGTTTATGTCATGTTCCTCACCATTTTCCCTTTTTGTCTCATGTTTCCCACCCTTTTCCCCTTAAGTTTCCCATCACTTTTCCTCTTACACTTCCCACCCCTTCTGTCCCTTCACATTTCCCATCCATTTTGGCCTCATGTTGACTGCTTTTTTTTCCCTTGTCTTTTACACCCATTTTTTCTCCTATTTCCTTTCCTTTTCCTGTGTCACATTTCATGCCCTTTTCTCCCCTCGTGTTTTCCACACTTTTTCCCCATCATGTTTACTGCCCTTTTTCTGCTCATGTTTCCCACCTTTTCTCCTCTTCTGTTTCATGCCTTTTCTTCTTCTCAGTTTCCAGTCTTTTTTTATCATTTACTGTCCTTTTTGCCTTCCATTTCCTGCTTTTTCCTCCCCTCACATTTCCTGCCTATTTCCCCCTCACTTTTCCAGCCCTTTTCTCCCCTCACATTCCCCACCATTTCGTCCCTTCACATTTCCCACCCTTTCCTCCCCACATTTCTCACCAACAATTCTCACTTTTCCCTCCAAGTTTCTCTGTGGGCTTTAACATATTTGCTTCCATATTGCTTCAAAAATACTACACTTTACCTGTGTGGTGCAGTCATTGTCATTTCTGTAATTGATTTAAATTGATTATTTCAATTAAAAAGCTAATATTTATCTAACAAATATATTATACATATATTTCTAATACATATAATATATATTTCTCATATACATAATGTATATGTTTTATACAGAATTTTCATATATATATTTATAATGTATAGAATTTAAATGGTTTGTTTAATGTACATAAATTATTATTTATAAGGTAATTCAGCTCACAGAACTAAATATGGTGTAGACAGGTCTGTAGCTGGGCATGGATTCAGCCACACCAATTCCTCTCCGAGAATTTTGGACAGCCAGGTCTGAGCACCAAGGATCCTTCTCTCTGGCCCCCAATATTTCACATTCTCTGACAGAAGCAGAGCCCACATCAGCCCCTGTGTCTGCACAGGAGGGGCCATCACAAGGCCTGGGGAGATGAGCAGATGTACCAGGGGATGTGCCGTGTACAGGGATGCAGCCCAGCACAGCTTCTCTTACCTTTCTGCTGACAGAAGAACATGAAGTGGGTGCAGAGACCATCCAGGCCCATAAAGCAGCCTTTTCTGCCTTGAATGACTTGGAAAGATGTGCCAGCAGCTTTCCCAGGACTGGCATCTGGATCTCTCCACAGGCTGCACCTCTGTCCTCATTTTGACCAGCCTGGGGGGCAGGCAGAAAGGCAGAAGGGCTGAGGACAGGCAGCTCAGCCATCTGGCAGGGGCCAGGAGGGGACTGGCCACGAGCCCGGGGTTCTTCTAGACCACCTCACGCCGTGCTCAGGGGCTGTGGGGAATGGGTCCCTACAGGTCTGGGCGATGGTGGAGTCAGCAGTCACAGAAAAGCCAGCTTGCACTTTGAGGAGGACCTTAGAGAACTGCCGGGGAGCCCCACAAGCAGACACCCAGAGCAGCAGCAGCAGGGGCTTCACCGTGCTCTTGAGACACACTGGAACAATCCCTGCAGGCTTTTTGTGCCTTCAAGCAAAGCCTGCAGGGCAGCTCCTGCCTGCAATATCTAATCGCTGGACCCCGCCACTTGGAAAATATATCCTGGAAGTACATCCTGGAATATTGAAATATCAAAATAGATCACAATAGCCTATAGAATTATACAGGACAAAACATGAATTTATGACTGTTAAGTATTGAATTGTAACATTAAAACTAGAAATGGAAACTGCTGAGAAAGCTTATGAATATGTATGAATATAGCCAATAAAATCCCAGCAAGTCCAGCAATTGATGGGCAGTCGGAAGGGAAAATCCTTCCACTCTACCCAGCACGCTGTCTTTGCTCACCATGTTACTACCATGTCAATTAATTAATTATTAATTTGAATTGCTGCTTGATATATTGGCCATGTCAAGTGTCTCATTTCTAACAATTTGGTGGAGAATGCGGGCAACTCCAATCCATTGGGGGAAGCCCCTGGTCTCAGGGAGGTGCCCCACCTTGCAGGCTCTTGCCTCAGGTGGCCCTGAGTGACTGGGGAATCTTTCAGAGAGAAGGAGATCCTTCAGGTAAATTGTGAGCAAAAGATTTTGAGCTCCTGGATAAGACTGCAGTAAAATTCACCTGTAATAACTCGTGCACAGAGACCCAGGTGAGAAAAGAAGGCTGTAAGTATCGCTTGGTTAGGTGGGGTAAGAACGGGTACACACGTGTGAGAGTGCGAGTGGTGTGTGTGAGACGTGGCCTGGCCAAGAAATGATTGTGGAGTTCTTCTAACCTCAGTTCCATTTTCCTGCGAGGATAGCGGCAAGTGAAGGAACGAAGCGAATGGAGGAAAAAAAGAATTCTTTTATATAAAAAGATCAGGGGTGGGATGCGGAAATAGTTGGGGAGGATTTCTTCATAGTGAATTGGAGGCGGGAAGTGGTACTGGTTGAAGAGACTTTTTATTAAAGAAATCCTAAACAAGTGAGAAAATAGGAAGGCCTTTCATTACTGAAGTCAGAAAGAGTGTGGTCGAGGCAAGTGAGAGAATACCCGTTTCTTAGGGTGGGTCAATGCCAAGGCAAGGACCCAGGGTTGGTATAAACCAACAGGAAAATAGCAGTACTAAAGGTACTGGGAAAGGAGGGAGCTTTTTACCACAAGACAGTCCCCTGGAGTTAATGTTAAAATTTTAGGATGAATGTCAATCCAGGAAAGGAAAAAGTAAAGAGAAAATTATAAAATACTGTATGATGGAATGGACTAAAGAAATGATATGACCTTATTATTTGTAATGACCAATGTACGGGTCATCTGAGGAGTGGATCTGTCAGGCCCTGAGTTCCTGTGTAAATAAAAAGGATCCCATTAACCAAGAAGAGAGTGATTATGCTGCTTTATGGCACATAAAGGTCCTGGCCTTCTCCCCTGTATGCTTTCAAAACCAAAAAGGAGAAGAATCCATGGGACCACTTACACAAACTCCCCCCCTTATCTACCACAACCAGCTGCCCCACCAGAGGTGCCTAATCCAGTACCCCCAGCACCTCAAGCCCCTGTGGCTCCAGCTGCCCAACTAGAGGTGCCTAATCCAGCACCCCCAGCACCTCAAGCCCCTGTGGCTCCAGCTGCCCCACCAGAGGTGCCTGAGCCAGCACCTCAAGCCCCTGTGGCACCGCTTGCACCTCAAGCCCCCATGGCTCTGCCACCTCCTCCAGATTCAGCACCTGCACATAGAAGCAGGGACACAGTTCGGGCAGAAAGGTGCAAGGACAGTGATGATGAGATCAAAAGGGGCCAGTTGTAACCATTAAAGAAAGTACTGATAGTAAGATACCAAAGAGGGAGGGGGGCGACAGCTATTAGATATGTATCAGTACCACTGAACACTGGGGATGTGAGAGGCTTTAAAAAGGAAATGGGGATGTCTGATAGACTAGATCAGTTCCTGGGGCCCAAGAGAAGCCACAATTAAGCTATTCAACTTCTTAGAGAAAAACGGTTTGAAAGCTTCAAAGTCCACATTGCAATTTGTAGAAACAGAAATGAAATATTTGGGTCATTAGTTAAGTAAAGGAACAAAGAAACTGGACCCCGAATGAGTATCGGGCATACTTGCCTTACCTTCTCCCAGAACAAAGGGAGAGATAAGACAGCTGGTAAGGCTATTAAAGTATTGTAGGCAGGAGATAAAAAAGTATAGTCAAAAAGCAAAATTTTTATATGAGAAGTTAACTGGAGGACTGGTTCATGATTGTGTAGAGTTAATTGAATTACAAACTCAAGTCAGACCAGATTTAACTGAAATGAAAAATAAAATTATCTGAAGAGGAGAAATATTTCATCAGTAGCTCCTCCAAAGTATTAGAAAGGAAGCAGAGGTGAGGATATGCAATTGTAAAGGGAGGAAATATGTCAATAGTAGAAAAGATAAGTTCCAGCTCGTCTGCACAAGCCTGGGAGTTATATGTGTTATACCAGGTTTAGAACTGTTAAAAAAGTGGAGGCTATTTATACAAAGTATACTTTTAGAATTGTACATACTTTTAAAAAGATTTGGAAAGAGAGAAGTTGGATCAATACCCAAGGAAAATGGTTAATCTATCAAGAATTAATACTTAAAGTGCTTGAATCATTAGAAGGACCAGAAAAAAAAAATAGCCGTTACACATGTAAAAGGTCACCAAAGAAGCACAAGCTATTTAGCAAGAAGAAATAACATAGCTGACCAAGCTGCAAAACGAGGCGGCTTTTGAATTGAAGGAAACAATTCGGTTGAATATTATAACAAAAGTTCAAAGAGAACTCCAAAAAATTGTATAGCTCCCAAGAAGCTAGAAAGAAATTAGATACTAAGAAAGAACAAAGAAAATGAGTACTCTTAGATAAGTGGGAAATTTTGCCCAAAGCCTATGCACAAAAGATTTTGAGCCCATTACATCATCCTCATTGAAGAACCAGAACCTTGTGTGATCGTTTTTTTTAAGTATTATGGGTGTATTAGGATTTTTTGAAATAGCAAAGCAAGTAACATGGGGGTGTGTTACTTGTCAGAAAGTCAACCAAAAGGTAATGACGCAACCCACAACAGGGGGGGTAAGAAAATAGCCTATGAACCTTTTGAAAGAGTTCAGGTGGATTATACTGAGCTTCCAAAAGTCAGTAAGTGGAAGTATCTGTTAGTAGGAGGAGATCAACTAACTCACTGGGTAGAAGCTTACCCAGCTGTAAGGGCCACGGCCAAATTTGTAACTAAAATACTATTACAACAAATTATTCCCCGAAGTGGGGTTTTTCGAGCCATTGATTCTGATCAAAGCTCCCATGTTACCTCTAGTGTCATCAAACAGGTAACACAAGCCATAGGTATTTCCTGAGAATACCAGACCCCCTTGGCTCCCTCAGAGCTCTGAGAGGGAGAAAAGAAGGACCAAACTATAAAACAGCATTTAACCAAATTAATGATTGAAACCAGAATGTCCTGGATAAAATGTTTACCTTTAGCATTGCTTAATATAAGAACACTTCCTAATGCAGATACTGGGCTATCAGCATAGGAAATGCTTTATGGAATGCCATATTCCCAGGAGATACCCCAAACATCAGTAATAGTTCAAGATATGACTATTCAGAAATATATCCAAACAATTAGACAACATGTATTAGAGTTGAGAGAAAAAGGAATATTGGCTCCATCTACCCCTCTAGGATTTAGCATACATAAAATAAAACCAGGTGATTGAGTGCTGGTTAAAAGCTGCAAAGAAGAGAGCTTATCTCCTAAAAGGGAAGGCCCATATTTAACCCCTTAAGCACTGATACAGCCATCCAGACTGCAGAGAAAGGCTGGACCCACAAATCACGATTAAAGGACCAGTGGGACCACTGACAGAGGCACCGGCCGAGCCTCAGTGGAAAATCACTTCTGCTCCTAAAGAACTGAAAATAAGACTTAAAAAAGATTGATGCATGTTTTAGAAACTCTTATACCTGAGGCTTCAGAAGCAAAACCTTCCAAGAAAAGTGAAATGTCCTACCCAGAACTGTAAATGTTTTCCCTGGGGTTGTTTCAGGTGCACTAAGTGTCAGAAACTGTGGTATACAAACTTGGTGCTCGGAGCAAGGATCCCTAGTACCCTTTGCTGGAGTTGTGGAGAAGAGAAAGAGACAAGTAGAACACTAAGGGCTGCAGTAGAGAAAAGATACATCAAAGTAAGTGATAAAGATTGGTGGAGGACCTGGCTGCATGGGACATGGGCTGGGATTGATGTGCAGGAAGAAGCAAAAGCAAAATTGGAAAGAATTGAGTGTGATTACAACAATTAGAGATCAGACAGATACTGAATTGAAGTAAAGGAGTGGCACAGAGCTAAACTTCCGTGGGCCTGGCAACAATTCTCAAGTAAGAATAAATAGAGGGCAAGACCAGATTGACCTCTGCCTTTGCCACCAAGAAGATGAAAATCCCAACTGTTGGCAGCAACCCAATAGGTTGGAGGGGTGGAAAGGCACGTCATACTGGACCTCTCATCATACACCTGATCATGTGCGTAAGCACTGCCGTGGCAATTGACAATTGTCACCCGTGTCACCAGTGGGTGAAATGGAGAGGAGTTACAATGGTATCCTTTGTTGGTCACACCCAGAGAAACAAAGGTGGTTATGATGAAAGTCAGTTAAGTGTTTGTGAAGAGCAAGGGAGTTTTAGATGGCAAGGAATTTAGGAGCAAGAGGAGAAGCTGGCCGTAATTAGCAGACATGTCCAAGAGGAGAATATCTATGTTTGACCAAAGCAGGTATGTGGAAATACATTGGTGGGGGAGGAGTTCAAGACCAATATGAGGAGAATTTAGTGCAGAAAGCAGTAGAAGGGTTGAAAACCCACTCTGAATCTAAAGTTGCTTCCCCAAATTTGTATAAGAAATTAAGGAGACAGCTGCCAGAGTTAGACCTTTCCACTTTTAGACACAATTTGTTTATCAGTTTAATGCAACAAATTGAAATAGAATTAAATGTTTCCAAGTGCTGAATCTGTGGTGGGACCCACATGACAGAGCAATGGCCTTAGAGAGGAGAAGGGTTAGAAGTAGCACAAATTTTAAAGTAGAACTGAACAGGAATTACAAAACCTGAAAAACAGCCAGAAAGATGGGTATTGACAAATGTAGTGATAGGCCAAGAATGAATAGCCAAGAAAGGGAAAACTTTTGAGACAAAGATAGGGGAAACCCCTTGCAGGAAAATGTAGACCACAAATTTCTCTAAAATCAGTGGTAACCACAAAAAAAAAACAACTGAGAGATATTTCAGGAACAAACAAATGCCTGTTAAACAATAGAACTCCATCCTTCAAGCTCCATGGTAAGACCAGTTGTTTGGAAGAGGGGCTTAGTGAAAGAAAATAGATTTCTAATATGGTGTTCATTGACTGGATTGTTGTTTTTACCTTGCTGAATTCCATGCTTTGTTTGGCTTATCCACTCTGTGATTCAAAGTATGCAGGTCGCTGTGATGCCAGCAGACCTTGAACTAGCTACAGGAGAATTTGGCGATTTTGGGAAAACATCTAAAATATCCAAAATAATGAAATGGAAGAAAAAGGACAAAGAAGGAAAAGTTTCTGAAGGGTGGGGCAGGCAGTGGTGAGGCAAGGGGGACCCAAATACACTGGGCTGGAATGAACTGCAGAGGCAGAGGGACTGGGGATGTGGAAGGGCCCCCGTGGGGGATGCAAGGGGAGAAGAAAGGAATTGCAGTGTAGGGACATGGGAGTGCAACAGAGGGGCTTGGAGTGGACAGAATGGATGAGGGGAAAACAACAAGACTGAGAGAGGGTTTAGGAGTGGTGGGTGAATGCAGGAATGATGCCAGGAGACACCACTGCAGTGGCCAGGGAGAAAAGCACGAGACTGAGGCGGGGGGAATAAAGGAAAGAAAGGAATTGGGTATGATGAGTGCAAGGGCATGCATAGACCCTGGGCAGGACAAAGAGAAGAGCCCAGGAAGAAGATTTCTGAAGACACCAAGAGGATGGGAAGGGAGGCTACATAGGGCAGGATGTGGTGACATCACGGCCTCACCTTGGCCTGTGCCAGGGAGCACAGCAGGATGGAGAAGAGCAGGGCCACGCTGAGCACAGCCACCTTCATCTTCCTCTTGCGCTGGCAGCATTGGCTGGGGCTGCACCTTAATCCTTCCCAGGGTGAGGAGCACCTTCATCCTTCCCAGGACTCCTCCCTGCCCCTCCCTGACAGCCCCCAGGCCAAAGCCTGGCTCGGTACAGACACACAGTCCTGACCACAAGCCCAGCCCTAACACAGAGTCCGACCCACATGTGGCATGCCTCCAGCCCCCTCACCCGGCACCCTCCAGCTTCCTGCACAGGGCAGCTGCACTTGGGAGGGCCCAGGCAACTGCAGGGGCCAAGGGGTGGGGCAGGGAGCCAGAGAAAGGTGGATCCCTACTCCAACACAATCCATCTTCCACCAATCCCTCAGAGCGCTGGGGGATTGTGACCACCTGAAGACAAGGCTGAGGTTTGGGGAGTTACTCAGGTGTGGCTCTTCCCACATCCCCACTACCCCATTGCTCAGCACTGCAGGTGCCAAACTGGTCCACTCCTCAGCCCATAAGCAGATTCCAGAGAGGAATATCTCCTGCCCTGACCCTCACCCTGTCACACTTGAAGCCACTGTGCCCTCCCAGAGCACATGTGTCCTACTCTGCACAGCTGCTCTGCATGGGAGGAGCCAGGGACCCCATCTCCAACAAGGCTCTCACTCAAGCACTGTCCCTGCCTGGGACCTGCCCACAGCTCTTGTGGCCCTTGTCCCCACACAGGGTCTCTGCAATACCCTGGCCCTGGGCTTGAGCCAGTGCTGGCCCAGAGCAGGATGTGCCTACCCTGAGGGATTTGGCTGAGTGGGTGTTTGTCCCCAGGCAGTCCCTCAAAGACAACTGGGCAGAGATGCCCAGTCAGGAGGATGGATGTCAGTCCCCTGACACCATCTCTGATAAGCCCTGTTTCCTCTGGGCCAGAGGCACCAGGAAGACATTGAGCATTCTGGGGCATCCAAGAAGTGAGAATCCACTGAAAATGGTTCACAAGAGCTCTCCATGACTTCAATTTATTTTGACATTGCATGACAATAATGAAGGCTTCTGCTTCTCTCTTTCCATAGGAACACTGCAGATCCATCACAGATGTCTTGTGGGCCAGCTGGGAAAGTGTTTCAAGTGACTGCCTGGACTGTTTGCTCTGGAATTTGTCCAAGGAGTGACAGGGTCCAGGAAGATTTTCCTGTGGTGTGTCCCATTGATGAGAGGCTACAGTGTCCCCGAGATTGGGGATTCTTACCAAATGGACAAATACTGTGACGTCATTGCTGTGCTGATGTGGTCATAGAATGGAACTGAGGATGTGTCTGCAGGGTCCTATTTGCAGAACAAAGGCTGAGAGAGGTCCAGGCTTCCTTGGAGATCACTGCCAGTCTCGGGGATGGCACTGGACAGCCACTGACCATGTGCCAAGAGCCCAGGATGAATGAACTGGACATGCACAGAGGCTCTCAGTAAGGCCAGATTGGCCTTGCAGCTTCAGAGATATCATGGGGATGTCCCTGCCTGCCTTGGGGTTGTGAATGAGCTGAGCAGAAACCGTCACTACAGCTGCTATCAGCATTTCAGGAAGGAGGTGTTTTGCCTCTTTGAGTGTTACTTCTGTGTAAAATATTTGCAACACAGTCCTCAGCACAGAAAAGACTCAGACTTCATGGAGCATTTCCAGAGGAGGCTGAGATGCTCCAAGTGTTGAAGCACGTCTGTGACAAAGACAGGCTGGGAGAGTTGGGGCTGTTCAGCCTGGAGCAGAGAAGGCCATGGGGAGACTCCAGTGTCACCTTGCAGGACTTCAAGGCACCTCAGAAGAAACATGGGGACAAATGTTTTGGTAGGGCTTGTGGCAACTGGAGAAGGGGAAATGGTTTTCAACTGAAACAGAACAAGTTCACACTGGACAAAAGGCAGACATTCTGGATGTTGAGGGTGATGAAACACTGGCACAGGTTTCCCAGAGACCCAGTGGATGCCCCATTCCTGGAAATATTCCTGGCCTTGTTGTGTTGGCTCTGAGCAACATGATGGAGCAAAAGATGTCCCTGCTCCCATCCCACAGGTGCCACTGTAGTGTCAGCTACCAGACGGGTTGGTGTCTCTTGTAGCATACAAAGCACCCACAGAGCAGAGAAAAAACTCAGCACCACCATTGACAGGAATGTCCTGCCATGGACATGGCAATATTGTGCATCAATAGGCTTAGGCAGCCCAGTTTTGCCTCTCTGCAGATGGACACAAGTGTCAGAAGAGACTGAGAGCCAGGAGGATGCACAGTGTCTCTGAGTCCCCTTGGTTCCCTTGGGGCCTAGAGTAGCCCAGGTTCCCTTTGGTTCCATGAGGCCCAAAATGTCACATGGATCCCTGGACTCCACACGGCCCTGAGGTATTCCAAAGGATCCTGGGTTGCAGCTGGCCTGGCTGTGTCACAAGGAGCTCTGGATTCCCTCAGACCCCACAGTGTCACAGGGTCCCCTTCTTCCCACAAGCCACAGCATCCCAATGGCTCCTGAGCATCTTTGGGCACCACAGTGTCAGAGCATGCCCTCAGTTCCATCAACTGCACAGTGTCACAGTGTCCCCTTGGTTCCATTTAGTCCTTCAGTGTCACATCGATGCCTGGCAACCAGGAGACCCTGAGGAATCACAATGGATGGATCCATGAAGCCCCACAGTTTCACCGTCTCCTCTTGGTTCCAGGAGGGCCAATGGCCCCAAAGAGGCCTCTGGATTCGAAAGGACCCTGGAGTGTCCCAGGAGTCCCCAGAGTGTGACAATGTCCCCAGCAGTAGCCAGAGTGTGACAGTTTCCTCAAGAGGCTGTGCTGTGTCACAGATGAGCAGCAGGAGTGGGAGTAGCACAAGGGGAGGTTTGAGAGCATGACTCTGACCCCACAGTGGTGGAAACAAAAATGTTCCTCACTATGGTACCACAGCAGTTGAAGCCCCAGCATTCCCCTTTCTGTGACAACACAGCAGAGGCAGCCACAACATTCCCCTTTCTGGGAAACTGCAGCAGTGGCTGTAAGAGTCGGTCCGAGAATCCCTCATTTCTGCCTCACGACTGTCAGAGGCTGAGACCCTATCCCATGGACCCTGAGACACAGCACAGGCCAAGTTTTCCCTGCACCTGCTGTCACTGGACCAAGACGCCCTCCTCAGGGACCCATGCATGAAACAATGGGGGACTGTTACGGTTTCTGGCCATGTTTGCAAAGGGGTGTTCCTGTACTGACCGTACTTGGTAAGACCTGAGCTGCACCGCTCCCCCTATTGTGAAAGAACACCTGCGATAGCCACGAAACCGACCCCCCTTCCTGGCATCTTGCCTCTCGCTTTGAAAAGAACTATAACAACCCCACCAGGAGAGCAGGCTTTCGAGGTCTCCCCTTCGGACGACGGCTCCATTGACCCGCGTGCCACAAAGACTGCGAAGGTGGTCTGTTGGTATCGGCATCACGAGGACTCCCGTCTGTCAGTCGGTAGCTATCACCCTTTCTTTACCCCCCTTTCTCTCCCTCTCTCTCCCTCTGTTCTTTCCCCTTCTTTTCTATCGCATAACTGTGTGTATCAATAGATACAATTGATTTCACATGAATTAAGTTATCACTGCCTCTTCTTGCACTCTGAAATCAAAACGAACCATCACTACCATCCTTTGGCTCGTGACAGTGGCCATACCATGATACCATCTGCCCTTCTCTGTGACACTACTGCCAAGGCAGCCACAATGTTCCCCTGTCTGTGACAACACAAGGGTGGCAGTCCCAACATTCTACGCTCTGTGGCACCACAGTGGTGGCAGCACCAGCATTGCACTGTCTCTGACACCACAGCAGTGGCAGCCCCAGCACTGCACTGTCTCTGACACCACAGCAGTGGCAGCCCCAAGGTTTCCCTCTCTATGAAAGCCCAGCAGAGGAAGCCCCAACATTCCCCTCTCTGTGAAACATCAGCAGTGGCAGCCCAAACGTTCCCATCTGGGCCACCACAGTGGTTACAGAGCAAACATTCCCCTGTCTCTGACATCACAACTGTGGCAGACACAAGTCCCCCTGTCTGTGACAACCAAAGCAGTGGAAGCCTCAAAGTCCCCTGTCTGTGACACCACAGCAGGGGCAACACCAGCGTTCCCCTCTCTGTGACACAGGAGCAGTGGCAGCCCCAAAGTCAGTGTCACCACAGTTGTTACAGAACCAAGTCCCACTCTGTGTGACACCAAGGCAGTGGAAGCCCCAACGTCCTACTCTCCGTGACACCACAGGGGTGGCAGCAACATTACCCTCTCCAAGACATCACAGCTTTGGCAGCCCCAGTGATTTCCTCTCTAGGAAATCATCAGGGTGGCATATGAAACGTTGTCCTCTCTGTGACACAACACAAGTGGCATTCTCAACATTCCCCTGTCTGTGAAACCACAGAGGTAGCAGCCCCAGCAATCCTCTCTCTGTGACACTGCAGCGGTGGCACCCTGAAGTCCCCCTCCATGTGACACCACAGCAATGGCAACCCCACTGTTCCAATGCCTGTGACACCTCAGCGGTGGCAGCTCTAAGATCTCCATCACTATGACAAAAGAGGTGTGGCAGCCCAAACATTCCCCACTCTGTGGTACCACAGCGGTGGCAGTCCCAATGTCCTGTTCGCTCTGACATCACTGCAGTTGCAGCCCAAACTTCCTTCTCTCTGTAACATTGCACCTGTGGCAGCAGCACTAGAAAAGAAGTAGCAGCCATGGAACAAGAAGAGGTGGAGCAGAGAAGGAGCAGTGGAACAGTGGTAGATGAGCAGTGTCAGAGCAGCGCTGGAGGAGTGCTGGAAGAGTGGGGCAGGAGCAGAGGAACTGTGCTGGAACAGCACATCACAACTTTAGAACAGCAGTGGAGTAACCATGGAAAAGGCACAACAGTGGTGGGACAAGAACCACAGCCATGGAACAGTGGTGGCACAGCACCATCAAGCTCATTTCTTCTTTCCTGAACAACTTGAAAAACAGATGGCCCAGCAGCTTCCCCAAGACTGGCATCCACATCTGTCTGCTGCCAGCAATTCTGTTCTCATTTTGACTGGCCTGGAGGAAGCAGGAAGAAGAGAAGAAGGGCTGAGGGTGGGCAGCTGAGGCCTTGCAGCCACCTCAGACCAGTGGCTGTAGCAGAGCACAAGGATGGCCTGGCTGCAGGGCGGTGGGTCCTCAGCTGCACACTGCAAGGGTCTGTAGCAAACTGCTCAACAGCCCAAGCCTGCCCATGAGCCTCTCCTGCACTGCAACTGTGTCAAAGAACAAGTAGTGCAAGAGAAGGTGGGAAGAGAGAAGCTGCAGGGGAGCCCCACCAGCAGACACCCAGAGCAGCAGCAGCAGGGGCTCAGCTGTGCTCTTGAGACACACTGGCACCATGCCTGCAGGCTTTCTGTGCCTTCAAGCAGTCTGCAGCTCCTGCTCTTGCCTGTGGCCCTGGCAAGCATGGTCCAAAGGCCCCAGGAAAAGGTGGTAGACAGCAAGGAAGTGAGGGTCTGCTGTGTGCTGCAATGTGCTCCAGCAGAGGTTGGGCCAAGCCCTGCTTCCCCAGGGCAGCTGGGGAACATCCCTGCATGTGGCTCTATGTGAAAGCACTGGGGACTGTCCTGGTTCCTGCCTCAAAGGTTCTATGTCCGGCCGGGGACAGCTGGTCTACCCAGAAACTGCCCAGCAGCTACTGAGTCCAGCCAGGGACAACTGGTCTACCCCGCCTTTGCTGACCAGGTCCGAGGTCCTCCCGGGGTGAACTGGTCTACCCAGCCTAATCCAAGCAGGTACTGAGTCCGTGCCGGGACAACTGGTCTACCCAGAAGCTGCCGCCGAGGGAGTAACTGTGGCTGAAGACAACTGCTCTGCACGGACACTCTTTCCACCACAACCGCACACGGGCAAGGGAAGCGTATCCCAAGCGCCGCCGGCCACAGAGCCAAGCCCCCGCCCCGCGTGTCGGGCCCGGGTGGAGCGCGGCAGAGGGGCCCCCTGTCGGCCCCGGCCCGCCCAGAGAGGCCGGGCAGGAGGAGAAAGAACGCACAGCACATGCATGCACGCCGGAGGGGCGGCACGGCCCAGCGAGGGAGCAAGTGAGCCTGCGGGAATGTGGCTGCATTATACGGACAGACGAGTCCACAGCCGGCGACGCCCCCAAGAGAACGACTCGGACTTGCCTGGGCTGGCGCACCGGCGCACGCCGTCTCCTCCCATGATGGAACTGGAGGCAACCGCAAACAGCGAGCCTTGTTCAACTTCCAGGAGCCGTGGGGAAACCAGGTCTACCCAGCCCCAGCACAAATCGGCCCATGTCCCGCGGGGGCGGATAACACCTGTTCGCCCCGTCACCGCCCGTCACCGCAGCGCCACGCCGACGTCTGCGGCGGAGGCCGGCAGGCGGCGCCGCTCCCGGAGCCGGGTAGACCTGGCCACCTGGGGCCGCCTCGCTCCGGGGTAGACCAGCTCGCCCCGCTGTCGTCCTCTACTACAGCGCCACGCCCCTATCGGCGGCCGGGGCGGGCAGGCGCAGCCAGTCCCGGAGCCGGGTAGACCTGGCCGTCCGCGACCTCCCGGCTCTGGGGTAGACCAGCTTGCCCCGCTGCCACCCGCCACCAACGCGCCACGACGACCGCTCCGGGCACATCCGCCGCCAGCCGCCGGCCTCGGACCCGGGTACACCTGGCATCCGCCTACCATCCCGGAACCCCACAGGCCCTGTAGCGGCTCAGTGCCGAATGGCTCCAGCAGCCCCATCCCGCCCATTTCAAGACCGAGACATATTTTAGACTTAACCCCCCCCGCGCAATTTCCTTTTTTTCTTCATTTTTGGGGAGAGTGGGGGGGAGTTGTGTGTTGGGTGGAGGAGTGGGGGAAGGGGCTTAGTGAATTTAATTTAATTTAATTAATTTAATTTATTTTAATTTAATTTTATTTTATTTTATTTTATTTTATTTTATTTTATTTTATTTTATTTTATTTTATTTTATTTTATTTTATTTTATTTTATATTGTTTTATTTCCTGAAAGATTGGTACTTCTACTCTCTTGAAACAAGAAAGTTTTCTGGGAAAAAGTCTCTTTGCAATCTTTATTTCTTTCCGCTTTGCGCCCACACCACTTCCAGCCAACCTGATGGGCAGGCTGTGCCCTGTACTCGGCCTGCTGACACACTGAACCACCAAAACGGCGTCGCCACCCCCACCCGCCCTCCTCGGGACGCTACACAGCCCCCCTCTCTCCCCCCCAACCCCAAACGGAGGGGGGGACAGCGGGGAGGAGAAGCACGTCCATGCGACGGAACTCGGCAGCAAGCCGCGGGCTCCTGGCGCGACTTGCCTGCTCCCGCCTCGCCCCTCCAAGGGCAGAGTCCGTGGCGGGGGGGGCCATCAGGGCGGCGGTCGCTTTCGGGTCGGTCGGAGATGAGCAGATGTAGCAGGGGATGTGCCGTGTACAGGGATGCAGCCCAGCACAGCTTCCCTTACCTTTCTGCTGACACAGGAACATGAAGTGGGTGCAGAGAACATCCAGGGCCATAAACCAGCTTTTTCTGTCTTCAATGACTTGGAAAGATGTGCCAGCAGCTTTCTCAGGCCTGGCATCTGGATCTCTCCACAGGCTGCACCTCTGTGCTCATTTTGACCAGCCTGCGGGGGCAGGCAGAGAGGCAGAATGCTGAGGACAGGCAGCTCAGCCATGTGGCAGGGGCCAGGAGGGGACTGGCCACGAGCCAGGGGTTCTTCTAGACCACCTCACGCCGTGCTCAGGGGCTGTGGGGAATGGGTCCCTACAGGTCTGGGCAATGGTGGAGTCAGCAGTCACAGAAAAGCCAGCTTGCACTTTGAGGAGGACCTTAGAAAGCTGCAGGGGAGCCCCACAAGCAGACACCCAGTGCAGCAGCAGGGGCTCAGCTGTGCTCTTGAGATACACTGGAACAATCCCTGCAGGCTTTTTGTGCCTTCAAGCAAAGCCTGCAGGGCAGCCCCTACTCTTGCCGGGGGCCCTGGCAAGCGTGGCCCAAAGGCCCCAGGGAAAGGTGTTAGGCAGCAAGGAAGTGAGGGTCTGCTGTGTGCTGCAATGTGCTCCAGCAGAGGCTGAGCCAACCCCCGCTTCCCCAGGGCAGCTGGGCACCCTCCCTGCAGGGCGCTCTGTCTGCAGGGCACTGGGGAGTGTCCTGGTTCCTTCCCAGCAGGTCCTATGTATGGCTGGGGACAACTGGTCTACCCAGAAACTGCCCAGCAGCTACTGAGGCCAGCCAGGGACAACTGGTCTACCCCGCCTTTGCTGACCAGGTTTGGCCGAGGTGAACTGGTCTACCCAGCCATATCCAAGCAGGTACTGAGTCCGGCCCGGGACAACTGGTGTACCCAGAAGTTGCCGCCTAGGGAGTAACTCTGGCTGAAGACAACTGCTCTGCATGGACACTTTTACCACCACAGCCGCGCACGGGCAAGGGAAGCGTATCCCAAGCGCCGCCGCCCACAGAGCCAAGCCCCCGCCCCGCGTGTCGGGCCCGGGTGGAGCGCGGCTCCGGGGCCCCCTGTCGGCCCCGGCCCGCCCAGAGAGGCCGAGCAGGAGGAGAAAGAAAGCACAGCACATGCATGCACGCCGGAGGGGCGGCAGGGCCCAGCGAGGCAGCGAGTGAGCCTGCGGGGATGTGGCTGCATTATACGGACAGACGAGTCCAAAGTCCCCAAGAGAACGACTCGGACTGGACTGGGCTGGCGCACCGGCGCACGCCGCCGCCTACCATGATGGAACTGGAGGCAACCGCAAACAGCGAGCCTTGCTCAACTTCCAGGAGCCGTGGGGAAACCAGGTCTACCCAGCCCCAGCGCAAACCAGCCCAAGTCCCGCGGGGGCGGATAACACCTGTTCGCCCCGTCACCGCCCGTCACCGCAGCGCCACGCCGACATCTGAGGCCGAGACCGGCAGGCGCCGCCGCCACCGGAGCCGGGTACACCTGGCATCCCGCCACCTCCTGGCTACCAGGTAGACCAGCTCGTCGCGCTGCCGCCCGCCACCAACGCGCCACGACGACGGCTCCGGGCAGGGCCGCCGCCGGCCGCCGGCCTCGGAGCCGGGTAGACCTGGCATCCAGCTACCATCCCGGAACCCCACAGCCCCGGCAGCGCCTCAGTGCCGGATGGCTCCAGCAGCCCCGTCCCACAACCTGATGAAGCCCATTTCAAGACCGACACATATTTTCGACTCACCCCACACCCCTTCTGTTTTTGGGGCAGTTGGGGAGGAGTTGTGTGTGGCGTACAGGAGTGGGGGGGGGTTGGTGAAATTTATTTTATTTTATTTTATTTTATTTTATTTTATTTTATTTTATTTTATTTTATTTTATTTTATTTTATTTCCCGGAAGAATGGTATTTCTACTCTATTGAAACGAGAATGTTTTCTGGGATAAATACTCCTTGCAATATTTATTTATTTTCACTTTGCACCCAGACCACTTCCAGCCGAGCTGATGGGCAGGCTGTTCCCTGTACTCGGCCTGCTGACACACTGAACCACCAAAACGGCGTCACCACCCCCACCCGCCCTCCTCGGGACGCTACACAGCCCCCCTCTCTCCCCCCCAACCCTAAACATAGGGGGGACAGCGGTGAGGAGAAGCACGTCCATGCGACGGAACTCGGCAGCCAGCCGCGGTCTCCTGGCACGACTTGCCTGCTCCCACCTCACCCTGCCACTGGAAGATTCCGTGGCGGGGTGGCCACCAGGGGGGCGCCCACTTTCAGGCCGGTCAGAGATCAGCAGATGTACCAGGGGATGTGCCGTGTACAGGGATGCAGCCCAGCACAGCTTCTCTTCCCTTTCTGCTGACAGAAGAACATGAAGGGGGTGCAGAGACCATCCAGGGCCATAAAGCAGCCTTTTCAGCCTTGAATGACTTGGAAAGATGTGCCAGCAGCTTTCCCAGGACGGGCATCTGGATCTCTCCACAGGCTGCACCTCTGTCCTCATTTTGACCAGCTGGGGGGGACAGGCAGAAAGGCAGAATGGCTGAGGACAGGCAGCTCAGACATCCAGCAGGGGCCAGGAGGGGACTGGCCACGAGCCCGGGGTTCTTCTAGACCACCCCATGCCATGCTCAGGGTCTGTGGGGAATGGGTCCCTACAGGTCCGGGCAATGATGGAGTCAGTAGTCACAGAAAAGCCAGCTTGCACTTTGAGGAGGACCTTAGAAAGCTGCAGGGGAGCCCGACAAGCAGACACCCAGTGCAGCAGCAGCAGGGGCTCCACCGTGATCTTGAGACACACTGGCACCATCCCTGCAGGCTTTTTGTGCCTTCAAGCAAAGCCTGCAGTGGAGCTCCTGCTCTTGCCGGGGGCCCTGGCAAGCGTGGCACAAAGGCCACAGGGAAAGGTGGTAGGCAGCAAGGAAGTGAGGGGCTGCTGTGTGCTGCAATGTGCTCCAGCAGAGGCTGGGCCAACCCCTGCATCCCCAGGGCAGCTGGGCACCATCCCTACATGTTGCTCTGTCTGCAGGGCTCTGGAGAGTGTCCTGGTTCCTGCCCAACAGGTATTAAGTGTGGCCGGGGATAACTGGTCTACCCCGCCTTTGCTGTCTAGGTCCCAAATCCAGCCGGGGTGAACTGGTCTACGCAGCCTAATACAAGCAGGTGCTGAGTCTGTCCCGGCACAACTGGTCTACCCAGAGGCTGGTCCGTAGGCAGTAACTCTGGCTGAAGACAACTGGTCTACCTGCCCTTGCCCCTGCAGGAAGCCAAGTCCAGACGAGAGGATTGAGTGTAGGCAGCAGGCGCCGGGAAGGCAGGGCACGGGACGGGATGGGACCTCAGGCAGGGCCCTGTGTGTACCTGAAGCGCCCAGCACCACGACGGCGGCTGCAGTGCAAGGGGCAGGATGTGCATCTGCTCGTCCGTGCCGGCTGTGGCTCTGTCGTTGCCCGGCTCTGGGGTCCTGGTCTACCTCCACGGCCGGAGACAGCAGCGCATGGACACCCTTTCCAGCCCAGCGGCGCACGGGCAAGGGAAGCCCATCCCCAGCGCCGCCGCCCGCAGAGCCAAGCCCCCGCCCCGCGTGTCGGGCCCGGGCCCCGCGCGGAGGGAAGCGGAGGCCGTGCGGCCTGGCGGGGCCTCTCTCGCTGGGTGCCCGCAGCGCTTTCGGCTGGCGGCAGGCGGCCCTTGGCTGGCTTGCCCGGCCCCGGAGCCCGTGTGTCGGAGGAGAGCGCAAAGGCGGACAGCGGCACCGGAGAACCCTGTCGGCCTCGACCCGCCCAGAGAGGAGGATAAGGAGGAAGGAGGAACCACCGCAGTCGCACGCTGGAGAGGTGAACCGGCGCACCGAGCGAGAGAGGGAGCCTGCCGGGACGTGGCCGCATGATTGGGACAGACGAGTCCAAAGCCGCCGACGCCCCCAAGAGAACGAGTCGGACTTGAGTGGGCTGGCGCACCGGCGCACGCCGCCTCCTACCGTGATGGAACTGGAGGCAACCGCAAACAGCGAGCCTTGGTCAGCTTCCAGGAGCCGTGAGGAAACCAGGTCTTCCCAGCCCCAGCGCCCCAAGTCCCGCGGGGGCGGATAACACCTGTTCGCCCCGTCACCGCAGCGCCACGCCGACGTCTGCGGCGGAGGCCGGCAGGCGGCGCCGCAGCCCTCGGAGCCGGGTAGACCTGGCCACCTGGGGCTGCCCTTTTCCGGAGTAGATGAGCTCGCCCAGCTGCCGCTCGATACGGCTGCCCCACGCCCCTGTCCGTGGCCGGACTAGGCAGGCGCAGGCAGCCCCGGAGCCGGGTACACCTGGCGTCCGCCACCTCCCAGCTCCGGGGTAGACCTTCTCGCCGCGATGCCGCCCGCCACCGCAGCGCCACGCCGACGGCTCCGGGCACGCCCGCCGGCTATCGCCGGCCCCGGACCCGGGTAGACCTGGCATCCAGCTACCATCCCAGAAGCCCACAGCCCCTCTAGCGCCTCAGTGCTGGAGGGCCCCAGCAGCCCACCCCACCCACCCGATGAAATCCATTTCAAGACCAAGAAATATTTTCGACTCAACCCACACCCCAGCCATTTTCTTTTTTTCTTCTTTTTTGGGGGGAGTGGAGGGGAGTTCTGTGTTGTGTGGAAAAGTGTATGTGTAGGGGCAGTGGTGAATTTTATTTTATTTTATTTTATTTTATTTTATTTTATTTTATTTTATTTTATTTTATTTTATTTTATTTTATTTTATTTTATTTCCTGAAAGAATGGTACTTCTACTCTCTTGAAACAAGAAAGTTTTCTGGGAAAAATACTCTTTGCAAACTTTGTTTATTTTCACTTTGCATCCAGACCACTTCCAGCCGAGCGGATGGGCAGGCTGTGCCCTGTACTTGGCCTGCTGACACACTGAACCACCAAAACGGCACCGCCACCCCCACCCGCCCTCCTCGGGACGCTACACAGCCCCCCCTCTCTCCCCCAACCAACCCCAAACGCAGGGGGGACAGCGGGGAGGAGAAGCACGTCCATGCGACGGAACTCGGCAGCAAGTCGCGGGCTCCTGGCGCGACTTGCCTGCTCCCGCCTCGTTCCCCATGGGCAGAGCCTGTAGCGGGGGGGGCCATCAGGCGGGCGCCCGCTTTCGGGTCGGTTCTTTCACGGTCCGCAGAGGTCTTCGGCCCTCGGTGCGGGTCTGGAGGGCCGCGGGGGATCGGCGCCGAGGTGCCCGGGGCCGGCACGAAGCTGCTGGCTGTCGGCCCGCGTTCACAGGGACAAAGTGACACACGCCCCCACTCCCCACACTCACACCCCGATGCCTCATTCTCAGACCGACACACGCACACACCCACTCACACCTGCGCCAACACACACACATACAAACACACACACACAAACACAGACACACACACATGCACGCAGGCGCATAATCTCGCATGCCCTCTCTCCCCATCCCTGCCCCTGCCCTATTGTTCGCAGCCCCAAATCGATGGTTGGGCGCACCCCGCCCTCCACCATCAGCCTCCCTGGCGCTACCATCAGAAGTCTCCCGCGCCTGCCTAGGCCCCCATCGAGCAGTTCACACAGCGGCAGACACAGGCTAACGCTGGGGCTGCCACTGCTGCAGTGTCATAGAGAGGGGAATGTCTGGGCTGTCACACCTCTTTTGTCACAGACATGGAGATCTTGGAGCTGCCACTGCTGTGGATGCACAGACATTGGAGCACTGAGGTTGCCACTGCTGTGGTGTCCCACGGTGGGGGACTTCCGGCTGCCACTGCTGCAGTGTCACAGAGAGCGGAATGTTGGGGCTGCTACCTCTGTGGTGTCACAGACAGGGGAATGTTGTGGATGCCACTGGTGGTGTGTCCCAGACAGGGCAATGTTGCATTTGCCACTCCCGTGGTTTCGTAGAGAGGAGAAACGTTGGGGCTGCCACAGCTGCGATATCACAACAAGGGTGTCTGAGGGCTTCAGGCACTGTGGTGTCTCAGAAAGGGAGACTTGTGTTCACCACAGCTTCGCCATCACATGGAGGGGAATGTTGGTGCTGCCACTGCTGTTTTTTCACAGAGAGGGGAAAGTTGGGCCTTCCACTGCAATTGTCTTCAGCCTCCCTGGCACTGTCTTCAGGCTTCTGCCGCCCGTCAACGGTTTCGGGTGCCCCGCTCTCCATCATCAGCCTCCCTGGCAGCGCTGTCAGATTTTTCCCGTCCCTGCCTAGGCCCCCATCGACCTGTTCACACAGCAGCAATGGAGGCAGGCCAGGAGCCTGCTGCAGAGGCCCAGCTGGCGGGGGGCTGCAGGTGGTGGCGGGATGCTTAGCACTGTCCCCTTTCGAAGAATCTCTCTGTTCTGCTGTCTCTCGGCCTTTCGGTTTTACATCTTTTTTTCCCGCTCACCCCCGGCCCCGGTCAAGCGCGGGCACGATGGCAGCGCGGCGAGGGGCTAAAGGGAGCGAGCGATGCAGAAGTCAAGGCCGGCTACCCGGCCGCCGTCTGTTTGGGCACGGAGGTGGCGGGCACACCGCCGGCTCCTAAAGGCTCCCTCATTCCCTCTCAGGGAACGATCGGGGCAGCGATTGGGGGTGGGGGCAGGACGTGGCCAGAGAGGGCTGGGGAAGTGTGCGGCAGGGCTCGCCAGCGGCTGCCAGCACACGGAGGCAGCAGGAACAGCGCAGCGCGTGGGACCGCAAGTCGGCCACCTCGGACCGCACGGCGCTCGGGGTGAAAGAGCAGGTGCGAGCCGGTGCACTTGCAGCCACGTGGACATGCCGGCCGGCGGGACGTGCGGGCAGCCCGCCCATCACGTGCTCACCGGCCTGCACGGGGCCACGGGGCTGCACCTCCGGTCTGGGAGAGCCAGGCTACCCAGGGCTCAGCAGCCAGGTACCGAGGCCGGCCAGGGACAATGGGCCTACCCAGCAGGTCCCAACCAAGTACTAAGTCCAGCCAGGGACAACAGGTCTTCCCAGCAAATGCCCACCAGTCTTGAAGTCCAGCTAGGGAGAACAGCTCTACCCACCATTTGCCCACCAGGTACCTAGTCTGACAGTGGACAAGGGGTGTACCTAGCAGTTGTCCATTAGGTACACAGTCCGGCCAGGAACAACCGGTCTACCCTGCAAGTGGCCTTTAGGTTCCACGTCCAGCAGCGGAGAAAAGGCCTGACCAGCATTTGCCCACCAGATACAGAGTCCCACCAGGGACAACAGGTCTAGCTCAGCCATTGCCTACCAGGCACTCTGTCCATCCAGGAAGAACAGCTCTACCCAGCAGTCACTCAAAAGGTATTAGGTCAGGCCGGGGAAACTGGTCTACCCTTCATTTGGCCCTTATGTACCAAGTCCGTCACCAGAAAACAGGGCCACCCAGCATTAGCCCACTAGCTATGAAGTCCGGCTGCAGACAACAGGTCTGCCCTGTAGTTACTGACGAGATTCTGAGTCTGGCCGGGGAAAAGGTGTCTACCCAGCAACTGCCCCAGTCATGAGATCTGGCTAGGGAGAACAGGGCTACCCAGCAGTTGCTCACTGGCTACAAATTGCGGCTGGGGACAGCGGGTCTTCCCTGCCATTGCCGACCACGTCCTAGGTCAAGCCAGGGAGAACAGGTCTAGCAGCACTCACCCACCAGGTACTGAGTCCAGTCGGGGCCAGTGGGTTTACCCAGCAGTTGCTGATGGCATACCAAGTGTGGCAGCAGAACACAGCTCTACCCAGCAGTTGCCCACCAGGCACTAGGTCTGCCAGGACAGGGGTATGAATATGCATTTGTCTTTTGTGTATTGAACATTTTTGTAAATAAGAGGCTTTGCAATTACCTCTGATATTTGCAGTGAACATTAGGGAGCTATCCCACGCACTGCTCGGTGTCACAATAAATATGCACTTTCTAACTTGACCTATTAGAGAGTTCTTTGTCCATCACAGTTGGATATTGATATTAGATCGATATTCATATTTTAATGAATCACCCTCACAAGCACACACCTGTCTTTCAAACCAGGACACCTGGCCAGCAGAGTATCAGGGCAGTAGAAATCCAGACACGTGGACACACACTCACCAACACAGCTCTAGGATTGCTGAAGGGGTTTATTGACCATTCAAGAGAAATGTCCCTGGGCTCAAGGGAAAACAGGGGACTCATTCAAGGATGATCATCTCCTGATGCCTGTGGAGCGCGCTGGACATGGATGTCACCAACTCCTACAGTCCTAAAACACAGAGCCCAGAACTTGACCCACCAGGACCCAACGGGACAGGAGAGGGGTCTTGTCCCCACCCCTCTCTCTGTGGGCACTGCTGACTGAGCCATGGAGAGCAAGAGCCAGGCACTTCTGCAGCAAAGCACCCAGCAGCTTTTCAGCCACAGGGGGCTGGGTGTTGGGAAGGATGAAGTAGAAAGACCTTGTAAATATGATGGTTTCGATTCTGGGAGTATGAGATCAACAGGCAAGATAGAAATGAAAGAAAGCTTTGAGATTTAGGGTGTGGGGTAGCGTGCAGTCAGCTAGTGAACAATGGTGTGCCTAGCTGAGGGCCATCTCCCTTGATTAAACAATACCCTTCTGCTTGCCAAAGGTAATGGGACAGTTCTATTGGCTGTATGTAAATGTTGTGAGATTGGTATCTTGTATTAGATTGGTTGGTCCAACACAGACTATTCAACTTGGAAAGACATTTATTGTATGGTATTCAGAGCCTCCCCTTCTTTCCCTGCTCTTTTCCCCCTCTTTTCCCTCCCTCTTTTCCCACTCTCTTCCCCCTCTTTTCCCCTCTTTTCTGGCTCACCTGGCCTGCTTTAGCTGTGCCTAGCAGCTACAAGCAGGGCCCTCACAAGAAACCACGTGCTACTACAGTTGCTTTGCTTATAGAGATACTTTGTCACCGACTCTGCCGTCACTGAGAAGCTTCTAGAGCTGGGGACAAAAAGGACTCATTGGAGACACAGTGGGGGGCACTGGGCTGCACTGGGAAGAAAGGGGAAAGGGAGGGCACCCGTGGGGAAGGGACCTGTGGGCAACAATGAGGTGCAGCAGCTGCTGTGCTCCTGGCCAGAAGCACTGAGGTCAGGACCAAGAGGCACAGCTTGGGCAGGGGCTGTGTCCTGGGCCATGCAGGGGGGTCCTGGGGTGACAGGGCTGGCAGTGCAACAGGGGTCCTGGTCACTGGGGGTTCCCTGGCAAAACTCCAAGGGTCAGGGGTGTTAGGTGGGTAGGGTCAGTAGGGATACACTTGGCTGTGCTGGGACAAACTGGGATGGCCTGGAGTGTGGAGGCCATGCAAGGGGAATGTGAAAAAGGCTTGTTGTGTGTGTGGCTCTATGCAGATATTTACTATATACAATAATGCTAGGTAGAAAAGTTATGCTGTATTGACATTTGAATAATATAGTAAATGTAGTTTTTAGCATTAAGTTTTAGTAATAAAAGAATTGTGTGTAAGATATTTTCTTTAGCTCAAGAAGAAAAAAAAAAAAAGGGAGAGGCCCAGAGGTGTTTCTCAACAGAGATAACAGTTACAACAAGAAGAAGAGAACCCCCCCTTAGGACTTTCAGAAGACAAGGTGCATATCTCCCTGCATCCACAGAAGCCACCTGGTCAACCCAGACTGAATCCACACGAACCACCTGGTCAAGCCCAACTCCTGGACGCCCAGGATTAGAAGGGGGACTCTGGGCAAACGGGTCTGTCTTAAGATAAAGATTGCATAATTTTGAAATTTTGGTCTTCAAAAAGGGGACATTCCTCCCGAAGGAGGCCCTTCTCCTTCACAGCCTTTGTCTGAGAGGGAGGGGGGACGGTAGACCCGGGCTACCTTCTTTGCTCTTATTTGTCTCATTATTTGTCCTGTCTCTGAAAACTTTTTAAGCTTTTATTATTGTATTAATTTTTTTGTAACCAATTTTTATTCTTTATTAAATTTTCATAAATTTCAAAAAGCGAGTGATTGGCGTTTATCACAGGGAAGATCTGACAATGACAGAACTCGTGGTACCCACCAGGGGCATCTTTAGGATCTCAACATTGTCTAAATCCACCTGTGTGAAAAACGTGAGATGATTAATTCATGTTCTTATGGTAAATTGGAAAATTATAAAGCTGTATATATTTATATCAGGTAAAAGTCTATGTTTCAGGAGGTTTCTGCAGCAGATGGTGAAACTGAGCACCCTGAAAATCAGGCGTCTCCATTCAGAAGGGAACAAAAGACTTTGCAGCCTTCTCAAGTATTGGGAGGGGACCTGTTGAGATGAGCCGGTATCAGCAACTCACACCTCGGGAGCCACTTTCACAGACCATCAAGCAATATCACCCATATCTCGAACATTCATCAACTATAAGGATCCATAAAAACTGAATATTAACACATGGACTTGGGAGGGGAGCTCTTTTTCAATCCGACCAGAGACAAATTTGGGTTTGAATAACTAACCAAGAAACAAAG
The DNA here is from genome assembly GCF_021018805.1 of Prinia subflava. Lineage (NCBI taxonomy): Eukaryota > Metazoa > Chordata > Aves > Passeriformes > Cisticolidae > Prinia > Prinia subflava. Next base: position 627,621 of record NW_026961012.1, on the reverse strand, counting down.
GGAAGTATGGGGAAATATTGCCAGAGGCAGAATAAAGAGTATAAAAACCAAGCCTCGAACATGGCAAATTCGTGAACCCAGCTAGATACACCGGCTGCCAGGTCCTGTGTCTCTGGGGTCACCCTTGGCTCAACTTTTCCAGGGAGAAATTCTGTCAAGTAAGTGTCGCTGTTCGTGGGGTTCGTATTGTTTTGTTTTTATTGTTTAAAATTGTTATAATTTGATTCCAAATTTTGTGATTTGAATTTTAATAAACCAAATTATTGAATTTGGCAATAAATTTGTCCTGAGATTTATAACAGGGCAGGATGTGGTGACATCATGGCCTCACCTTGGCCTGTGCCAGGGAGCACAGCAGGATGGAGAAGAGCAGGGCCACGCTGAGCACAGCCACCTTCATCTTCCTCTTGCTCTGGCAGCATTGGCTGGGACTGCGCCTTAATCCTTCCCAGGGTGAGGAGCACCTTCATCCTTCCCAGGACTCCTCCCAGCCCCCTCCCTGACAGCCCCCAGGCCAAAGCCTGGCTCAGTACAGACACACAGTCCTGACCACAAGCCCAGCCCTAACAGAGTCCTACCCACACGTGGCATGCCTCCAGCCCCCTCACCCGGCACCCCTCCAGCTTCCTGCACAGGGCAGCTGCCCTTGGAAGGGCCCAGGCAACTGCAGGGGCCAAGGGGTCGGGCAGGGAGCCAGAGACAGGTGGATCCCTACTCCAACACAATCCATCTTCCACCAACCCCTCAGAGCGCTGGGGGATTGTGACCACCTGAAGACAAGGCTGAGGTTTGGGGAATTACTCAGGTGTGGGTCTTCCCACATCCCCATTACCCCATTGCTCAGCACTGTAGCTGGACCCAAACTGGTCCACTCCCCAGCCCGTAAGCAGATTCCAGTGAGGAATATCTCCTGCCCTGACCCTCACCCTGTCACACTTGAAGCCACTGTGCCATCCCACAGCACATGTGTCCTACTCTGCACAGCTGCTCTGCATGGGAGGAGCCAGGGACCCCATCTCCAACAAGGCTCTCACTCAAGCACTGTCCCTGCCTCGACCTGCCCACAGCTCCCCAGGGCCCTTGTCCCCACACAGGGTCTCTGCAATGCCCTGGCCCTGGGCTCAAGACAGTTCTGGCCCAGAGCAGGATGTGCCAATCCTGAGGGATTTGGCTGAGTGGGTGTTTGTCCCCAGGCAGCCCCTCAAAGCCAACTGGGCAGAGGTGCCCAGTCAGGAGGATGGATGTCAGTCCCCTGACACCATCTCTGATAAGCCCTGTTTCCTCAGGGCCAGAGGCACCAGGAAGACATTGAGCATTCTGGGGCATCCAAGAAGTGAGAATCCACTGACAAGCGGTTCACAAGAGCTCTCCATGACTTCAATTTATTTTGACATTGCATGACATTAATGAAGGCTTCTGCTTCTCTCTTTCCATAGGAACACTGCAGATCCATCACAGATGTCTTGTGGGCCAGCTGGGAAAGTGTTTCAGGTGACTGCCTGGACTGTTTGCTCTGGAACTTGTCCAAGGAGTGATAGGGCCCAGGAAGATTTTCCTGTGGAGTGTCCCATTGATGAGAGGCTACAGTGTCCCTGAGACTGGGGATTCTTGACCAAATGGACAAATCCTGTGACATCATTGGTGTGCTGATGTGGTCTTGGAATGGAACTGAGGATGTGTCTCACGGTCCTAATTGCAGAACAAAAGTTGAGAGAGGTCCAGGCTTCCTTAGACATCACTGCCAGTCATGGGGATGGCACTGGACAGTGACTGCCCATGTGCCAAGAGCCCAGGAAGAACGAACTGGACATGCACAGAGGCTCTCAGTGTGGCCAGATTGGCCTTGCAGCTTCAGGGACATCATGGGAATGGCCCTGCCTCCCTTGGGGTTGTGAATGAGCTAAGCAGAAACCGTCCCTTCAGCTGCTACCAGCATTTCAGGAAGGAGGTATTTTGTCTCTTTGACTGACTGTTACTTCTGTGTAAAAATTTGCAGCATAGTCCTCAGCACAGGAAAGACTCAGACTTCATGGAGCATTTCCAGAGGAGGCTGTGATGCTCGAAAGGTTAGAGTACCTCTGTGACAAACACAAGTTTGGAGACTTGAGGCTGTTCAGCCTGGAGCAGAGAAGGCCATGGGGAGACTCCAGTGTGACCTTTTAGGACTTCAAGGCACCTCACAGGAAACATGGGGAGAAATGTTTTAGTAGGACCTGTGGCAACTGGAGAAGGGGAAATGGTTTTCAACTAAAAGAGGATAAGTTCAGCCTGCACAAAATACAGACATTTGGGATGTTAAGGGTGATGAAACACTGGCACAGGTTTCCCTGAGACCCAGTGGATGCCCCATTCCTGGAAATATTCCTGGTTGGATGGGCTGTGAGCAACATGATGGAGCAAAAGATGTCTCTGCTCCCACCCCACAGGAGGCACTGTGGTGTCAGCTAGCACATGGCTTTGTGTCTCTTGTAGGATAAAACACACCCAGAGAGCAGAGAAAACACACAGCACCACCATGGACAGGAATGTCCTGCCATGGACATTGGAATATTGTGCATCAACAGGCTCAGACTGCCCAGTTTTGCCTCTCTGCAGATGGACACAAGTGTCAGAAGAGACTGAGAACCAGGAGGATGCACAGTGTCTGTGAGACCCCTTGGTTCCCTGGGGGCCTAGAGTAGCCCAGGTTCCCTTTGGTTCCATGAGGCCCCACAATGTCTCCAGGATCCCTGGACACCAGAAGGCCCTGAGGGATCCCAAAAGATCCACATTGCTCCCAGCCCCAATGTTCCCCATTCTCTGACATCACAACTGTGGCAGAACCAAGTCCCCCTGTTGGTGACACTTCAACAATGGAAGCCCCAAAGTCCCCTGTCAGTGACACCAGAGTCTTTGCAACCCCAAGTCCCACTCCGTGTGACAACAAAGTGGAAGTGGAAGCCTCAAGGTGCTACTCTCTGTGACACCACAGAGGTGGCAGCCCCAGGATTCCCCTCTCTTTGACACCAAGGCAGTGGCTGCTCCAACATTCCTCTCAATGAGCCACAGCAGGGGAGTCCCAGCATTCCCCTCTTTGGGACACGTTAGCAGTGGTAGTGACAACATTCCCCCCTCTGTGACACAATAGCAGTGGAAGGCCCAACTTTCCCCTCTTTGGGAAAACACAGGGGTTTCAGCTCCAACATTCAGCTCTGTGTGACAGCGTAGCTGTGGCAAACACAGTTCTCCTTTTCTGAGACACCACAGCACTGGAAGCCCCAAAACAATATTGCTGTCATATAACAGCTGTGGCAGCCCACACATTTCGCCTCTATAGGAAACCACAGGGGTGGCAAATGCAACGTTGCCTCTCTGTTACACACCACCAGTGGCATTTCCAACATTCCCCTCTCTCTGACACCAGAGAGGTGGAAGCCCCAGCAATCCCCTGTCTGTCACACCACAGAGGTAGCAGCCCCCACATTTTGCTCTCGGTGACACTGCAACAGTGGAAGATTGAATTCCCTCTCCCTGTGACACCACAGCAATGGCAACCCCAGTATTCCAATGTCTGTGACAACGCAGTGTTGGTAGCTCCAAGACCTCCATCTCTATGACAAAACAAGTGTGACAGCCCAAACATTCCCCTCTCTATGACATCACAGCAGTGGCAGGCACAATGTTTTCCTCAGTATGACACTACAGCAGTGACAGCATAAGTGTTCCCCTGTCTGTGACCCCACAGCAGTGTAAGTCTCAACTTCATTTTATCTGTGACCACACATCAGCAGCAGCCCCAACATTCACCATTCTATGACACCACAGCTGTTGCAGTCCAAACATTTTCCTCTCTGTGCCACCACAGTCGTGGCAGACCTAACGTTCCCTTGTCTGTGACACTACAGCTGTGGCAGTCCCGATGTCCTGCTCTCTGTGACACCACTGCAGCTGCAGCCTGAAGTTCCTTCTCTCTGTAATATGGCACCTGTGGCAGCAGCACTAGACAAGAAGTAGCAGCAATGGAACAAGAAGGGACGGAGCAGAGAAGGAGCAGTGGAACAGTGGTAGATGAGCAGTGTTGGAGCAGCACTGGAGGAGTGCTGGAAGAGTGGGGCAGGAGCAGAGGAACTGTGCTGGAACAGCACACCACAACTTTTGAGCAGCAGTGCAGTAACCATGGAAAAGGCACAACAGTGGTGGGACAGGAACCACAGCCATGGAACAGTGGTGGCGCAGGCCCCGCAGCCGTGGAGCTGTGCCTGAGATGCCGAAGCTGCGGGACACAGAGCGGCTGCGAGCGCTGTGTCCTGCAGGAGCCGGCCCTGCACACCAGAGCGATGCCTGTCAGGCTGACCCAGAGTGGGGGGCAGCTTCAGGAATTGCTGTGGGGCACTGCAAGGTGCAGAGAGAGTGCATTTCATGGTGACTTGGAGGTTTGATCCTGGTCCTTGTGGCCGCTTTTGTGCTGCCAGGAGCATTCCAGTTCATCTGAAGTCTTTAACTCAGGACAAACTTGGGACAAAAGCAATCCAACTGCCTTCTTTACTGCAGGGAAACACATCTTGGGAGAAGTTTAATGATTTCTGATTTAGGAATCAACCTGGCTCAATTACTGGACTATGGTTTTGGTCTAAACCAGGGACAATTTTCCAATTACTGTCATTGGGCGTGACAAAGGAAGAACATGCCTCAGCATCACGGTGTTGCAAACTCAGTGAGAAGCTTTTTGTAGTCATAATGAGGAAGAAAATAATTGGAATTCCCTCCTGCTTCCTCTCCATTGGATTTTTGCTGTGGTCAGATCAGATTATTAAAGGCTGAGTGAGTCTTCCTGAGGAATCCTTTGCTCTCCAGGCACTGCTCAGCTCTTGGAATGCAAACAGGGAGTGTGATGTTGTCATTGCTGCCCTGTCAGGGTACCAATGGGCAGCTGCTGCTCTTGGACCCAACAGCAAGCCTAACAGAGAAGGATCCTCTGAGGTCTTGGCAAAGCCAAACAGCTCTTTAACCTTCTCCATCCTCAAGGCGTCACTGCTGAAAGCCCATGGGCTCCTGGATGGACCCTGGATGGACCCAGTGTGGAGGTGGTTCCTGCCAGTGATGAATGGAGCCTCAGGGCCCATCCGACGAGGAGGATTTGGCCACTCCATCCTGGTGAGACCTTCCTGGGCCTCCAGCACAGACAGGCTGTGGCATCCTGCTGTCCCTCCAGAAATACGGATGGATTCTGCCCCTTTGGAATGGGGCTTTCTGAGCACACTCTGCACCAGTGTCCACCAGAGCTTGATGCTGCCTTGGGGCTGCTCTGCCAGGCCAGTGATGCCACCCATGCCAGGAGCCCTGACTGTCTCTTCTGGATGCTGGGATGGAAACAGGGCCCCTCTCTGCTGCTCAGGGAAGGGATTGGTGGGGTTTGTTCCTGCCAAGCACAAGTGCCTAGAGGCAGGTGCCAAGTCTGAGCAGCCCTTCTGCTCTGCCCCACAGACACTGGAGGAGCAGGAGCTGTCATGCAGAAATGCTTTTGGGGCCTTTGGGTCTCCTTCCAGGTTCTGTAGCGGTGCTTCCCCACTCCAGGGAAGTTTCAAATCCAACTTCCTCATGTCCAATCTTCCAGGGCTGTAGACAGAACCAGGGGACGACACATGGGCTGTGCCACCAGTGCCTTTCCCTGGAGCAGGAAAGTCCAGCTCTTTCATGCTGAGACAGTGGTGGAGAGGAGAGGGGAAACTCATTGTACCCGACATGCTGGAGCACGTGTAGGGACAGTTTCTGCAGAGTTGAGACACAGCCCTGAGGGAAGCAGGGACATTCTCAGGGGTCCCCAAAGCTGGGGGCCAATCCACCTGCACTAGGAGCCTCTGTGTGTGTCCAGCTCCTTCTGCCTGGGCTCTTGGCACATGGGCAGTTGGCATCCAATTCCAAACCCCTGACTGGCACTGATCTCCAGGGAAACCTGCACCTCTCCTTGGCCAAAGTTCCTCAATCAGGACCCTGTGGACACTTCCTCAATTCCTCTCCAAGGTGATGTCAACACACCAATGATGTCACAGCACTTGTCCCTCTGAGCAAGAGTCCCTCACGGGGACACTCTGCTCTCTCATCAATGGGGCACAAAGCAGCAACATTCCAGAGGAAAGCCTTCTCCCGGGGGCACTGCGGCTCCTTGGGCAAGGTCCAGAGCAAACAGTCAAGGCAGTGGCCTGAAATGTTTTCCCAGCTGGGCCACCACAGATCTCTGATGGATCCACAGTGTCCCTGTCCAAAGAGAGAAGCAGAAGCCTTCACTAATGCCCCACAATGTCAAACAGGAATCACAGCCATGGAAGTGATTTGGGTACCACTTCTCTGTGGCTTTTTCCTTCCTGGAACCTGGGACAGGCATCTGGATACTCCTGGGAAAAACAACCAGGGACACTGGTATTCCATGAGGTTCCGGCACAGCTCCTTTGGGCTTCAGAATGCAAACCAGGTTTTCATCCCAAGCCTTTGATCCCCACTCTGGTTCTCCTCAAACTATGAGGGTCAGGTCCCAGACAGGGCCGCAGCAGGGTTTTATGCCTTGGCAAAAATTAGAAGAATTGGATGTGGTAAAGAGTTGAAAAAGCAGAGGTTTCAAAATCCTTGAATTTCAGAGGCTACAACAAGAAAGTCTGAAGTTTCTATGGTCCATTATCCTCTGTCTTCCTGCTCTTCATTTGGCACATTCCAACTCCAGAGCAGATTATGGGAAGCAGACCTGCTGCAAGAGTTGAAGGCTCCTTCCCAGGGAAAGGAAGAAAGAGGGAAGGAGGGCAAACAATTGCAATTGTTTTCTTCATTATGACTACAAAAGCTCTTCACTCAGTTTGCAGCATCCTGATGGTGAGGCACCTTCCTCACATTTTCTCCCTCACATTTCCCACCTTTTTCCCCTTTTCTGCTTTCTACCCTTTTCCCCTATAATTTCCCATTTTTTTGCTCATGTTTTCTGTCCATTTTTGCCTTGCATTTCCCACCCTTTTCTCCTCTCATGTTTCCCACCTCTTTCTCCCCTTATGTTCCCCACAATTTGGTCCCCTCATATCTCCTGCCCTTTTGTCCCCCCACATTTCCCACCCCTTCCTCCTCCAATTTCCTGCCCACAATTCTCACTTTTCTTCCCAATTTGCTCTGCCAGCTTTAACATAATTGCTTCAAAAATGATGCACTGTATTTGTAGGTAGAGCTCCCAGTGTGGTGCAGTCATTAACATTTCTGTAATCTATGGAAATATATTATTTTTTTCAGAAATGAATATACATCTAATGAATATGTTGCATAGATTCTTAAGGTATATAAATTATATACATGAGATAGTATATATAATTTATTAATTAGTAATACAACAATTATATATTATCTATTATATTAGCATAATTCAATTACTATAATTCTTTTCTTCTATAAATTATATAGATAAGGATATGAACTTTCTAGAACTATAGTTGTTTCTAAAAGGACTGCTTGGGGCTGAATGCAGTGTTTTTAGGGGGAAAAGGAGGGAATTGAGGAGCTGTGGGGGAGGTGGTCACATGATTTGAGGTGGGGGGCTAAGATTTGGGAGAGCTACTCAACTTTGGGGGACCAGGTTTGAGGGTCTCCTAATGGGGATCTGAGTTTTGGGGAGGGAGGTGTCAGATTTCAGGGCTTGCAATTTGAACAGATCGTGAGAATGGGGTTCAGATTTGGGGGCGGGGGGGCTACGTGATGTGTGAGGGCTCAGTCCTGGGGTCTTAATTCTTTGGGGGGGGTTCGAACTGTGAGGTCATATTTGGGAAGCCTTGGACTTAGAAAGCCTCATGATTTGGGGAAGGGGTCTGATGTTCCCAAAATACACACAAATATACACTCAAGCAGGATCCCCCCAAATTCCCACAGAATCCACAATCCACAGTACAAGAATTTGCTGTGGCCATGGCAGTGTAAAGGAAAAGAAGCACCCCTGGGTTTAGGTCATGTTCCTCACCATTTTCCCTTTTTGTCTCATGTTTCCCATCCTTTTCCCCTTAAGTTTCCCATCACTTTTCCTCTCATACTTCCCAGCCCTTCTGTCCCTTCGCATTTCCCATCCATTTTGGCCTCATGTTGACTGCTTTTTTTCCCCTTGTCTTTTACACCCATTTTTTCTCCCATTTCCTTTCCTTTTCCTGTGTCACATTTCACGCCCTTTTCTCCCCTCATGTTTTCCACCATTTTTCCCCATCACATTTCCTGCCCTTTTTCAGCTCATGTTTCCCACCTTTTCTCCTCTTCTGTTTCATGCCTTTTCTTCTTCTCAGTTTCCAACCTTTTTTGCTCCTTTACTGTGATTTTTTGCCTTCCATTTCCTGCCTTTTCCTCCCCTCACATTTCCTGCCTATTTCCCCCTCACTTTTTCAGCCCTTTTCTCCCCTCACATTCCCCACCATTTCGTCCCCTCACATTTCCCACACTTTCCTTCCCAAATTTCTCACCAACAATTCTCGCTTTTCCCTCCAAGTTTCTCTGTGAGCTTTACCATAATTGCTTCCATATTGCTTCAAAAACGGTACACTTTACCTGTGTGGTGCAGTCATTGTCAATTTTGTAATTGATTTAAATTTATTATTACAATTTCAAAGCTAATATTTATCTAACAAATATATTATACATATATTTCTAATACATATAATATATATTCCTCATAGACAAAATGTATATGTTCTATACAGAATTTTCATATATATATTTATAATGTATAGAATTTAAATGTTTTGTTTAATGTACATAAATTATTATTTATAAGGTAATTCAGGTCCCAGAACTAAATATGGTGTGGACAGGTCTGTAGCTGGGCATGGATTCAGCCACACCAATTCTTCTCCGAGAATTTTGGACAGCCAGGTCTGAGCACCAAGGATCCTTCTCTCTGGCCCCCAATATTTCAGATTCTCTGACAGAAGCAGAGCCCACATCAGCCCCTGTGTCTGCACAGGAGGGGCCATCACAAGGCCTGGGGAGATGAGCAGATGTAGCAGGGGATGTGCCGTGTACAGGGATGCAGCCCAGCACAGCTTCTCTTCCCTTTCTGCTGACAGAGGAACATGAAGTGGGTGCAGAGACCATCCAGGGCCATAAAGCAGCCTTTTCTGCCTTGAATGACTTGGAAAGATGTGCCAGCAGCTTTCCCAGGACTGGCATCTGGATCTCTCCACAGGCTGCACCTCTGTCCTCATTTGGACCAGCCTGGGGGGGCAGGCAGAAAGGCAGAATGCTGAGGACAGGCAGCTCAGCCATCTGGCAGGGGCCAGGAGGGGACTGGCCACGAGCCCGGGGTTCTTCTAGACCACCTGATGCCGTGCTCAGGAGCTCTGGGGAATGGGTCCCTACAGGTCCGGGTGATGGTGGAGTCAGCAGTCACAGAAAAGCCAGCTTGCACTTTGAGGAGGACCTTAGAAAGCTGCAGGCGAGCCCCACAAGCAGACACCCAGTGCAGCAGCAGGGGCTCCGCCGTGCTCTTGAGACACACTGGCACCATGCCTGCAGGCTTTTTGTGCCTTCAAGCAAAGCCTGCAGGGCAGCTCCTGCTCTTGCCTGCGGCCCTGGCAAGCGTGGCACAAAGGCAGCAAGGAAGTGAGGGGCTGCTCTGTGCTGCAATGTGCTCCAGCATGTGAAATACAAAGTTATGTTTCGTGTCAGGGAAATGAAGAAAATCTGTGTAATTGTAATTGTGGAACACGGCCATGGGACAGTTATAAAGATGAGTTCTAATAAACAACCGAGGAAAGCATAGAAAGAAGTTTTTGAATAAATCTTGTGCTTGCAATTACCTATTATAAGTCTCAAGCTATTCTGTAATAAGTGTCTTTCAATTATAACTTTAGAAGCTTGCTTTGTATTGAAGAATTTTAACTGTAGTTTTAGAATGTAAAAAGCCTTTTAGACAAAAGAGGGAAGTAAGAAGGGAGCCCAGGCCTTTCACAGAAGGTGGGAAAACATCCTGGACACAAAATAAAGACTTCAGCTCGCTGATTTATAGTTCCTAAAAAAAAGAAAACTAAACATGACTATCAAAGATTGATGGACATGGAAAATAGAAGTTGGACCCCACATCTAATCACTGGACCCTGCCACTTGGAAAACATATCCTGGAAGTACCTCCTGGAATATTGAAATATCAAATAGATCATAATAGCCTATAGAATTGTACAGGACAAAATATGAATTTATGACTGTTAAGTATTGAATTGTAACATTAAAACTAGAAATGGAAACTGCTGAGAAAGCTTATGAATATGTATGAATATAGCCAATAAAATCCCAGCAAGTCCAGCATTCAACGGGCAGTGGGAAGGGAAAATCCTTCCACTGTACCCAGCACGCTGTCTTTGCTCACCATGTTACTACCATGTCAATTAATTAATTATTAAATTGAATTGCTGCTTGATATATTGGCCGTGTCAAGCGTCTCATTTCTAACAATTTGGTGGAGAATGCGGGCAACTCCAATCCATTGGGGGAAGCCCCTGGTCTCGGGGAGGCGCCCCACCTTGCAGGCTCTTGCCTCAGGTGGCCCTGAGTGACTGGGGAATCTTTCAGAGAGAAGGAGATCCTTCAGGTAAATTGTGAGCAAAAGATTTTGAGCTCCCGGATAAGACTGCAGTAAAATTCACCTGTAATAACTCGTGCACAGAGACCCAGGTGAGAAAAGAAGGGTGTAAGTATTGCTTGGTTAGTTGGGCTAAGAACGGGTACACACGTGTGAGAGTGCGAGTGGTGTGTGTGAGACGTGGCCTGGCCAAGAAGTGATTGTGGAGTTCTTCTAACCTCACTTCCATTTTCCTGCGAGGATAGCGGCAAGTGAAGGAACGAAGCGAATGAAGGAAAAAGAGAATTCTTTTATGTAAAAAGATCAGGGGTGGGATGCGGCAATAGTTGGGGAGGATTTCTTCATAGTGAATTGGAGGCGGGAAGTGGTACTGGTTGAAGAGACTTTTTATTAAAGAAATCCTAAACAAGTGAGAAAATAGGAAGGCCTTTCATTACTGAAGTCAGAAAGAGTGTAGTCGAGGCAAGTGAGAGAATACCCGTTTCTTAGGGTGGGTCAATGTCAAGGCAAGGACCCAGGGGTTGGTATAAACCAACAGGAAAATAGCAGTACTAAAGGTACTGGGAAAGGAGGGAGCTTTTTACCACAAGACAGTCCCCTGGAGTTAATGTTAAAATTTTAGGGTGAATGTAAATCCAGGAAAGGAAAAAGTAAAGAGAAAATGATACAATACTGTATGATGGAATGGACTAAAGAAATTATACGACCTGATTATTTGTACTGACCAATGTACGGGTCATCTGAGGAGTGGATCTGCCAAGCCCTGAGTTCCTGTGTAAATAAAAAGGATCCCATGAACCAAGAAGAGAGCAATTATGCTGCTTTATGGCACATAAAGGTCCTGGCCTTCTCCCCTGTATGCTTTCAAAACCAAAAAGGAGAAGAATCCATGGGACCACTTACACAACCTCCCCCCATTATCTACCACAACCAGCTGCCCCACCAGAGGTGCCTAATCCAGTACCCCCAGCACCTCAAGCCCCTGTGGCTCCAGCTGCCCCACCAGAGGTGCCTGAGCCAGCACCTCAAGCCCCTGTGGCACCGCTTGCACCTCAAGCCCCCATGGCTCTGCCTCGTCCTCCAGATTCACCACCTGCACATAGAAGCAGGGACACAGTTCGGGCAGAAAGGTGCAAGGACAGTGATGATGAGATCAAAAGGGGCCAGTTGTAACCATTAAAGAAAGTACTGATAGTAAGATACCAAAGAGGGAAGGGGGCGACAGCTATTAGATATGTATCAGTACCACTGAACACTGGTGATGTGAGAGCCTTTAAAAAGGAAATGGGGATGTCTGATAGACTAGATCAGTTCCTGGGGCCCAAGAGAAGCCACAATTAAGCTATTAAACTTCTTAGAGAAAAAGGGTTTGAAAGCTTCAATGTCCACATTGCAATTTGTAGAAACAGAAATGAAATATTTGGGTCATTAGTTAAGTAAAGGAACAAAGAAACTGGACCCCAATGAGTATCGGGCATACTTGCCTTACCTTCTCCCAGAACAAAGGGAGAGATAAGACAGCTGGTAAGGCTATTAAAGTATTGTAGACAGGAGATAAAAAAGTATAGTCAAAAAGCAAAATTTTTATATGAGAATTTACCTGGAGGACTGATTCATGATTGTGTAGAGTTCATTGAATTACAAAATAAAGTAAGAGCAGATTTAACTGAAATAATAAATAAAATTATCTGAAGAGGAGAAATATTTCATCAATAGCTCCTCCAAAGTATTAGAAAGGAAGCAGAGGTCAGGATATGCAATTGTAAAGGGAGGAAACATGTCAATAGTAGAAAAGAAAAGGTGAAGTTTCAGCTGGTCCGCACAAGCCTGGGAGTTATATGTGTTATACCAGGTTTAGAACTGTTAAAAGACAAAGTGGAGGCTATTTATACAAAGTATACTTTTAGAATTGTACATACTTTTAAGAAGATTTGGAAAGAGAGAAGTTGGATCAATACCCAAGGAAAATGGTTAATCTATCAAGAATTAATACTTAAAGTGCTTGAATCATTAGAAGGACCAGAAAAAAAAAATAGCCGTTACACATGTAAAAGGTCACCAAAGAAGCACAAGCTATTTAGCAAGAAGAAATAACATAGCTGACCAAGCTGCAAAACGAGGCAGCTTTTGAATTGAAGGAAACAATTCAGTTGAATATTATAACAAAAGTTCAAAGAGAACTCCAAAAAATTGTATAGCTCCCAAGAAGCTATAAAGAAATTAGATACTAAGAAAGAACAAAGGAAATGAGTACTCTTAGATAAGTGGGAAATTTTGCCCAAAGCCTATGCACAAAAGATTTTGAGCCAATTACACCATACTCATTGAAGAACCAGAACCTTGTGTGATCATTTTTTTTAAGTATTATGGGTGTATTAGGATTTTTTGAAATAGCAAAGCAAGTAACATGGGGGTGTGTTACTTGTCAGAAAGTCAACCAAAAGGTAATGAGGCAACCCACAACAGGGTGAGTAAGAAAATAGCCTATGAACCTTTTGAAAGAGTTCAGGTGGATTATACTGAGCTTCCAAAAGTCAGTAAGTGGAAGTATCTGTTAGTAGTAGGAGATCAACTAACTCACTGCGTAGAAGCTTACCCAGCTGTAAGGGCGACAGCCAAATTTGTAACTAAAATACTATTAGAACAAATTATTCCCCGATTTGGGGTTTTTCGAGCCATTGATTCTGATCAAAGCTCCCATGTTACCTCTAGTGTCATCAAACAGGTAACACAAGCCATAGGTATTTCCTGAGAATACCAGACCCCCTTGGCACCCTCAGAGCTCTGAGAGGGAGAAAAGAAGGACCAAACTATAAAAGAGCAATTAACCAAATTAATGATTGAAACCAGAATGTCCTGGATAAAATGTTTACCTTTAGCATTGCTTAATATAAGAACACTTCCTAATGCAGATACTGGGCTATCAGCATAGGAAATGCTTTATGGAATGCCATATTCCCAGGAGATACCCCAAACATCAGTAATAGTTAAAGATATGACTATTCAGAACTATATCCAAACAATTAGACAACATGTATTAGAGTTGAGAGAAAAAGGAATATTGGCTCCATCTACCCCTCTAGGATTTAGAATACATAAAATAAAACCAGGTGATTGAGTGCTGGTTAAAAGCTGCAAAGAAGAGAGCTTATCTCCGAAAAGGGAAGGCCCATATTTAACCCCTTAAGCACTGATACAGCCATCCAGACTGCAGAGAAAAGCTGGACCCACGGAGCACGATTAAAGGACCAGTGGGACCACTGACAGAGGCACCGGCCCAGCCTCAGTGGAAAATCACTTCTGCTCCTAAAGAACTGAAAATAAGACTTAAAAAAGATTGATGCATGTTTTAGAAACTCTTGTACCTGAGGCTTCCGAATCAAAACCTTCCAAGAGAAGTGAAATGTCCTACCCAGAACTGTAAATGTTTTCCCTGGGGTTGTTTCAGGTGCACTAAGTGTCAGAAATTGTGGTATACAAACTTGGTGCTCGGAGCAAGGATCCCTAGTACCCTTTGCTGGAGTTGTAGAGATGAGAAAGAGACAAGTAGAACACTAAGGGCTGCAGTAGAGAAAAGATACATCAAAGTAAGTGATAAAGATTGGTGGAGGACCTGGCTGCACGGTACACGGGCTGGGATTGATGTGCAGGAAGAAGCAAAAGCAAAATTGGAAAGAATGGAGTGTGATTACAACAATTAGATATCAGACAGATACTGAATTGAAGTAAAGGAGTGGCACAGAGCTAAACTTCCGTGGGCCTGGCAACTATTCTCAAGTAAGAATAAATAGAGGGCAAGACCAGATTGACCTCTGCCTTTGCCACCAAGAAGATGAAAATCCCAACTGTTGGCAGCAACCCAATAGGTTGGAGGGGTGGAAAGGCACGTCATACTGGACCTCTCATCATACACCTGATCATGTGCGTAAGCACTGCCGTGGCAATTGACAATTGTCACCCGTGTCACCAGTGGGTGAAATGGAGAGGAGTTACAATGGTATCCTTTGTTGGTCACACCCATAGAAACAAAGGTGGTTATGATGAAAGTCAGTTAAGTGTTTGTGAAGAGCAAGGGAGTTTTAGATGGCAAGGCATTTAGGAGCAAGAGGAGAAGCTGGCCGTAATTACGAGACATGTCCAAGAGGAGAATATATATGTTTTACCAAAGCAGGTATGTGGAAATACACTGGTGGGGGAGGAGTTCAAGACCAACATGAGGAGAATTTAGTGCAGAAAGCAGTAGAAGGGTTGAAAACCCACTCTGAATCTAAAGTTGCTTGCCCAAATTTGTATAAGAAATTAAGGAAACAGCTGCCAGAGTTAGACCTTTCCACTTTTAGACACAATTTGTTTATGAGTTTAATGCAACAAATTGAAAAGAATTAAATGTTTTAAGTGCTTTTAATGTTTAATTAAAGTGCTGAATTTGTGGTGGGACCCACATGATAGAGCAATGGCCTTAGAGAGGAGAAGGGTTAGAAGTAGCACAAATTTTAAAGTAGAACTGAACAGGAATTACAAAACCTGAAGAACAGCCAGAAAGATGGGTATTGACAAATGTAGTGATAGGCCAAGAATGCATAGCCAAGAAAGGGAAAACTTTTGAGACAAAGGTAGGGGAAACCCCTTGCAGGAAAATGTAGACCACAAATTTCTCTAAAATCAGTGGTAGCCACAAAAAAAACCTGAGAGATATTTCAGTAACAAACAAATGCCTGTTAAACAATAGAATTCTATCCTTCAAGCTCCATGGTGAGACCAGTTGTTTGGAAGAGGGGCTTAGTGAAAGAAAATAGTATTTCTAATATGGTGTTCATTGACTGGATTGTTGTTTTTACCTTGCTGAATTCCATGCTTTGTTTGGCTTATCCACTCTGTGATTCAAAGTATGCAGGTGGCTGTGATGCCAGCAGACCTTGAACTAGCTACAGGGAAATTTGGCCATTTTCGGAAAATATCTAAAATATCCAAAATAATGAAATTGAAGAAACAGGACAAAGAAGGAAAAGTTTCTGAAGGGTGGGGCAGGCAATGGGGAGGCAGGGGGGACCCAAAGACACTGGGCTGGAGTGAACTGCAGAGGCAGAGGGACTGGGGATGTGGAAGGGGCCCCGTGGGAGATGCAAGGGGAGAAGAAAGGAATTGCAGTGTAGGGACATGGGAGTGTAACAGAGGGGCTTGGAGTGGACAGAATGTATGAGGGGGAAACAACAAGATTGAGAGGGGGTTTAGGAGTGGTGGGTGAATGCAGGAATGATGCCAGGAGACACCACTGCAGTGGCCAGGGAGAAAAAAAGAAAGAAAGTGAGGGGGGAAAAAAGGAAAGAAAGGAATTGGAAAGGATTAGTGCAAGGGCATGCATAGACCCTGGGCAGGACAAAGAGAAGTGCCCAGGGAGAAGATTTCTGAAGACACCAAGAGGATGGGATGGGAGGCTACATAGGGCAGGATGTGGTGACATCACGGCCTCACCTTGGCCTGTGCCAGGGAGCACAGCAGGATGGAGAAGAGCAGGGCCATGCTGAGCACAGCCACCTTCATCTTCCTCTTGCTCTGGCAGCATTGGCTGGGGCTGCACCAGGGTGAGGAGCACCTTAATCCTTCCCAGGACTCCTCCCTGCCCCTCCCTGACAGCCCCCAGGCCAAAGCCTGGCTCAGTACAGACACCCAGTCCTGACCACAAGCCCAGCCCTAACACAGAGTCCTACCCACATGTGGCATGCCTCCTGCCCCCTCACCCGGCACCCCTCCAGCTTCCTGCACAGGGCAGCTGCCCTTGGAAGGGCCCAGGCAGCTGCAGGGGCCAAGGGGTCGGGCAGGGAGACAGAGACAGGTGGATCCCTACTCCAACACAATCCATCTTCCACCAATCCCTCAGAGCGCTGGGGGATTGTGACCACCTGAAGACAAGGCTGAGGTTTGGGGAGTTACTCAGGTGTGGGTCTTCCCACATCCCCACTACCCCATTGCTCAGCACTGCAGCTGCCAAACTGGTCCACACCCCATCCCATAAGCAGATTCCAGAGAGGAATATCTCCTGCCCTGACCCTCACCCTGTCACACTTGAAGCCACTGTGCCATCCCACAGCACATGTGTCCTACTCTGCACAGCTGCTGTGCATGGGAGGAGCCAGGGACCCCATCACCAACAAGGCTCTCACTCAAGCACTGTCCCTGCCTGGGACCTGCCCACAGCTCCCCAGGGCCCTTGTCCCCACACAGGGTCTCTGCAATGCCCTGGCCCTGGGCTCAAGACAGTTCTGGCCCAGAGCAGGATGTGCCTACCCTGAGGGATTTTGCTGAGTGGGTGTTTTTTCCCAGGCAGCCCCTCAAACATAACTGGGCAGAGGTGCCCAGTCAGGAGGATGGATGTCAGTCCCCTGCCACCATCTCTGATAAGCCCTGTTTCCTCAGGGCCAGAGGCACCAGGAAGACATTGAGCATTCTGGGGCATCCAAGAAGTGAGAATCAACTGAGAAGTGGTTCCCGAGATCTCTCCATGACTTCAATTTTTGTCTGACATTGCATGACATTAATGAAGGCTTCTGCTTCTCTCTTTCCATAGGAACACTGCAGATCCATCACAGATGTCTTGTGGGCCAGCTGGGAAAGTGTTTCAGGTGACTGCCTGGACTGTTTGCTCTGGAACTTGTCCAAGGAGTGACAGGGCCCAGGAAGATTTTCCTGTGGAGTGCCCCATTGATGAGAGGCCACAGTGTCCCTGAGACTGGGGATTCTTGACCAAATGGACAAATCCTGTGACATCATTGGTGTGCTGATGTGGTCTTGGAATGGAACTGAGGATGTGTCTGCAGGGTCCTAATTGCAGAACAAAGGCTGAGAGAGGTCCAGGCTTCCTTGGAGATCACTGCCAGTCACAGGGATGGCACTGGACAGTGACTGCCCATGTGCCAAGAGCCCAGGAAGAATGAACGGGACATGCACAGAGGCTCTCAGTGTGGCCAGATTGGCCTTGCAGCTTCAGGGACATCATGGGAATGTCCCTGCCTGCCTTGGGGTTGTGAATGAGCTAAGCAGAAACCGTCACTACAGCTGCTATCAGCATTTCAGGAAGGAGGTATTTTGTCTCTTTGACTGACTGTTACTTCTGTGTAAAAATTTGCAGCACAGTCCTCAGCACAGGAAAGACTCAGACTTCATGGAGCATTTCCAGAGGAGGCTGTGATGCTCCAAAGGTTAGAGTACCTCTGTGACAAAGACAAGTTTGGAGACTTGAGGCTGTTCAGCCTGGAGCAGAGAAGGCCATGGGGAGACTCCAGTGTGACCTTGCAGGACTTCAAGGCACCTCACAGGAAATGTGGGGAGAAATGTTTTAGTAGGACCTGTTGCAACTGGAGAAGGGGAAATGGTTTTCAACTAAAACAGGATAAGTTCAGACTGCACAAAAGGCAGACATTTGGGATGTTGATGGTGATGAAACACTGGCACAGGTTTCCCTGAGACCCAGTGGATGCCTCATTCCTGGAAATATTCCTGGTCCTGATGGGCTGTGAGCAACATGATGGAGCAAAAGATGTCTCTGCTCCCACCCCACAGGAGGCACTGTGGTGTCAGCTACCACAGGGGTTGGTGTCACTTGTAGGATAAAATGCCCCCAGAGAGCAGAGAAAACGCACAGCACCACCATTGACAGGAATGTCCTGCCATGGACATGGCAATATTGTGCATCAACAGGCTCAGGCTGCCCAGTTTTGCCTCTCTGCAGATGGACACAAGTGTCAGAAGAGACTGAGAACCAGGAGGATGCACAGTGTCTCTGAGACCCCTTGGTTCCCTGGGGGCCTAGAGTAGCCCAGGTTCCCTTTGGTTCCATGAGGCCCCACAATGTCACAAAGATCCCTGGACACTACAAGGCCCTGAGGTATCCCAAAGGATCCTTGGTTGCAGCTGGCCTGGCTGTGTCACAAGGAGCTCTGGATTCCATCAGACCCCACAGTGTCACAGGGTCCCCTTGTTCCCACAAGCTACAGCATCCCAATGGCTCCTGAGCATCTTTGGGCACCACAGTGTCAGAGCATGCCCTCAGTTCCATCAGCTCCACAGTGTCACAGTGTCCCCTTGGTTCCATTTAGTCCTGCAGTGTCACATCGATGCCTGGCAACCAGGAGACCCTGAGGAATCACAATGGATGGATCCATGAAGCCCCACAGTTTCACCGTCTTCTCTAGGTTCCATGAGGGCCCATGGCCCCAAAGGGCCTCTGGATTCGAAAGGACCCTAGAGTGTCCCAGGGCCCCTATAGTCCCAGGAGTCCCCAGAGTGTGACAATGTCCCCAGGAGGCCCTGCAGTGTCACAGATGAGCAGCACAGGAGCAGGACCAGCACCAGGGGAGGTTTGGCAGCATTCCCATATTTGTGACCCCACAGAAGAGGAAACAAAATTGTTCCTCACTATGATACCACAGCAGTTGAAGCCCCAGCATTCCCCTTTCTGTGACGCCAGTGCAGAGGCTGTCACAACATTCCACTTTCTGGGAAACTGCAGCACTGGCCATTCCATGAGACCATGTACCCTTCTCTGTGACACTACTGCAGTTGCAGCCATAACGTTCCACTGTCTGTGACACCACAGATCAGCAGCTCCAACCCTCTCCATGACACCACAGCAGGGGCAGCGTTCCCCTCTCTATGATGCACAAGCAGTGGCAGCTCCAAAGTTTCTCTGTCAGTGAAACCACAGTGGTTACAGCCCCAAGTGCCACTCTGTGTGACACCACAAGTGGAAGTGGAAGCCTCAAGTGCTACTCTCTGTGACACCACACAGGTGGCAGCCCCAGCAATCCCCTGTCTCTGACAACACAGAGGTAGCAGCTCCAGCATTCTGCTCTCGGTGACGCTGCAGCCAAGGCAGCCTGAAGTCCCCCTCTGTGTGACACCACAGCTGTGGCAACCCCAATGTTCCAATGTCTGTGACACCACAGTAGTGGCAGCTCCAAGTTCTCCATCTCTATGACAAAACTGGTGTGACAGCCCAAACATTCCCCTCTCTATGACACCACTGCAGTGGCAGCCACAACGTTCTCCTCTCTTTGACACCACAGCAGTGACAGCCAAAGCATTCCCCTGTCTGTGACACCACAGAGGTAGCAGCCCCAACTTCCCTCTCTCCATGACACTGTGGCCGTTGCAGGTCCAGCCTTCCCCTATCTGTGACCCCACAGCAGTGGAAGCCTCAAGGTCCTGTTGTCTGTAACCACACATCAGCGGCAGCCCCAACAATCCCCTTTCTATGACACCACAGTGGTGGCAGCCCAAACATTCCCCACTCTGTGACACCACAGCTGTGGCAGTCCCGATGTCCTGCTCTCTGTGAAACCACTGCAGCTGCAGCCCAAACTTCCTTCTCTCTGTAACACTGCACCTGTGGCAGCAGCACTAGAAAAGAAGTAGCAGCCATGGAACAAGAAGGGACGGAGCAGAGAAGGAGCAGTGGAACAGTGGTAGATGAGCAGTGTTGGAGCAGCGCTGGAGTAGTGCTGGAAGAGTGGGGCAGGAGCAGAGGAACTGTGCTGGAACAGCACACCACAACTTTAGAACAGCAGTGCAGTAACCATGGAAAAGGCACAACAGTGGTGGGACAGGAACCACAGCCATGGAACAGTGGTGGCGCAGGCCCCGCAGCCGTGGAGCTGTGCCTGAGATGCCGAAGCTGCGGGACACAGAGCGGCTGCGAGCGCTGTGTCCTGCAGGAGCCGGCCCTGCACACCAGAGCGATGCCTGTCAGGCTGACCCAGAGTGGGGGGCAGCTTCAGGAATTGCTGCGGGGCACTGCAAGGTGCAGAGAGAGTGCATTTCATGGTGACTTGGAGGTTTGATCCTGGTCCTGTGTCCAATTTTGTGCTGCCAGGAGCATTCCAGATCATCTGAAGTCATAACTCAGGACAAACTTGGGACAAAAGCAATCAAACTGCCTTCTTTACTGCAGGGAAACACATCTTGGGAGAAGTTTAATGATTTCTGACTTAGGAATCAACCTGGCTCAATTATTGGATCATGGTTTTAGTCTAAACCAGGGACAATTTTCCAATTACTATCATTGGGCGTGAAAAAGGAAGAACATGCCTCACCATCACGTTGTTGCAAACTCAGTGAGAAACTTTTTGTAGTAATAATGAGGAAGAAAATAATTGGAATTCCCTCCTTCTTCCTCTTTTCAATTGGATTTTTGCTGTGGTCAGATAAGATTATTAAAGGCTGAGTGAGTCTTCCTGAGCAATCCTTTGCTCTCTGGGCACTGCTCAGCTCTTGGAATGCAAACAGGGAGTGTGATGTCATTGCTGCCCTGTCAGGGTACCAATGGGCAGCTGCTGCTCTTGGACCCAACAGCAAGCCTAACAGAGAAGGATCCTCTGAGGTCTTGGCAAAGCCAAACAGCTCCTTAACCTTCTCCATCCTCAAGGCATCACTGCTGAAAGCCCATGGGCTCCTGGATGGACCCTGGATGGACCCAGTGTGGAGGTGGTTCCTGCCAGTGATGCACAGAGCCTCAGGGCCCATCCCACGAGGAGGATTTGGCCACTCCTTCCTGGTGAGACCTTCCTGGGCCTCCAGCACAGACAGGCTGTGGCATCCTGCTGTCCCTCCAGAAATACGGATGGATTCTGCCCCTTTGGAATGGGGCTTTCTGAGCACACTCTGCACCAGTGTCCACCAGAGCTTGATGCTGCCTTGGGGCTTCTCTGCCAGGCCAGTGATGCCACCCATGCCAGGAGCCCTGACTGTCTCTTCTGGATGCTGGGATGGAAACAGGGCCCCTCTCTGCTGCTCAGGGCAGGGATCTGTGGGGTTTGTTCCTGCCAAGCACAAGTGCCTAGAGGCAGGTGCCAAGTCTGAGCAGCCCTTCTGCTCTGCCCCACAGACACTGGAGGAGCAGGAGTTGTCATACAGAAATGCTTTGGGGCCTTTGGGTCTCCTTCCAGGTTCTGTAGCGGTGCTTCCCCACTCCAGGGAAGTTTCAAATCCAACTTCCCCATGTCCAAGCTGCCAGGGCTGCAGACAGAACCAGGGGATGACACATGGGCTGTGCCACCAGTGCCTTTCCCTGGAGCAGGAAAGTCCAGCTCTTTCATGCTGAGACAGTGGTGGAGAGGAGAGGGGAAACTCATTGTACCTGACATGCTGGAGCACGTGTAGGGACAGTTTCTGCAGAGTTGAGACACAGCCCTGAGGGAAGCAGGGACATTCTCAGGGGGTCCCCAAAGCTGGGGGCCAATCCAACTGCACTAGGAGCCTCTGTGTGTGTCCAGCTCCTTCTCCCTGGGCTGTTGTCAAATGGGCAGTTGGCATCCAGTTCCAAACCCCTGACTGGCACGGATCTCCAGGGAAACCTGGACCTCTCCTTGGCCAAAGTTCCTCAATCAGGACCCTGTGGACACTTCCTCAATTCCTCTCCAAGGTGATGTCAACACACCAATGATGTCACAGCACTTGTCCCTCTGGTCAAGAGTCCCTCACAGGGACACTCTGCTCTCTCATCAATGGGGCACAAAGCAGCAACATTCCAGAGGAAAGCCTTTCCCCCTGGGCACTGTGGCTCCTTGGGCAAGGTCCAGAGCAAACAGTCAAGGCAGTGGCCTGAAATGTTTTCCCAGCTGGGCCACCACAGATCTCTGATGGATCCACAGTGTCCCTGTCCAAAGAGAGAAGCAGAAGCCTTCACTAATGCCCCACAATGTCAAACAGGAATCACAGCCATGGAAGTGACTCGGGTACCACTTCTCTGTGGCTTTTTCCTTCCTGGAACCTGGGACAGGCACCTGGATACTCCTGGGAAAAACAACCAGGGACACTGGTATTCCATGAGGCTCTGGCAAGGCTCCCTTGGGCTTCAGAATGCAAACCAGGTTTTCATCCCAAGCCTTTGATCCCCACTTTGGCTGTCCTCAAACCGTGAGGGTCAGGTCCCAGACAGGGCCACAGTGGGTTTTATGCCTTGGCAAAATTTAGAAGAGTTGGAGGTGGTGAATAACTGAAAAAGCAGAAGTTTCAAAATCCTTGAATTTCAGAGGCTACAGCAAGAAAGTTTGAAGGTTCTATGGTCCATTATCCTCTGTCTTCCTGCTCTTCATTTGGCACATTCCAACTCCACAGCAGATTATGGGAAGCAGACCTGCTGGAAGAGTTGAAGACTCCTTCCCAGGGAGAGGAAGAAAGAGGGAAGGATGGCAAACAATTGCAATTGTTTTCTTCATTATGACTACAAAAACTCTTCACTCAGTTTGCAGCATCCTAATGGTGAGGCACCTTCCTCACATTTTCTCCCTTACATTTCCCACCTTTTTCCCCTTTTCTGCTTTCTACCCTTTTTTCCTATCATTTCCCATCTTTTTGCTCATGTTTTCTGTCCATTTTTGCCTTGCATTTCCCACCCTTTTCTCCTCTCATGTTTCCCACCTCTTTCTCCCCTTATGTTCCCCACAATTTGGTCCCCTCATATCTCCTGCCCTTTTGTTCCCCCACATTTCCCACCCCTTCCTCCTCCCATTTCCTGCCCACTATTCTCACTTTTCTTCCCAATTTGCTCTGCCAGCTTTAACATAATAGCTTCAAAAATGATGCACTATATTTGTAGGTAGAGCTCCCAGTGTGGTGCAGTCATTAACATTTCTGTAATCTATGGAAATATTTTATTGAAAAATGAATATACATCTAACGAATATGTATCATACATTCTTAAGGTATATAAATTATATACATGAGATAGTATATATAATTTATTAATTACTAATACAACAATTATATATTATCTATTATTTGAACATAATTTAATTACTATATTTTTTAAATTATATAGAAAAGGAAATGAACTTTTTAGAACTATAGTTGGTTCTAAAAGGACTGCTTGGGGCTGAATGCAGTGTTTTTAGGGGGAAAAGGAGGGAATTAGGGAGCTGTGAGGGAGGTGGTCACATGATTTGAGGTGGGGGGGCTAAGATTTGGGAGAGTCACTCAACTTTGGGGGACCAGGTTTGAGGGTCTCATAATGGGGATCTGAGTTTTGGGGAGGAAGGTGTCAGATTTCAGGGCTTGCAATTTGAACAGATCGTGAGAATGGGGTTCAGATTTGGGGGCTGGGGGGGCTACGTGATGTGCGAGGGCTCAGTCTTGGGGTCTTAATTTTTTGGGGGCTTAGAAGTGTGAGGTCATATTTGGGAAGCCTTGGACTTAGAAAGCCTCACGATTTGGGAAAGGGGTCTGATGTTCCCAAAATACACACAAATACACACCCAAGCAGGATCCTCCCAAATTCCCACAGAATCCACAATCCACAGGACAAGAATTTGCTGTGGCCATGGCAGTGTAAAGGAAAAGAAGCACCCCTGGGTTTAGGTCATGTTCCTCACCATTTTCCCTTTTGGTCTCATGTTTCCCACCCTTTTCCCCTTAAGTTTCCCATCACTTTTCCTCTTACACTTCCCACCCCTTCTGCCCCTTCGCATTTCCCATCCATTTTGGCCTCATGTTGACTGCTTTTTTTCCCCTTGTATTTTACACCCATTTTTTCTCCCATTTCCTGTCCTTTTCCCGTGTCACATTTCATGCCCTTTTCTCCCCTCGTGTTTTCCACGCTTTTTCCCCATCAGGTTTCCTGCCCTTTTTCTGCTCATGTTTCCCACCTTTTCTCCTCTTCTGTTTTATGCCTTTTCTTCTTCTCAGTTTCCAATCTTTTTTGCTCATTTACTGTGATTTTTTGCCTTCCATTTCCTGCCTTTTCCTCCCCTCACATTTCCTGCCTATTTCCCCCTCACTTTTCCAACTCTTTTCTCCCCTCACATTCCCCACCATTTTGTCCCCTCACATTTCCCACCCTTTCCTCCCCACATTTCTCACCCATAATTCTTGCTTTTCCCTCCAAGTTTCTCTGTGAGCTTTAACATAATTACTTCCCTATTGCTTCAAAAATGGTACACTTTACCTGTGTGGTGCAGTCATTGTCATTTCTGTAATTGATTTAAATAGATTATTTCAATTAAAAAGCTAATATTTATCTAACAAATATATTATACATATATTTCGAATACATATAATATATATTCCTCATATACATAATGTATATGTTTTATACAGAATTTTCATATATATATTTATAATGTATAGAATTTAAATGTTTTGTTTAATGTACATAAATTATTATTTATGAGGTAATTCAGGTCCCAGAACTAAATATAGTGTGGACAGGTCTGTAGCTGGGCATGGATTCAGCCACACCAATTCCTCTCTGAGGATTTTGGACAGCCAGGTCTGAGCACCAAGGATCCTTCTCTCTGGCCCCCAATATTTCAGATTCTCTGACAGAAGCAGAGCCCACATCAGCCCCTGTGTCTGCACAGGAGGGGCCATCGCAAGGCCTGGGGAGATGAGCAGATGTAGCAGGGGATGTGCCGTGTACAGGGATGCAGCCCAGCACAGCTTCTCTTCCCTTTCTGCTGACAGAAGAACGTGAAGTGGGTGCAGAGACCATCCAGGGCCATAAAGCTGCCTTTTCTGCCTTGAATGACTTGGAAAGATGTGCCAGCAGCTTTCCCAGGACTGGCATCTGGATCTCTCCACAGGCTGCACCTCTGTCCTCATTTGGACCAGCCTGGGGGGCAGGCAGAAAGGCAGAACGGCTGAGGACAGGCAGCTCAGCCATCTGGCAGGGGCCAGGAGGGGACTGCCCACGAGCCCGGGGTTCTTCTAGACTCCCTCACGCCGTGCTCAGGGGCTGTGGGGAATGGGTCCCTACAGGTCCGGGCGATGGTGGAGTCAGCAGTCACAGAAAAGCCAGCTTGCACTTTGAGGAGGACCTTAGAGAGCTGCAGGGGAGCCCCACCAGCAGACACCCAGAGCAGCAGCAGCAGGGGCTCAGCCATGCTCTTGAGACACACTGGCACCATGCCTGCAGGCTTTTTGTGCCTTCAAGCAAAGCCTGCAGGGGAGCTCCTGCCTGCAACATCTAATCGCTGGCCCCCGCCACTTGGAAAACATATCCTGGAAGTACATCCTGGAATATTGAAATATCAAAATAGATCACAATAGCCTATAGAATTGTACAGGACAAAATATGAATTTATGACTGTTAAGTATTGAATTGTAACATTAAAACTAGAAATGGAAACTGCTGAGAAAGCTTATGAATATGTATGAATATAGCCAATAAAATCCCAGCAAGCCCAGCAATCGACGGGCAGGCGGAAGGGAAAATCCTTCCACTCTACCCAGCACGCTGTCTTTGCTCACCATGTTACTACCATGTCAATTAATAATTATTAAATTGAATTGCTGCTTGATATATTGGCCATATCAAGCGTCTCATTTCTAAGAATTTGGTGGAGAATGCGGGCAACTCCAATCCATTGGGGGAAGCCCCTGGTCTCAGGGAGGTGCCCCACCTTGCAGGCTCTTGCCTCAGGTGGCCCTGAGTGACTGGGGAATCTTTCAGAGAGAAGGAGATCCTTCAGGTAAATTGTGAGCAAAAGATTTTGAGCTCCCGGATAAGACTGCAGTAAAATTCACCTGTAATAACTCGTGCACAGAGACCCAGGTGAGAAAAGAAGGCTGTAAGTATTGCTTGGTTATGTGGGCTAAGAACGGGTACACACGTGTGAGAGTGCGAGTGGTGTGTGTGAGACGTGGCCTGGCCATGCAGTGATTGTGGAGTTCTTCTAACCTCAGTTCCATTTTCCTGTGAGGATAGCGGCAAGTGAAGGAACGAAGCGAATGGAGGAAAAAAGAATTCTTTTATGTAAAAAGATCAGGGGTGGGATGCGGCAATAGTTGGGGAGGATTTCTTCATAGTGAATTGGAGGCGGGAAGTGGTACTGGTTGAAGAGACTTTTAATTAAAAAAATCCTAAACAAGTGAGAAAATAGGAAGGCCTTTCATTACTGAAGTCAGAAAAAGTGTGGTAGAGGCAAGTGAGAGAATACCCGTTTCTTAGGGTGGGTCAATGCCAAGGCAAGGACCCAGGGGTTGGTATAAACCAACAGGAAAATAGCAGTACTAAAGGTACTGGGAAAGGAGGGAGCTTTTTACCACAAGACAGTCCCCTGGAGTTAATGTTAAAATTTTAGGATGAATGTAAATCCAGGAAAGGAAAAAGTAAAGAGAAAATTATACAATACTGTATGATGGAATGGACTAAAGGAATTATACAACATGATTATTTGTACTGGCCAATGTACGGGTCATCTGAGGAGTGGAACTGTCAGGCCCTGAGTTCCTGTGTAAATAAAAAGGATCCCATGAACCAAGAAGAGAGCGATTATGCTGCTTTATGGCACATAAAGGTCCTGGCCTTCTCCCCTGTATGCTTTAAAAACCAAAAAGGAGAAGAATCCATGGGACCACTTACACAAACTCCCCCCATTATCTACCACAACCAGCTGCCCAACCAGAGGTGCCTAATCCAGCACCCCCAGCACCTCAAGCCCCTGTGGCTCCAGCTGCCCCACCAGAGGTGCCTAATCCAGCACCCCCAGCACCTCAAGCCCCTGTGGCTCCAGCTGCCCCACCAGAGGTGCCTGAGCCAGCACCTCAAGCCCCTGTGGCACCGCTTGCACCTCAAGCCCCCATGGCTCTGCCTCGTCCTCCAGATTCACCACCTGCACATAGAACCAGGGACACAGTTCGGGCAGAAAGGTGCAAGGACAGTGATGATGAGATCAAAAGGGGCCAGTTGTAACCATTAAAGAAAATACTGATAGTAAGATACCAAAGAGGGAGGGGGTGACAGCTATTAGATATGTATCAGTACCACTGAACACTGGGGATGTGAGAGGCTTTAAAAAGGAAATGGGGATGTCTGATAGACTAGATCAGTTCCTGGAGCCCAAGAGAAGCCACAATTAAGCTATTAAACTTCTTAGAGAAAAAGGGTTTGAAAGCTTCAATGTCCACATTGCAATTTGGAGAAGCAGAAATGAAATATTTGGGTCATTAGTTAAGCAAAGGAACAAAGAAACTGGACCCCAATGAGTATCGGGCATACTTGCCTTACCTTCTCCCAGAACAAAGGGAGAGATAAGACAGCTGGTAAGGCTATTAAAGTATTGTAG